>NC_136946.1:5333738-5336238 GCF_949987615.1 Pollachius pollachius | reverse complement strand
AGGCTTTTTTTTTATATTATCAAAGGATATCTCTGCCTCACTATCTTTTTCTCCCTCTCTCTCTCTCTCTCTCTCTCTCTCTCTCTCTCTCTCTCGCTCTCTCTCTCTCTCTCCAGGGGAAAAGGGTGTTATGCAATAATGTGATATTCAGGGAGACCCCCACACAGACCCCCACATGCACACACACAGACATAAACACACCCCACACAAGCACACACACACACACACACACACACACACACACACACACACACACACGCACACACACAGAGGCAGTCCACCAGTACTGGAGCGTGTGAATCCAGTTTAGAGTGCTTCATGAACAGTCGAGGGACCTGTTCCAGAAAAACCTCTCTCATCGTTCGCCATAAATGGTCGAATCATTCAGCTCGCCCCAAGATGGCCGCCAGCTGAGAGAGGCCCCTGGAGCCGGTGCTGATCAGGGTGACCCCGGGCTGCGGAGAGGAGGCCTGGCGATAGGATCCAACTCTCCATTATTAACCAGGGGAAAACCTGGCAACCCGACACTCCGCTCCGGCCTGCTCCCGCTCCGCCTCGCTGGGCTGGGCCACGCCCAACCGCACTGGAGCGCACTCACACACACACACACACACACAAACACACACACACACACACACACACACATGCCCACGAAAGCACGCACACACACACACACACACACACACACACCCACGAAAGCACGCACACACACACACACCCAGGACAGCACGCACGCACACATATACACACACACGCACGAACACACGCACATGTACACATACACCTACGCAGACACACACACTCATACACCCACACACACACACACACACACACACACACACACACACACACACACACACACACACACACACACACACACACACACACACACACACACAGACACACACACACACACACTAACCCTAACCCTAACCCTAACACACAGGGTCTCTGTGGGGCCCCAGCCCTCGTGTAGCCACGTGGTTCTCCTGCTTGGGGAGGGGGGGGGGACCCCTCCCACAGCCCTGCTTGGGGAGGGGTCTCAGTCACACGGTACCGAGCTGATGAAACCCGTCGGCTCCAGGCCGTCAGTCCAATGATTGGTTGTAAAAACTGTCGTTAGCTGCGGCTAACGGCGATTTAAGGCTCAGATATGGTCCCACCGTCGACGCCACGCAAGGACACCCCCCCAGCCCTGCAGACGCTTCGACGCAGTCGTGAACCTGCGTTGGTTCTGCGTCGGGTTTGAGTGAGCGGACCAATGACGCAAGGTTCAAATCTTTGGGAGGCGCACGTCAGTTCCTTGCGGTGGACGCAAGGAGGCATGACTACCTCGACGTGGAAGCATAACTGCGCCTTTGGTCCCTTCGGTTGAGACGCCTGGACGGACTCGAACCAGGTTGACGTCACCGCTGGACGTCCTTAGTCATGCAAACGCCGTACACACATCATGATGCACGTGTGTGTGCGTTCATCTGCGTGTGTCATCGTACACAAAGTCTCCTTAATAGTGCCTTGACAGGGCTTTAACGGGAAACATCACATCCGCTCAGCCGCTCAAAACATGTAGTGAGAACACGATCACTTTAGGCCATGACATCACAAGGTGACATCACGGGGTGACATCACAAGGTGACATTATTCTTTTTTCTGGCAGGCTCTTTAAGTTATTGATTCGGGTCAGAGGTGATGAACACTTCCACACGGGACACGCAATGCAGGGCGATAAGATAGAGCGGTGTGTGTGTGTGTGTGTGTGTGTGTGGGGGGGGGGCGGGGGTTGAGTGTGTGTGTGTGTGTGTGTGTGTTTTGTGAGTGTGTGTGTATGTATAGTGGGTTTCTGCTCCATCTCAAAATTGGGTTGGGGGTCAGGTATCGATGTTGTGCTAGACACACACACACATATACACCTACAGACACACACACTCAGACACACAGACACACACATAAAAGAAGATTCATGTTAAGTAAATCACCGAGACAATAGGCCTAAGCAAATACAGGATAACACTTGTTAATTCTGCGAGGAAAATCCCTGTGAAGCATCCCAAAACATAAAAATACATATCTGTGTGTACAAAACAAACTGGTAAAATAAAGTAAACATTTACACCACAAGACAAGAGATCACACAAAGGAGCCAATGTTCCCGTGATTCAAACCAGCCTGATGCTCAGGTGCGCTTGTTGCGGTGCACGGTGTAGGATTACCCGGGAGGTGCCAACTGGTCTGTAGGCTGTTGGGTGCTGATGCATCGTGGGTATCTAGGCTACTGGCACGCAGGTGGGGGACCCACAGCCAACATCTCAAACCGCCCGCGGGCCCCCACCTTCCACCGTCCCACTCAGGGTGGCTGACGTCTCCCACAGGGAGCCGGGGGAGACCACCCTCCTCCTCCACTGTCTCCATGGTGACCTTTTGTTCGACGGACGTGCCCGCGGGATTCAACGTTATGTGAGTCCCCTGGTCCTACAGGGAAGTGAACGGAAAAGCAGCACCC
>NC_136946.1:5276238-5331238 GCF_949987615.1 Pollachius pollachius | reverse complement strand
GCCGAGAGTCCATGACACACAACCTGCAGAATGTGCTCATCCCACCCGGGGTGTTGGAATAGCGTCAGCCGGTTCTTCAGCTGGGTTCTTCCACAGGCTCCTATTTGCATCTCTTTACCCCCTGGAAACCTGTCCTCTCAGCCTCACACTCCCTCCCCACCGTGATTGATCCTACAACATAATTACCAGCGATGTCACTATTACTACTGTTTAGTTTTTTTTACCCTGAACTAATTTTAATGAAAAGCGAGTGTGCGAATGTCAAGACAGCGATTATTTTGTTTAATATTTTTATTAACAATATGGTATAATGGACATGAAGAAATTTAACTTTTTCTTTTTTTTAACATTTGACATTCTTATATAAAATACTACTCATATTTGACACAATATTTTGACCCAAAAAGGGTTAATGTTCAAATAATGAGCAAAGATACCCCCCAAATCACCCTAACCCACCCATCCCAGCTTGTCCCTTAAGTCCTTTAAGGTCTTCACAAGAATGACTGTCTATTGAAGTGTATGTCCAAAGAAGGATTACAAAGACGGTTATTCTTGCGGTTGTATGATAACTTATACTCATTGTATGATTACTTGTGTTTCTCTTATACTTTTCTTTTTTATATTGCACTGTTGAAGGAGCCTGAGACTCAAGAGTTTCATTGCCAGCGACTGCTTCTTTAATTGTTGTGCAAATGACAAAAAACAATCTTGAATCTCAACTGCTACAGAGCTTCACTACTTTTAAGTAATTAAAAGTATAATGTATTCAAGCACAGACAGCTCATCACCACTCGAGGAAAGTTACTTGAGTACAAGCGCTCATAAATGTCTGTCTGCCCTTGCGGCCTGGTGATGAGTGTCTGAACCTCCAATAGTTGTGTGTGTGTGTGTGTGTGTGTGTGTGTGTGTGTGTGAAGCCCCATCTGGGATTAAGGACACTGATGTGTTATGAAACTGGAGAGCATCTGTTGCACTCAGAACTACAGCGATGCCCTTCCCTGTCTCACACATACACACACGCACCGAAACACACACACACACACACACACACACACACACACACACACACACACACACACACACACACACACACACACAGACAAACGCACACACAGACACACACACAAAGGTCATTCCAACTATAGCCTTTCCTGATGAAAAGGATGATGTCTTACACACAATCTCACACAGACACACGCACACACATGTCTGTCTGAAGCGTCCTTGTGTGACTTTATGTTTGTGTGTATGTACATGTGTGTGTGTGTGGGTGTGTGTACGTGTGTGTGTGTGTGTGTGTGTGTGTGTGTGTGTGTGCGTGTGTGTGTGTGTGTGTGTGTGTGTGTGTGTGTGTGTGATACCAATGGAAAAGCAGCACCATAAAAATACTCTTTGAAGCTCTTGAATTTAAAGCCCTTTGCACACCATCAGAAATGAGGATTTATTCTTCCTCGGCCCGTAGAGGGAACGTGTCCCACATCTTGTACACAAACTGTGTTTAATTCAACACGTTATGTCCAGAGGCACATACAGAACGGTGTTCTCAACAAACCTGCACATTCTGTCCTAATTTTATCAATACGGTTTCAGCCGCACACGATTCCCAAATCAATCCTTAAGGGTCGAAAAGGAGAAAATCCATTTTTCGTTCTGTACCTTGCAAACAGAGTGTCTGTCTTCATGCACGACCGAGGGGTGTTCTGCAGAATCAGTCCCCTGTAATGCGGTCTTCTCGCTCAGGTGCAGCTCATTGAGTGTCCTCCATTCATCCCCATTACAGCCTCGGATGGCTTCCCAGGCCCGGTCAGGCCTCGGACTGCTGCCAGGAGCCTGATAACACACAGACGAACCCTTTCTCCATACCTTTTTTAAACATGTGGTTAACCACTTTAGCAGGGCAGGGATGAAGGAAGTTTCAGAGCAGGTGGTTTATGTTAGTGCTCGCATGAGAACACATCACGGTTCTACGATGAGGTAATGAAGTAACCAATGATTCCCAAATGGTACATGATCGAAGCTTTAGGTTAATAAACAAATAGTCCTAGATTTTTCTAAGCCTATTTTGGCCTGAAGGTTTATGTTCCTTAGTTTACTTAAAGAGGGATTTGTGACAATCGTGCAACACAGGGTCAACATTTACCCAAACGTTCTTCTTATCACTGTGATGACATCGCCCTTTTGCCTCCCCCCCAGGCACAGCTTTCCCAGAGTGCATTGGGGCCACCTGGGCAGAACATTTGATATGAGTTGGCCAAAAGTCAGACTCCACACTGCACTTTCTTATTACTCACTTCTTCCCTAACTGACCTCTCACCTTTTTCTGTCTTGTGCTCGCTCTCCCTCAGTGGAATGCTAATGCATTTTGTGTGTGTGTGTGTGTGTGTGTGTGTGTGTGTGTGTGTGTGTGTGTGTGTGTGTGTGTGTGTGTGTGTGTGGCTCTCTCTCCCGCTCACTCTCTCTCTCTTGTTCTCTCTCTCTCTCTTTCCTCATAGGCCAGGTTTCTCACAGATAAGGCAGTTATTCTTCATGACAAAGTAGTGCTTGTCTGGCCCTCTCTCTTCCTCTCTCTCTCTCTCTCTCCCTCTCTCTCTCTCTCTCTTCCTCTCTCTCTCTCTCTCTCCAATTCAAAATGCTTGCTTCTAATCTTGTGTTATAGAATCAGGTGGGGGTGGGTGGTGCTCGTAATTAATGAGAAAGTTCTGATGAATATAATATCATGACATTGTAATTACATTACATCCATCATCTTTTCCACAATATTTCCTCCAAAGTCTCAGGCCTCCCTGCCGAGGCCTTCAGTACCACCGCTCCGACTTAATGTCCATGCAGTTGGACCTAATGGTTTGATTTAACTCCTGTTTACTTTCCCTTCCCACCCTCCTTCTTGGATGTCCAAAAATAGTTATAATAATAAATTATAATTCCTTCTTAGATGTTTTCTCACGAATACCTTGACACATAGTATGCTAGGCGGGTGACTCAGTGATTTAAAATAGTTTAAACGCTTGTGACACCTGACACAACAACAGTCCCTGTCACTATTTTTCTTTCTTTTTTATTTGTCTTAAACACTGCTCTCATGCGCGCCGTGCAAAACCTTTCGCGTCACACGGCGAATTCTTCATATTGTTCAAAACAAAACGCTGGGATTGAGATGTCACCGCTAATCCGTCCTAACTGCACAAACAGCAAACCACCTCCTTATCTCCTCCGACGTGATAATGGGCTGTCAGGCCTTACGATTCAAAAATAGCCTTCTGCTGTTGTGACATTACAAAGTGCCGTTCACGAGACATTCAGCTGCCATTGATGACGGTGGACAAAGGGGAGACCCAGCAGCTATGGGGGAGAATACCGAGAACTAGTTCTATCCTACGTTAGTGGAACTGGCATGGTGCTCTTCCGGGAAAAAGAATCGCGGAACATCAGGTGATTGGCGAGCGAAAGGTCGGAGTGAAAAGGCTATTGTTTAGTCAAAGCCAAAGTCAAAGTGAACTTTATTGTCAGACAGACCATGCAACGAGTTACATAGAGGACCGAAATTGCGTTTCCCCATACTCCATATGTGCTATTAATATATATACCACACAACATATAACACGTAACATAATAACATTATAAGATAATAGTGCAAAAAGATAACACCAAATCGTGTCACATGACCTGTAATCAGAGAGGATGTGAGGGCCAGTCTGAACAGGAGAGTGTATCTATCGATCAGGTCTTGTTAATTAGAGGATGTATCTCAGGGAAGTTATCAGAATTTAGACATGTTGGAGTACTTTTGGACTTTCCGGGGGGTCGTCACAAAAGGAACTGGGGGGTTCACACCCCGTGGCTGTGGTTATCCCTGAAATCAATAGCTTCTACTGTGTTTACCATTGGCCTCTATATAGTTGATCCTATCAGCGACCTCTGACACCTGTAAATACCCCCACCCCCCAGCGCTGACAAGTGTCTTCCCAGCTAATCACACTGTGTTAATGTGATGGGAGCCAGACCCGGGGAACTCTGCCATGCAAATATTGACGGATGGAATTAAAGTCCTTTCCACACCAGCGGAACCGGTTCTTCCCGTCCTGGGAGCTGATTGGCCATTTCCTGGCCTAACTAGGAAACCAGTAAGGGTTATGGTGATCAGTTTCCAGGGGAGTTTTGCTGTGAATTTCTGGAAACGTATCAGGTCATTGAAGTCTATTTGTGGACTCATATGAAGTCACAACCAGTTCTTCCGTTTTCCTATAAACAACCACTGCTCAGTGGTTGTTTTGTAACCAACTTTAAACCGGTTAACAACTTTTTAACGCAAAACACACAGTCGTTGTTCGGACACGAAAAATAACGTTGACATGTAGCCATTAGAATAGTTTGGTTCCCCTGTTCCAAGAGAACCAAAAAATACATAACAACAAATAAACACAGCCCCACTACAAACGTGCTCTGTGTCCGTTAAAACTACATGACTCCAGTTCTTGTTTTGGGTTGTATTATGAATATAATTTGCATTCTGCTTTGGTCTTTACAGTCGTCCACCACAACCCAAACAGCCGCTGCCCCCAACCCGCCTCTGCCTGGCTCTGATCAGGGGAGCCGGGCAGTCTCCGACCGGAGATGAAAGCGTGGCGCGGAGGTCTGGGCGTTGCGCCGCCTGGTTACTCCAGACCCTTTGAAGATTGTCCCGTGTACGGGCAAAAGTCTGGGACTGAAATGGACCTGATCCATCGGGGCCCCTGGTCCTCCTCCTAACCCAGAAGGGCCCGGCCATTGGCCCCCAGGATCACCCCTGGAGGAAGGAGCCTTATCTCTTCGGATGCCAAACGGTTAAACTGATTAGTAGTTTAAGACATGCTTTTATCCAAAGCCACTTACAGTAAATTAGGTTATTAAGGTGCAAGTATAGGTAGGACTACTGGTAAGCTGCCAGGGTTGAGGGTTTGATTCCCCCCCCGGTAAGAAATGTATGCCCTGGTATTTGGCTAAAGGCGTTGATCCATTGGTGGTAGAAAAAGTAAAAACAACAAAACATTAATAATTCATGGCAGCAGCCTCAAAGCCATCACCTGGCTCTAGAGCGAATCAGACGCTGTGATTACACGGTTAATCGCAAATTCACTATCGCTGACTTGGAGTCAAGGCCGAGAGAGAAGAGAGAAGAGAGAAGAGAGAAGAGAGAAGAGAGAAGAGAGAAGAGAGAAGAAGCCAAGAGTGTTGGTACCCTGGGAGGAAGGGGAGGTGGGAGGGAACGTGATCGACACACTGGTGGATGAAGTGGATCACGAGGGCTAGCGTTGTCATGGGAAGCAGCAGCCGGTTGGCATGCAGGGGCCCGACCGGTGGGGGATAGTAGTGGGGGGTTCTTGGGGGGGGGGATGCTGTTACATCACACGGCAGGACGCGGTACTCAGTACCAAGAAAGATAGGAATCTGTGAGTGGATCTTAAAGGAACCCACTCGCTTTGCACACACGTGCACACGTACATACATACTTAGTGTAGTACACGCATGAACCCATGCACGCACATACTCACACCTATGCACGCACATACACACATACATGCACGCATACTTGCATGCATTCATGCATACACTCATTCCATACACATGCATGCACAGCCTACACACACATGCTCATGCACACACTGTACGTGCAGACACAAAATACACACACAGACACGCACAAAATAAACAGACACACACAGAGACACACCTAAGGTCATAACCCATGGAGATTTCGGAGTGGAAACATTCCGGGTGCGCTTTGTGGCAGCACATGAGTGGAATTAGGCCAATATCCGTGGAAATAGAATTATGCGGTAATAATCCAGTTTCCAACGGCTCCTTATGATCCAGCCCCCTGGTGTGTTCCTGTGTTCCTCTGAGCCCCTCTGAACCACTAAAACCAACAGCATGATCCTGGGCTTGGGGCTGGGAGCCGGTCCTTCTGGGACCAAGGGGGGTGGGGGGGGGGTACCAGAGGTACAGTACTAGTAGTATAGATCAGTGGTTCTCAAGCTCTTTCTACTAGTGTAACCCCACCTCTAAGATATTTTTTCAGCTGAGTACCCGCTTCACCGTCACAAAACATTTTTGGGAGACCAAATACTCCCAATTTAGTTTGAAACATGGGCCTGTGCTTCATGCACAGTAAATGTTGGCTCATTTCATCCCACAAAAAAAGCAGGCCAGGGGAGGGTCAGGGCGTGTAGAGGTGAATCCTGCTCTAAAATATTCCTCCTGAAACTGAGGACATTGTTGTGTTTCTGGAAGTGCTTTATTTTCCACAGATTCTCCTTTCTCCTTGTTTTCATTTCAATCACTTGTCCATTTTCTCTTTTTTTTTATTGTCTAGCTTTCAGAATTGAAACTTGCTGAGGTTGAAAAAAAGATTGCAGCTAGCTTACTTTTTTGGAAATGTTCTGAGTACCCCCTGCAGTACTCTGGGATGCTAGACACCTCGCTGAGGGGATCTGGGTTCGAACCCCCAAGGGACACAGCCTACCAGTTGGCTCAGCCATAAACCAGCCACAATACACCAACGAAAAGTTCGGAGCGAGTCCCTCATTACTGCGGTTAATCCTGTTTCAGGTGAGCACCTGCTCCAATATTGATTCGTTGATTGGATTCGTTCTTTGTTTCGCTTTGGATATAGTCGCTTTGAATAAAAACTTAAACTATGATTAAATGGTCAGTGTTCTCCCTTCATAACATACCGTGTTGTAATGTGAAACTACATCGTAGGACCAACCTGAGGGGCTTTCGACTCTGTGTGTGTTTGAGATAGATAGATTAGATAAGAGGGTTTGCTTGATTGTGATTGTGTGCTGTACCCTAACAGAAACAAGGAAGGCCATCACACTTGGCTGAATGCAGGTTTCAATATTGCTGTCACCTGACCTACCCCCAGCACACTGACACACACATACAGTCACAAACACACACACAGATACAGTCACACACACACACACACACACACACACACACACACACACACACACACACACACACACACACACACACACACAACACACACACACACAGAGTTTGTGTGTGTGTGTCCAGTCCAGCCCAGTCACAAGATGTAAAGAAATAAACAGCAGTTCATGTGACACGAATGCACGGCAGGGATTGGTAGACTGGGAAGCTGGTCAATTAATGGTAGCCTGTGGCCTTAATCTTGTTAATGAATGAGTTGATGAATAAATTGGGTTATGTGAGTGTGTGTGTGTTCATGTGGGTGTGTGTGTGTGTGTGTGTGTGTGTGTGTGTGTGTGCGTGCGTGTGTGCGTGCGTGTTTGAAATACATAGTTTAGATAAGAGGGTTTGCATGAGTGTGATTGTGTGCTGTACCGATTTGCATGTCACACCTGTCACGTAATATGTAAACATGCACTGTCACTGTGCACATGTGATTCGTTACAGTCTTTGTGTTCCCACACATTGAGGACCTACAAGAAGGAAATGGTAAAAATATTTTCAAAAAAAACAAATGAAAACTCCCCTCGATAGAATCAATTGGACTGAAGGAACCGAAAGGCCACCACACTTGGCTGAATGCTGGTTTCAATGTTGCTGTCATCTGACCTACCCCCAGTACACACACACACACACACACACAGTCACACACACACACACACACACACACACACACACACACACACACACACACACAAACACACACACCCTTGTGTGTCCAGTCCAGCCCAGTCACAAGATGTAAAGAAATAAACAGCAGTTCATGTGACACGAATGCACGGCAGGGATTGGTCGACTGAGAAGGTGGTCAATTAATGGTAGCCTGTGGCCTTAATCGTGTTAATGAATGAGTTGATGAATGAATTGGGTTATGTGTGTGTGTGTGTGTGTCCGTGTGTGTGTTTGTGTGTCTGTGTGTGTGTGTGTGTGTGTTTGTGTTTGAGATAGATAGATTAGACAAGATGGTTGACATGAATGTGATTGTATGCTGTACCAATTTGCATGTCCCACCTTTCGCTGCAAGTAAACATGCACTGTCACTGTGCATATGTGAAAAGTGTTCCCACACATTGAGGATCTACAAGAAGGAAATAGAAAAAATGTTTTACAAAAACTCCCCCGACTGACTGGTCCTCAACAGAATCAATTGGACCGAAGAAACCGAAACAAGGAAGGCCATCACACTTGGCTGAATGCTGGTTTCAATGTTGCTGTCACCTGACCTACCCAAGCAAACACACACACACACACACACATGCAGTAACACACACACACAGTAACACACCTACAATAAAACACACAGACGCAGACACACATACACACACACACACACACGCGCATGCACGCACACGCACATACACACACACACACACACACACACACACACACACACACGTACAATCACACACACGTACACACACACACACACTCAAGACATACACATACACACACAGACACAAAAAACAGACACACAAACCACACAGAGGAATCAGCAGCTGGGGAAGCAGTCTCACAGTCAAACAGCTGGGTGCCTCACTCCCACTCTCTCACAGTCCACATGAAATACAGACAGTGATTCAATCTTATTCTGCAGAGACAGAGCAAGCTTTCTCAGAATGACACAGAGTGAGTTTATAAGCTTGGGGCTTTTGCATCACACAAAGGCTTAATATACACGCACACACACACCCAAAAACACAGACACACAGACACAGAGACACACACACACACACAAAGGTCTTCAAGGTTGTCTTTGTTTATAAGAGGGCTGTGTGAGTGCGTGTGTGTGTGTTTGTGTGTGTGTCACTTTGTAGGTATGTAGGTATGAAGGTATGTACGGCGGTATGGCAATAGGTCTCATTGTGGGTGTGTGTGAGGGTGTGTGTGTGTGTGTGTATTTGCAAGTATCTGCCTGTGTCTGCATGCGTCTTGCCTCATGTACGTCCGTCGCCTCCGGACACACCCACCTCAAGGAGTCCCGCGCCACCTGCCGGCGCGGACACACTGCAGCCACCACTCTGGTGTGTGTGTGTGTTAAGTGTGTGTGAAGTGTGGTGCTACTTATAGCAGCTGGTGGAGACATGCCTCCAGACATCTGGCTAGGGGGGGGGGGGGGAATCATCCCCCTTTCCCGGACCCCAGCGGGACCGGGCCAGCGGAGGCGGGCCGTGGGTGGGTGGAGGGGGGCCAGCGGGCCCTTGAAGTTCCTTGTCGGGTCTCGGGGTCCTCACGCTGATCCGCATCGTGGGGGTGTTCCTGTTCTCGTTGCGGTCGGGGAGGGGGTCCCGCATGTTTTGTTGGAGTCAACAAGCCGGTCGGTGCGTCACACACACGGCGTCACGTGAGAGGAAACAACAGAACCTGTGGTTTCTGAAGGAATTTTGAAAAACACACACAGGTCCGTTAAACTTAACAGAACAGTTCGGGGCCGTAGGTTTTCAGCGTGAGGGTAAACATAAACGAAGGAACAATAAAACCACGACCACTAAGGGATTAAGAGGAAAATTAAGTAGTTTTTGGTAAAGAAAGACACCTAAAATGCATAGGGAATGGAAACACTGAAACAGTGTATATTATAACGCGCAGTATTTAACATAACCTATTAAATACATCGGATTACTCAATTACTTTTACTTAGTACTCAAACGCCCTTTTAAAAGGCTTTGTAATAACTCTGAAGTTGTGTGAGGGAGAGGGACTCTTCCAAGGTCTTTGAAGCTCTGGTTTCGTCTTCTGTTTGGTGTGGTACCCCGAGATGTTTACTGGGTCCAGTGTGGTTTCACCACAGTGGAACAAGCTACCAAGGCGCCACTATCAACCACAAATGAAAAAACATGGCCGCCACCATATTCCTTACACAACAAGATATTACACAACACCATATTGTTTAACATAGGGTGAGACTCAAAGCCGAGAGGTTCCACCTCTAGATTTTGGTGGCGATGGGAGATAAGCAGCACAGCTTCAACTCGACTGTGAGAACCACTGAGCTGCACTTGCAGATACTGAGATCTGACTCCTGACCCCACGTCTCGCCATTCGTCAGATGCTCTCGTCCAAAACAAACTCAGATCCATGTCATGAAGGAACAGGTGGAGCTCAGGGGGCGTCTGGCTCAAGGTGGACTGGGAACTTCGGGGATCGAACCCAGAACCTTTAGGCTGGGACACAAACGCCACTACACTCCCACAAATCCGCCGCCACCGTTCCCGATGCTTCGAGAGTTCATCTCTCGTAATGCGGGAAACCAGGCCGACCGATCACGTAGTCACGGTAACGGCCAGCGGGCGAACGGCGTGGACGGTTGAGGAAGAACTCTGAGGCTGTGTTTCCTCCGATCCGTCAGCTCGAATCCCCTCCGGGCCCCCGAGGAGCGGGACGTGATCAAGTGTGTTTCCGAACAATCGGATTACCCTGGCGAGGCCGCTGACGTGAGCCCAGACACGATGTCCTCCATCAGGAGGGTCATACGGGGCTCTGTCCCCGGTGCCGATCTCTGCGGTGATTCAATTTATATGACATGCTTTGATATGGAGCCCAAACATGATGTATTACACAGAGAGAGAGGGGGGGGGGGGGAGAGATGGGGGGAGAGAGTGAGAGGGGGAGAGAGAGTGAGAGGGGGGAGAGAGAGGGAGAGGGGGACAGAGTATACTAGAAATATTAAATACTAGGGGAGCCAGAATCCTTTCTACCTGGTGGACACGATGAGCAAGAGCAAGGTAGAGAGTGGTCCTGTGAGGCTCGACTGGTAGAGCAAGGCATTGATACGGCCAGGGTGAGGAGTTTGATTCCCTGTCTATCTCAACTGGTAGGCCATGGCGTTGTACAGACAGGGTGTTGGGATCCATCCCCAATCACGGTATTATTAGACGTCTGGACAAAAATGTGGAAATACAATGTATAGAGAGGAGGCCATTGGTCATGAAAACCAACAACGGTGTGTTTGCAGGTGCACCAATCTTCAAGTGTGTATGCGCGCGTGTGTGTGTGCGTGTGTGTGTGTGTGTGCGTGTGTGTGTGTGTATGTGTGTGTGTGTGTGTATGTGTGTGTGTGTGCGTGTCTGTGTAAAGTGGACCAGAACATCCTCATTAATTGGTGATTGTCCGTCTTAGCGTTGCTGAGGACAATGACCAATCCGTCTGAGTCACCTGTAAGAGACACCCTGCTCTCCCTCCCTCCCTCCCTCCCTCCCTCCCTCACTCCCTCCCTCCCTTCCATTACTCCCTCCCTCCCTCCCTGAGGTTTAATCTAATCAGCCCCTTCGGTTCCCATGCCCTCAGCCTCTGTATCAGTGCTGTACTCTCTCTCATTATGTTGGATCGTCATCTGATCCATTTAGCAGTGGGGTGACGGTGATTAGAGAGGGAAGGAGAGAGAGAGAGAGAGAGAGAGAGAGAGAGAGAGCGGAGGTGAGGGCAGGGTTTGAGTCATAGTAACAGCCGCACTGACATGCTGCAGAGTGATAAGGCTATTAAACACACAGATCTGGTCCCTGGCACAGTCCAACACTCTCTCTCTCTCTCTCTCTCTCAGATAGAGAGGAAGAGAGAGAGAGCGAGTGAGAGGGACAGAGAAAGAGAGAGAGAAAGAGAGAGAGAGAGAGAGAGAGAGAGAGAGAGAGAGAGAGAGAGAGAGAGAGTGAGGGTGAGAGTGAGCATTAAAGTGTGTGGGATCTAGGCCATCCGTGCTGTCCTGTTCTGAGAAGCTGTACACCTGTACTGGCAGACGTCTGAGGAGATGATGCCTCTTATACACCTCTTCTGACACGCTGGCACCAGGCCAACACGTGCACGTGCACACACACACACACACACGTACACACACACACACACACACACACACACACACACAGACACAGTGCACGGCTCCTTAAGCCCCTGTGTCCTTGGAGTCAGTTGCTATTTCCCAGAATGCACGTCATATCATCCATAAGCCACTGTTCAGTGGATATATTAGACATTGATATTAACATGGGTTATTATTAAACCTAACCGTTCGCTAACCTAATAACACAAAAACTGAGTTATTAGGTTCAAACTCTGCCTATAGACTCTGACTATAGACTTAATAATCATCAACAATTGTGTGTTAAACTGTGTGTTAAAATGTACCCTTTTTTAAAATCCTAAACAATCCAAACAAAAGCCTTTTTCTAACTTAAACTTCTCGTTTCATTTACCCGTTTGTAACCTAATACCATAACTGAACAATCTCTTCCCTGAAGTTACCAGTAGTTAACTGGAGCATTACTTATGGGGTCCAACTGCTATTCCACAGGATGAAAGAATCAGCCTTGTTATATTATTTCATGCTCGGGCAGAGAAACATGCATTCACAACCGTACGGTTATACAGAGTTGGTCGTGGCGTCAGTGGGATATCAACAGTGTTGCCAGCTTGGGCCCGATTTCCCGCCCAATCTGGCAACACTGGTTATCAATCGGGTTATTTACAGAGGTCAGTTTAGACATGGCCTGGGGATAGGCTACTACAGTCCGTTACAGACAGGCACGGCACTCAAAAGACATGGCATTCACGATCCAGCTGTGCAATGAAGCGCCACAACCGAACAGGCTAAACAGTGTGTGTAGTCGTGCTGAAATGTCAGCCAAACTTTGGTTCTTTGTTGACCAAACAGAAGAGTACCCCCTAGTCGCCCACTCGTGTGAATAAAAGGGGGGCCCTGAAAACATTCAGCGGGTCTATTTCAAGCACAGACACAAACACATTTCATCGGGGGGTTTCTACGTTGACAGTTCATAAAGACACATAACTTTCCCAAAATACAAACTTATTTTTGGACTTGACATCCTTTGAAGCTGGTGATTTGTCATGTTAATACAACTTTGAATAGTCATCTTCATAAATATTTTTTATTGTCATAGGAACATTTTAGACTTGGTATAGACTTTTCACGTTCATATAATTTTAGGCTTGGTATAGAGTTGTCATGTTCATATCATTTTAGACTTGGTATAGATTTGTCATATTCATACAATTTAGACTTGGTATAATCCTGTCATGTTGATACAATTGGTGATTTAGCCTATCCTGTTCACAACATTTATGAATTGTCATGTTTATAAAACTTTTATTTGGAACATATATGTCATGTTCATACACTTGAAATGAAGTCCAGATATGTAAGCCTAATCATTCCCATCAGTTCAAAAAGAGTTATAAAGACCAAGAGGCATTATTGTATAGTGTCATAATGTTTTTATACGACAACGAGTCAATACGATTAGTTGTACCTCACTGCCCCCCGGTGGCCCTTCACTGTAACTACAGGAGACAGGTGACGATAAAACCACAACGTCACGTCCGGCGGAAGCAGTATCGCTTCCTTCTTTTGGCCCTCGCTTCGGTTAGGAGAAGGAGCTCGTTTCTAGAACTTCAAAATATTCTGCCCTATCTCATCATTTAGGGGTTTTTGGAGCGTCGAAGAGAGCCAAAAACATTCGTCTTCTATTAGAAAAAAAAACAGTTTTGCCTGTTGTCGTTAGTTCAAGTTATACTTTAGGTTTAGATAAGTCAACCGTGTAAACTGTAGTATGCCAGTCGTCAACGGGGAAGCCATGCAGAGGTGTGTATTTTATTTTGCTCCGTTTGTTCTTTCTATCGTAAAAACGTTTAAACGGATACTATTTCCAGTGCTCACTTGCTTTCATGGAACTTTGAACCGTCATGGCCGCTATCCGTGTGAACTATGTGATCTGTAATATATCGTGCGTTTATGTGAACCACTTTGCTAACTCAACTAAGCGTGGTGTATCTTCAGATCTTATGAGAACACCTTTGCTTGGTGTTGCCCTGTCGGCACCAGTTATCCGCAGACCGTTTCCAGCGAGGCCCGGCCTGTCGTGGCCCTGTCCTTTCCTACCGTCTCTGCTAGAGCGACCCGAGGCCGTTTGAGGCCCGGCTGTGTCCTCTGCACAGCGGGGTTAAGATAAACCTCTGACAATTATAATCTTCTTCAAGATTGTATGTTTTCTTGTGCTGGATGGTGCCACAGATTTAACTAAAGTGTTGTTCTCCAGGATCATGGATGAATCTGATGACCATGCTTGTCGGTGACCCGGAGTGAAATGGCAGCAACACGTGGAACAGGTTGACATCGCCAAATATGAAACGCAGTGAAAGATATTGTAAGCAAACAACCAAAATACTTGTTATTTGCCCTTTTTTTTGGATCTCTTCCATGTATGACATTATGAAGAAATAAGTCCAGGATGTATACTAACTGATCTGTTAATTGATATGAATATCTGTTCTGACCTAAATCTAAACCCCTCTGGTCACAAGTGTAATCCTTCATTCCAAGCTAATGCAACAAAGCAAAACCAGTCACCAGTATGACAACGGGCTGAGTTCACTCTATTTAGCATCGATGGTACCTGAGCGGTACCAGTTATCCGCAGACCGTTTCCAGCGAGGCCCGGCCTGTCGTGGCCCTGTCCTTTCCTACCGTCTCTGCTAGAGCGATCCGAGGCCGTTTGAGGCCCGGCTGTGTCCTCTGCACAGCGGGGTTAAGATAAACCTCTGACAATTATAATCTTTGCGAGGATTGTGTTTCCTTGTTCTGGATGGTGCCATAGATTTAACAATAGTGTTCTTCTCCAGGATCATGGATGACTTTTCTGAACATGCCGTCAGTGACCCGGAGTGAAATGGCTGAACAGGTCTACATGGCCAAATATGAAACTAATTGGACGTCAAGTAACCCCTGAGACGTGAGTCAGTGAATGATATTGTAAATAAACCACAAATACTTAATACTTGCCCTTCTAATAGCATCTATTTTCCATCCATATGTTCTCTATTTTGGCTTGGTTCGCTGTATGACATTATGAAGGAATATATCGAAGATGTATACTAGGTGGTCTTTAAAATGATGTGAATATCCAAGTCTTCTGACCTAAATCTAAACCCCCTTTGGTCACAATCGTCATCCTTCTTTCTAAGCTAATGCAAACAAAATCACTTGTCACTAGTATGACAACGGGCTGAGTTCACTCTATTTTGCATTGATGGTTCCTGAGTGGTACCCGTCAAAACGCAGACCGTTTCCAGCGAGGCCCGGCCTGTTGTGGACCTGTCCTTTCCTACCGTCTCTGCTAGAGCGAACTGAGGCCGTTTGAGGCCCGGCAGTGTCTTCAGTACACAGCAGGGTTAAGATAAACCTCAGACATGGATACTCTTGGAGAGAACTCCTCTCAGAGCGGTGGGTTTTCTTGTGCTGGATGGTTCCCTAGATTTAACGATAGTGTTCTTCTCCAGGATCATGGATGACTCTGCTGACCGTTCTGTTGGTGACCCGGAGTAAACAGGCTGAACATGTGGAACCGGTTGACCTTGCCAAATATGAAACGTATTGGACGTTATCATGCAACTCCTAAGATGTGAGACATTGAACGAGATTGTAAGCTTGTAATTTGGACATAAAATGCCCCTCGTGCTTGCTTTAATGTTTACCGTTTTGGATCGCTTCCATGTTTGACCTTATTTGGAAATGTCAAAGATGTTTACTAGATGATCTGTAAAATTATATGAACGTGTAATGCTTCTGACCTAAATCTAAACCCCTCTGGTCACAATCATAATCCTTCTTCTAAGCTAATTCAACCAAACAAAACCGGTCACTAGTATGACAACGGGCCGAGTTTAGTTGATGTTTGGATCGGCTGTACCCGACTGGTACCAGTTAACCGCAGACCGTTTCCAGCGAGGCCCGGCCTGTCGTGGCCCTGTCCTTTCCTACCGTCTCTGCTAGAGCGACCCGAGGCCGTTTGAGGCCCAGCTGTGTCCTCTGCACAGCGGGGTTAAGATAAACCTCAGACATGGATACTCAAAGTGTTGGGGGTTTTGTGCTGGATGGTGCTATAGATTTAAGGGTAAATGTATAGATAAATCTGAAACGCAACCAACCCAATTAAAAGGCCCTGTGCTGAAACCAATAAGGATGGGTCGGTTGGTGCGGTCCGCTGGGTCGAACCATTGGGGGGGGGGGGGGAGCACTCTTGTGTGAGGCCGTCGCATGGTTGGAAAATAACAAATATACATCACACCTGGTGGTAAAACGGGGGTCCATGTAATATTGAAAAGATTGAGGGTAACATGTTAAAACGGGGTCAGCATGTGTGATACAAAGTTTTAGATGGTAAAAATGTTTCAATTTTGTTTCAGAATCAGAGCCGTTGGCGTACGGGTCGAGGGCACTGGCGGCTTCATGGAGCTCGGAGGAGATGATACACCCCCGCCTGGGGTGTTAGCTGAGCTTGAGTGGTGAACAACCTCTGATGCCGAGTTTGAAATGTGGTGTAAAGGGGAGGAGGAGGAGTTTGTATGATTACCTCGTGATTTGGTTTCCTCTAGGGCAGGGCTGCCCAATTTGGGGCCCGATTTTATTTGGCCCGCGCCTTACCCACTGTATATATTGTTTACTGCCATCAGCGCTCGGAATCTGCGCTCGCTCTCATTGAATATTTATTGGTGCACTTCTATTCCTGACCCTAGAATAACATTGTGATACATTGATGGTAGGGTGGCGCTGTTGAGCTCCTATCCTGTTCAGACGCCTCCCACATATTTGACTAAATATACTGAAAATTTTAAATTTTGGCCCACGAGCCTCCCCACGATTACATTTTGGCCCTCCACTGGGAAGAATTTGGGCCCCCCTGCTCTAGGGGCTCATTGTTCCTTCACACCAAAGAACCGGCATGCCACCTTGGTTAACTGTCCTGCCATTACGTGAACAAGGCCTCAGCATTACAGCTGGGTTAGCTGCGCTGAACAGACGAGTTAAAGGCAAAGGACATTTATTCCAACCAAATGTGTTTTCTATTGAAATAAAGATTTAACAAAAATAATATGTTGGAAGTTTTTATTTGAGTTACATAAACAACTAATGCACTGCACCCATATGATATTCTGGTTACATTTTTTATAAATCTGATTGATGGCTTACTTTTTGGTTCTTTCAGTCACATTTATTGGGGTATAATATATCAAAATTGAATTACCAGTGCATCACGTGAACGTTCAGGGACTACACATCCCCATATCCTTCCGGGTGTAGCTGCACGACCCAGATTGCAATGGTTTCGACGATAGGACGTTGAGAAGGCGTGGATTATATAACACTCACCATCAATTACGCTTCCGTTTTCGATGGCGCGATTTATCAAAGTGGAGAAGGCACCTAACATGTTAAAGACTAGTGCGACGGTGACCTAATGCATTCCGAAGATTACATATATTGTTTAATGAACCAGATCCTTTGTCCACAAAGCAGTCGAAACTCTCTCAAAATTTGTTTGCCTCTGATCTGAAACTTCTCCTTGTAGGACACCACGAAGTAGGCCTAGCATGCTGACATTTGTGATGTAACTTTTTTGGAGGGTAAGCGATCGTTTAAACAGCTTATTCCATGCACTGAGTTTACTTTCGCTTTCGACCAGTGAAGTTCGGCTGGTGTAAACATGGCGGTGGAGAAGAAGGGGGTCGGGGTGGAGGTGCTGGGGGTCCCGAACTTGTTGCCCAATGATCGGACGATCGATAAACTCCTGATCCACTTCCTGAGACCACGGAACGGAGGTGGAGAGGTGCGGCGGGTCATCTACCCGACGAGTGTACCCGGGCAAGCCCTGGTCATATACGACGAACCAGACGGTAGGTCGACTAGAACAAATGAAATACGTGTTCGCTCGGTTAGGATAGTGGACAAATATTGTAGACTTGTTTACAAACAAAGTTGTATTCCCCCCTACAGACGCTTCACGCGTCCTACAAAAGCGCCGCCATGAACTGGAATTTGGGGACCGAAAATTTCCTGTGGAGGTGAAACCTGTCGACAGACCCGAGGTAATTCATAACCACAATCACATTGTAATGTTTTAACACACTTTGAGATGTTAGGGAGTGTGTGTGTGTGTGTGCAAGACACGTTTTAATCAGTGAGTGTGCTACTGTTTGTGTTTACCTTGTATAAGCTTGACCTGCCAGTGGAGGCCACCCTGAACATAAGCATGATCGATGATAAGAAGGCTCTGAGTCGACTTATGCGCGTGCATGGCCTTGAAATCATCAGCGGTCGAGGCGGCCAGGTACGAGTCAAGGGCTCCATGATGATGCTGAGGACGTTCAAGGCCGAAATCCAGAAGCTGCTGGAAGCAAAGACCTCAAACCTGACCCGACCCTCTTCATCCTCATCCTCAACCTCACTGGGACAAAGTATGTCGCCCCCTGGTGCCGAGTCCAGGAACTCCACCAGTGGCACCTCAGTGCAAGCTCAACAAAACCAATGGAGATCCACAGACTCACGTTCCTTTGATAGCCCTTCCCCTACCCCCTCTTCCTCCAGAACCTCCTCCTTACCAGTGATTGGTCCAGGAGACAGTAGGCACCCGCCTCCTAAGAATCCGCCCACTGAGACCATCGTCTTGTCCTCAGACGTGTTGGACTACGCCCAGCGCCTCAAAAAGCTCGGCATGGACGACATCCTGGCGATCCATGCCGTCGAGATGGAGGCGGTTGCCATAGATACAGAAGTGAGCGGCGTCTCTGTAACGGGGTGGGGCGCACAAGACGCCACGGCCGATCTCAACCGATTTTTGTCCAACCTCGAAACCACGCTACACGTCCGCAAGATTCACCTGAGCAACCTCAACCATGAAGTCCAGGTGAGCATCGGCAAGCGCATCCAGGAGCTGAAACACTTTTATCCGTCGGTGCTCATCCGACAGATGGGCGAAGCCATCCACCTGATTGGACCGCGGTCGTCCTGTGATGAGCTGAAGGAGACGGTCATGCAGCCGAGGCCTGTGGAGTGGCAGCCGCTGGAGTCTGGAAGGAGAACGGGGAGGAGTCAGGAGGAGAAAAGGAGTCAGGAGAAGGAAAGGAGTCCGGAGAAGGGAAGGAGTCGGGAGAAGGAAAGGAGTCGGGAGAAGGAAAGGAGTCAGGAAAGATCGACCACGTCAAAGAGGCGGAGCCAATCCGTGCCGAGAAATATGACGGGGAGAAGAGATGAGCTTGAGGGCGCGGCTACGACTAAGCTAGCTTCGCTGTCTTCCCTCTATGGCGGCCATTCTTGGCAGAGTGCCAGGGACCAAGGAGACCAAGGCGCCGTTCGAACACCAGAGGTCAGAGGTCTAAGGGGAAGGAGCAACTCCCTGACTAGGACCAGGGCTAAGCCAGAAAAGACGACCAACCACGTGAGCCCGGAGAAAACAAACTCAAAACCTGCAACGGGTCCAGTTATAAAGCCCTCCTTAATGCCTCCCTTAAAAATGGGTAAAAAAGGATTTCAGTGTTAGAGGTTAAATCTTGTCAAATTGTTCTTAGGCATGATTGTATCATAATGGTTCATGTTCCAGTGTTTAAGTATGTCTTGGTTCTGTATCCTTCCATCGGCGGTTTGGTTGTGTTATTGATATTGAAGTAGCCTAGCATGAATGTGAAGATATTCCGTTTGTAAATTGTACCTAGCATACTGTAATTTAATTTTTTATAATCTACACTTTTCATTCTACATTCACATGTTGTAGGGGTATGGAATCAATGCACTGAATCACCATATACTCATTCGTTCCACACCACCAGATACAAATACAATCACTTGTCATTAAGAGAGGGTCCAGTTAAAATGCTTTAACATTCAGCAAATAACATAATTTGCCATTAAACATTTAAAATGACATAATCAACTTTATTGACTGTGCTAATCATTTTAAACTCTTTTAATACAGGAGCCTTGGTTTTACGTATTGCATCACGTCGAATGCAACTCCCAATTACCACCACTAGGGGGAGACATTGGCAAGAGCTCAGACACGGTCTACTCGTTTACCACAGTAATGCGTGATGTAGGATGCAATTCCATATGGGGTCAGAACAGTCTCATTAATAATGAATGCACAGAGAAGGATTCACAAATGCATTTTGTGATTTATATATAAATTACTCTCTTCTCACAAAAACATTTCAATGCACACACAAATGGATATCGGTATGTATAAATGTAAAATAAATCCATAATCAAAAATAAGTTTCACACGTATTTATATTTGGATTTTTGAGACTCTCCTGATGTGGCTCGATTCACAAATGCATTTTTTTCAACAAGGAACTCTCTGTAGCCAATCAGATGCCTCCCTCGTTTTCAGCCAATCACATGACTGCAGTCCCGACCTCCCGAAGAATAAGTCCAGCCTCCGAGCCTCCCGGTTCCCTCGGTCAAATGTCTATGGGAAATATCGGGGCTTTTGAATGATCGTACATAACAATCTCTAGGTGGCGAAGAAGTCAAAGCTGCGTCACGTTTTGAACTACACACTTTTCCCATCTAGTTTCGACTGGGTTTGGGATTGTCGGTGCCGTTAAAGTAGTAAACGGCACCGACAATCTAAAAACCCAGTCACTGCAGTCATGTGATTGGCTGAAAACGAGGGAAGCATCTGATTGGCTACAGATAGTTCCTTGTTGAAAAAAATGCATTTGTAAATCCAGCCACGTCAGGAGAGTCTCAAAAATCCACTTATAAATACAGACCAGTTCACACACAAATGCCAACAAGTTTACAAATGAAAAGCGTCTTGTAAATTCAGGTTTAACAGTTTGCATATAAATGTAACAACATCCAAATACATTTTGAGGAAAATTGCTAATATTTTTTTAATTAATATATTTATGGATTTATATTACATTTATTTAAAACAAGACACATTTGTGTGTGGATCAGAAATGTGTTTGTGAAACTTATTTTTGTTTATTTTACATTTATACATACTGATATCCATTTGTGTGTGCATTGAAATGTATTTGTGAGAAGAGAGTAATTTATATATAAATCACAAAATACAATTGTGAATCCTTCTCTGTGCATTCATTATTAATGAGACTGTTCTGCCCCATAATTCCACACCATACCTATTATATTCATCAGCATTATTGTTGAAAAGCGTATTTCTGACAAAGAGTTTTGTGAAAGTAACAATACCCAGTGAAACCTGTCTAACCTGTCAGCTTCTAACCTGTCGACGATAGGACGTTGAAAAGGCGTGGATTATAAAACACTCTCCATAAATTACACACTTTCGTTTTCGATGGCGCGTCTTATCAAAGTGGAGAAGGCACCTGCCATGTTATTAACGACTAGTGCTACGGTGACGTAATGCATTCCGAATATTACATAGATTTTTTAATGAACCAGATCCTTTGTCCACAAAGAGCAGTCAAAACTCTCTCGAAACTTGTTTGCCTCTGATCTGAAACTTCTCCTTGTAGGACACCACGAAGTAGGCCTAGCATGGTAACATTTGTTTGTTTGTTTTTTTATGGGTAAGCGATCGTTTAAACAGCTTATTCCATGAACTTAGTTAAATTTCGCTTTCGACCAGTGAAGTTCGGCTGGTGTAAACATGGCGGTGGAGAAGAAAGGGGTCGGGGTGGAGGTGCTGGGGGTCCCGAACTTGTTGCCCAATGATCGGACGATCGATAAACTCCTGATCCACTTCCTGAGACCACGGAACGGAGGTGGGGAGGTGCGGCGGGTCATCTACCCGACGAGTGTACCCGGGCAAGCCCTGGTCATATACGACGAACCAGACGGTAGGTCGACTAGAACAAATGAAATACGTGTTCGCTCGGTTAGGATATTGGATCATAAAGGACAAATATTGTAGACTTGTTTACAAACAAAGTTGTATTCCCCCCTACAGACGCTTCACGCGTCCTACAAAAGCGCCGCCATGAACTAGAATTTGGGGACCGAAAATTTCCTGTTGAGGTGAAACCTGTCGACAGACCCGAGGTAATTCATAACCACAATCACATTGTAATGTTTTAACACACTTTGAGATGTTAGGGAGTGTGTGTGTGTGTGTGTGTGTGTGTGTGTGTGTGTTTGTGTGTGTGTGTGCGCGTGCAAGACACGTTTAATCAGTGTGTGTGCTACTGTTTGTGTTTACCTTGTATAAGCATGACCTGCCATTGGAGGCCACCCTGAACATAAGCATGATCGATGATAAGAAGGCTCTGAATCGACTTATGAGCTTGCATGGCCTTGAAATCATCAGCGATCGAGGCGGCCTGGTACGAGTCAAGGGCTCCATGATGATGCTGAGGTCGTTCAAGGCCGAAACCCAGAAGCTGTTGGAAGCAAAGACCTCAAACCTGACCCGACCCTCCTCATCCTCATCCTCATCCTCATCCTCACTGGGACAAAGTATGTCGCCCCCTGGTGCCGATTCCAGGAACTCCACCAATTGCAGCTCAGCGCAAGCTCAACAAAACCACCAGAGATCCACAGACCCACGTTCCTTTGATAGCCCTTTCCCTTACTCCTCTTCCTCCAGAACCTCCTCCTTATCAGCGATTGGTCCAGTAGACAGTAGGCAACAAAACCACCGGAGATCCACAGACCCATGTTCCTTTCATACATACATTTAGGGCATTTAGCAGACGCTTTTATCCAAAGCGACTTACAATAAGTGCATTTGTTACAATAAGTACATTTGTCATAAGAAGTGAAACAATATATCGCTGTCGGTACAGTAAAGATGTTCACAGAACCAAGTGCAAGTATTACAATCGCTAGGCTAACCCATTCCCCGTGTAAAGCAGCGATAGCAGCTACTGTAGATGCTACACAATTAAGTACCTTGAATAAGTGCAATGTACAAGTGCCAGGACGTACAACATTCAATGGTGGCTGTGCATTGGTTTCTATGCAGAGTCGAGGTGAACTCTGGACAGGTGAGTTTTGAGTCTTTTGCGGAAGCCCTTTGATAGCCCTTCCCCTACCCCCTCTACCTCCATATCCCCCTTCTCCTTACCAGTGATTGGTCCAGGAGACAGTAGGCACCCGCCTCCCAAGAAACCGCCCACTGAGTCCTTCGTCGTGTCCTAAGACGTGCTGGACTACGTCCAGCGCTTCAAAAAGCTCGGCATGGACGACATCCTGACGCACCATGGCGTTGAGATGGACGTGGTTCCCATGGATACCGACGTGAGTAGGGTCGTAGTAGCGGGGTGGGGTGCACTAGACGCCACGGCCGAGCTCCAACGACTTTTTGTCCGATATCGGACCCAAGCTACGCGCCTGTCAGATTCGGCTCAGTGACCTCGACCACGAAGTCCAGGTGGGCATCGGCAAGCGCATCCAGGAGCTGAAACACTTTTATCCGTCGGTGCTCATCCGACAGATGGGCGGAGCCATCCCCCTGATTGGACCGCGGCCGTCCTGTGACGAGCTGAAGGGGAGGGTCATGCAGCCGAGGCCTGTGGAGCGGCAGCCGCTGGAGTCTGGAAGGAGAACGGGGAGGAGTCAGGAGGAGGAAAGGCGATCCGTGCCGAGAGGTATGTCAGAAGTGAGGAGAAGAGAAGAGCTAGAGTGCGAGGCAACAGCTGAGCTAGCTCCGCTGTCTTCCATCGATGGCGGCCGTTCTTGGCAGAGAGCCAGGGACCAAGGAGACCAAGGCGCCGCTCGGACACCAGAGGTCAGAGGTCAGAGGTCAAAGGTCAGAGGCGGAGTGGCCATCGGGAAGGTCGGGAGGTTTCCCGGTGGGACTTCCACGCCCCCCCCGTCAACATATCTGCGCAGGGGTCTGGTACGGTCAACTCCCGGTATGAAAAAGGACCCGACTCCGCCCCCTGGACAAAGGGGAAGGAGCAACTCCCTGACTAGGACCAGCGCTAAGCCAGAAGGGACGACCAACCACGTGAGCCCGGAGAGAACAAACTCAAAACCCGCCATGGGTCCAGTTATAAAGCCCACCTTAACGTCTCACTTAAAAACGGTTAAAAAACTATTTCAGTTTTAGAGGTTAAATCTTGTATTCTTGTTCTTAGCCATGATTGTATCATTATGGTTCATGTTCCAGTGATTAAGTGTGTCTTGGTTCTGTATCCTTCCATCGGCGGTTTGGTTACGCTATTGAAATTGAAGTATCGTGATTTTCAAGGTAATCAGTTTGTAAATTGTTCATTGTCTTTTCTTTGTTCATGTTATTGCTTTTTTAGGTTCAGGTTACCTAGTTTAATGTAATTTAATTCTTATGTAATCTTCACTTTTCATTCTACATTCAGACATTGTAAGGGTATGGAATCAATGCACTGAATCACCATGTACTCATTTATTCCACACCACCAGATTACAAATACAATCACTTTTCATTACGAGAGGGTCTAATTAAAATACTTTAACATTCAGCGAATAACATAATTTGCCATTAAACCTTTAAATTGACCTAATCAAACTGTATTGACTCTGTTTCTCATTTTAAATTGTTTTAATACAGGAGACTTGGTTTTACATATTCTATCACGTCGAATGCAACTCCCAATTACCACCACTAGGGGGAGGCACTGGCAAGAGCTCAGACACGGTCTACTCGTTTACCACAGTAATGCATGCTGTAGGATGCAATTCCACACCATACCTATTATATGCATCAGCATTATTGTTGAAAAGCGTGTTTCTGACAAAGAGTTTTGTGAAGTAACAATACCCAGCGAAACCTGTCTAAGCATGGGGAACTCTAGACCTAAACGTTCGTCTAAAATGTGAATACACCGGTACATTGGACAAACCACACAAAAAGTAGGTTATTTTCAATGCAGGAAGACGACGTCCACCTTGAAAGAGGAAGCAGATGTTAGACAGATCTGTCCTATTTTAGGCAGTCTAGGGATCATAAGATGGACTCAGCTTCTAGTTACAGTAAATAGCAGTTCTATATATCCTACGAACGCTTTAAACATTCAATATGACGTGTTGTCATAAGTGGAATAAAAAACATTTTAGAAGGGGGTTAGTACGACATCCTTAATTTACACACGTTATAAATATGGTCTTTACCCATCACTCATTTCACTGTGAAACGCTGGAGAAAGTACCCTGATAGAATTGACAGAGGGAGAACTCAAACTTTATGATGATAAAACTCAGCCCTGCGGGCTAAAAGTAGACCATGTTTCAAACTGGGAGGAAAAACAACTTGTGGACACCGGAAGGTTAGTATTTTCACTTCCAACACGGAACACGTTTATATCCCTCACCAACCTGATAACATGTTGGAAAACCTGTTGCTGAATTGTTTATCTCCTTGCTGATTGCATCCATAATAAGCCGATCCCATGTTCAGCTCTGAGGTAAAAACTATGGCTCAGTAAAAACTACACCATAAACAGGGTTAAACGTTGTCGCTGCATACAAACCCCTAAGGGAAGTTACGAATTAAATTCGAATTCAGACAGGAAATGCCACCATTCTTCCCAGGAGATAAGGACATTTAATGACCTGGTTCTGACAAAGTCCATAAGCTATGTGGTTCTGGGAATGTCCAGAACTTAAGTCAGTAAGGTCTGAAATTCAAATAAGCAAATAAGCAAAAATAAAACAATACAGTCATCAAAGTTTTCAGAAGGTTCACACAAGTAACTTCTGCCCCTGCAGGAAGTGAGAGAGAAGGAGGGTGAAGGGACAGATTGACCGAATGAGAAAGAGAGAGAGAGACAGAGACAGAGGACCATAATGCAGGAACATAACCCTTCCTCTAATCATAGTTCCACGTATTGACACAGACGTGCACGCGCTCACACAGAGGGCCGGACGGGGTGACGTGCTGTAGCACGCTAACCACAGGCTCTCCGTTTCTTCACTGAGCACACCCAAGAATCCAGTGGAAGCGTCATCTACGCCACTCCCCTGTACTGACATGCACCATCTCAGCCGACGCTCGCACACTCTCGCCACTACCGGGTCGCGGGGTGGAGAAGGCTGCACCTCCTGTGAACGCTCTCTTGCTCCCTCCTGCTCTGCTGAAAGCAGATTTGTGTGTGTGTGTGTGGGGGGGGGGATTCTTGTGTGAGTGAGTGTGTGTCGGTGTGCTGATTGATGTGTGAGGAATGGCAGAGCTGGAGGCCTTGGAGTTTGGGAAGTCCGACTTTGTTCTGTTGGACGAAGTCAACATGGAGCAGTTCATGGAGAACCTCAAGTTGAGGTGAGGAGGAGGAGGGCTGGGTCCGAGGAGCAGAGCTGGATGGGAGAAGGAGGAGGAGGGCTGGGTGGGAGGTGGGGGAGGAGGGCTGTGTGGGAGGTGGAGGAGGAGGGCTGGGTTGGGGTAACACCACACCAGAACCTCACTGAGAAGGAGAGATGCGTGGTTTTGCATCGTCTCCTTTGGGTTGGCTGGAGATGTAACAGTACATTGTAGGTGGTAGTTTCAGTCAATGATGTATGACTCACCTTTACTAAATACAAGGTTGGTAAGGGTCACTTATAACCTTGTTTTTTAGATTCCTATGCACTCAAACTTGGTTTTTCTGAAACGTTTTTTTGTACGTTCTCCAGTATTTATGCACTGTACATTCAGCCTAACTTGTAAATCACCTTGGATCAAAGCATCTGCTAAATGTAACAACTTATTTACTGTCTACTACTTTCTCACTAAACTGACGATTGTTGGTTTGTCCGAAGCCGGTCGCAGTGAATCGACTTAGTTGAGTTGAGTCTGGAGCTGGATGCAGTGGTGTTGGTTAGTGAAGGAAGTATGTACCTCCAGAGAATGGGAGCATGCAGTTCACGTGACTGCTATCTCTGCTCTGAACACTTAAAATCAGCTTAGGAGGAAGGTGTGTCAGCAGGACATCTCCGCTTGACTCATTGCTGTACGAGAAATTGAACTGAAGGGCACACACTCACACAGTGTCGTTTGACTTTCAACTTTCCCGCTCGTTCTCTGTAGATGGCAGTATGACTGGTTGGGGGTTTAGTGGCTTCAAGTTATGTCTAGAGATGCAGGCGGTCACACGCGAAATGTGTATCAGTGTTGCATCCGACCTCGGGACAGGATGGGATCCACAGCAGCGCCTTTCTAGATTACTGACATTTACTTTAACACCTCTCTGTCATTCTTTCTGTGACGCGTTTGTGTGGGCTGTCAGTGAATCATGTTACCCACCCTTTCCTACTCCGGGTGTGGTGTCAACATTTGTGTGTGTGTGTCTTCCTTTTTGTGTGTGCGTGAGTCTTCTTGCAGTGTGTGCATGTGTGTGTGTGCATATGTGTGGCCGTGCATCTGTGTTTGTGCACACACCTACATGCAAGTGTGTGCATATTTGTGTGTGTGTATGGCTGTGTGAGATGTTGCACTCTGTATCTTAGTTGCCAGACAGCCCTCCCCCCACCTTCCCCTCATTCTCACTTCCTCCCTTCATGTCGTCACATCGGAGCAGGCGATAAGTTCTACAGAAACCCATTTTAACAAAACTGGAGGCGTCCCGTGGTGCTGTTTTCCTTTCCTGTTCAGAGCTCTTTATGAACCAACACAAACCAAACGCAACATACTACTCCATACCGGTATCTATACCAGCACATACTCCATACCGGCATCTATACCAGCACATACTCTATACCAGCACATACTGTATACCAGCACATACTGTATACCAGCACATACTGTATACCAGCACATACTCCATACCAGTACATACTGTATACCAGCACATACTTCATACCAACTCCATATCAGCACATACTCTATACCAGAACAAAGACAGATAGACTCCAATCATCACCCTTGCAAGCTGTCTGTGAACCATATGTTTCTCAGAAGGACTCTACCAGATCACACTCCTTGATGAGCACAATGGAAGTGTGTGAACTGATATGAAAATAACACGATCAATGTAATCCTTATCCAGTGTCACGCACCCTGCTGCTAGTATTTCATATTAGCATACCCATAGGAAGGTGGACATAATATTCATGTCCTTTTGATTTGGTCGTCATACATGTCTTGCCATCTACTGTGCTGAGATTTGAGATTAAAAAGTGTGTATTGGCCCTCCCTGAGATTGGCTGCCAATATCTTTATTCGACTTATATGGTCCGGTGTCAAACCCTTAGCTGTACGATGAACACAGCAGCCTCAGACCACAGTTGTACTTCCTATTTTCGATACTCGCACTTGTGTCACTTCCTGTCCTGCAGGGCGGATCAGGTCTTGGTTAACCATGGCGTTTTGAATGCATCTTCTTTTTCTCTGACAACCATTGACACTCAATACTCTCTACATACTGAAAAACATAGGGGAGTCAGGTTAGTGGCTATGGGGTTGAATCCAAGCCAAAAGGTACTAGGTTTGATCGCTGATGTCTGCAGTCTACCTGTAAGGATCCTAACAGGTAGACTACCTGTAAGGATCACCTACCTGCTCCTTCATGACATGTCTCTGTATTCACGGTGTAACCCCAACCTGCTCCTTAATGACCTGTCTCTGTATTCACTGTCTAACCCCTACCTTCTCCTTAATGACCTGTCTCTGTATTCACTGTCTAACCCCAACCTGCTCCTTAATGACCTGTCTCTGTATTCACTGTCTAACCCCAACCTGTTCCTCAATAACCTGTCTCTGTATGCACCGTCTCACCCCGACATACATTCACTGTAAGTCCCCAAAGATAGATATACAGATAGATGAATCAGTTCTCTTTTTCTTTACTAAATAGTAAAAAAAAACAACAACACCAAAACCAAAACAGTCCGTCCTTGACCTTCTCTACTCGAGAATTTTATATTGACCAACCCCAATTACTCAATCCCCCCAATCGTCAGAGTACCCATTCCCCTCTCTCTCTCTCCGGCCATCTCCCGCTGTGCCGGGGCAGGTTCGAAATGGGTCGGATCTACACCTTCATCGGGGAGGTGGTGGTCTCCGTCAACCCCTACCGGGAGATGGACATCTACGGCAAAGAGGCCATCAGCGCCTACCGTGGGCGAGAGCTCTACGAGAACCCGCCGCACCTCTACGCAGTGGCGGACGCCGCCTACAAGGCCATGAAGAGACGGGCCAAGGACACCTGCATCGTCATCTCAGGTGAGACTAGTGGGTGGGGAGACCCGCTAAAGGCACCTGCATCGTCATCTCAGGTGAGGCTAGGTGGATGAGAGACCAGCTAAAGGACACCTGCATCGTCATCTCAGGTGAGACTAGGCGGAGGAGAGACCAGCTAAAGGCACCTGCATCGTTATATCAGGTGAGAACAGTGGTGAGACCAGCAAAGGACACCTGTATCGTCATCTCAGGTGACACCAGCTAAAGGCTAACGCATCGTGATGTCAGGTGAGACCAGCTAAAGGCGAATGCATCGTCACATCAGGTGAGACCAGCTAAAGGCTAATGCATCGTCACATCAGGTGACACCAGCTAAAGGCTAATGCATCGTGATATCAGGTGACACCAGCTAAAGGCTAATGCATTGTCACATCAGGTGAGACCAGCCAAAGGCTAATGCATCCTCATATGAGGCCTTGGACTTCAAACCCAAGAGAGGTTCTGGGTGGAAACCCCTATGTCCACAGTCTGCCTGTTGGCATGCTTGAGCAAGGTGCCCCCTTAACCCATACCTGCTTGTTAATGAGATGTATCTACAAGTCACTTTGGAGGAAAGTTTGCAAATAGGTTCCCATCTCATCCCTTTCTAGATCCTTCTATGTAGCATCTCTGCTCGCTTCTAGCTTCTTCTACGATTTGTTTGATTTATGTGTGAACTATTTTATTAAGACTGGTTTGTACAGTTGTTGTTTGCATGGCGTGAGCAATGCGACTCCTTTGCATGAGCGCAGCCCCAGGATACCATGAGCTCTTCACCGGAGGCTGATGAGACTGTATCCTCTTTCAGGAGAGAGCGGCGCCGGGAAGACGGAGGCCAGCAAGTATATCATGCAGTACATCGCGGCCATCACCAACCCCAGCCAGAGGGAGGAGGTGGAGAGGTGAGGGCTCTCAGTACCATCACATCCTCTGTCCCCGACTCACATAAACCCATTTTAATATATGGTTGTGCACTGTGTTACCAGAGACATGCACGCTTGCCTGCGGGACCACGTACGAACGCACACACAGACACAGCCACGCACGCGCACATGCACACACACACGCGCGCACACACACACACACTTTTGTTTGAGAAGAAAAACAGTATTACCGGTAGAAGAAGGGTAGAAGCTACCCTTTCATAATACCATATCGTACTGCCGTACGCCCTCTCTCAAAGACAAAATTCCCCAAATACCCAAACTATTCGATGTGTATGTACATGTCGCTCCGCAGAACATCGTAAAGCATTATCCTGACTCAGTGTGCTGCTCTCTCTGCCCCCCGCCTCCATGGGTCTCATGGTGTCTCTTATGTTTGTTATATAACATAAGGATAACTTGCTAGTAACGGAGTGACACAAGAACGCAGGTCGAGACGTTGATATCCATTTTAACTCCAGAACAACGTTACAAGTTACACTTACACCGTAGAGCGCCCCCTAAGGCATGGGAATAACAATACATGTCCATAATTATCCATTGCATACCACCCCCCCAGTGTGAAGAACGTGCTGCTAAAGTCCAACTGCGTGCTGGAGGCCTTCGGCAACGCCAAGACCAACCGCAATGACAACTCCAGCCGCTTCGGCAAGTATATGGACATCAACTTCAGCTTCAGCGGGGATCCCACCGGCGGACACATCAACAACTACCTCCTGGAGAAGGTACGCACTTTCTGTTTCACCACGGGAAGTGAAAACCCGTGAGAAATAAATGAACTGCGGCGTGTGGTGTAACAGAACATCAAAATGACACACTGGAAGAGATTGAATATATTTTAGTTGTAGTTGTACAGGCTGAACAGATGTTGTTTGCATTTTCTTGAGCTGTATTTTAGTGTCTACTTCTCTTATACAGAAGGTTGAATGTGTGATACAGCTGACAGTTTCTCTGAAGAAAAAACGATTTTCCACCACCATGATAATCATATTTACATATAAGGCATTCAGCAGACGCTTTTATCAAAAGCGACTTACAATAATAATTACATTTATCAGAAGAAAGAGACAAAATATTTTCAGTCGGTACACTAAGGATGTTCATAGAACCATGTGCCAAGCACTAAGTTGATTACATGGAATCCAAACAAGAAAAAGAGGATTCTGAAAGTATCGCAATTTGTTTTGATCTTGAAACACTTTTAAAGCGAAAGCAAAGGGAAGTTTCCCCAAGTTTCACAACTGCTCTGCTTATGCACCAATTACCTCACTTCCCGTCTTTGACCCTTTCTGTCATGTGAGATCGCCGTGGCTACCAGCAAGGGTTCTGTCACTAGATGGATACCGTGAACATTCTGTCTGCCCCGTCTGTGGGTGATGATGAGCCAATCCCTGGAGAACTCTGTTATTCACCGTCAGACTACCACGTCTGGCAGGGAGAATATGGTGTGAAACGAGGTGCCCATAACGGCCCTCTGTAAAAACAACCACGCCTTAAAGCTGTCTGAAAGCACCCAAAGCCTCCTCCTGGTGTTTGGGTGGGGTTAGGGTGCTGTTTGTTGATGGTAGGGTTGTGTTTAAGCAGGGTTAGGGTGGCTTTTGGATGATGTTAGGTTGGTGTTTGGCAAGTGTTCATTTGGTGTTTGGGTGGTGTTCGGTTGGTGTTTGGCTAGGGTTAGGGTGGTGTTTGGGCGGTATTTGAGTTTCTTTTGTGTGGTGTTTGAGTGATATTGGAATGTTGTTTGGATGGTCTTCGAGTGTTATTCGAATGGTGTTTGGCTAGTGTTTGGGGGGGGTTAGTCTAGTGTTTGGGCTGTGTTAGGCTGGTGTTTGGCTATTGTTAGGGTGCTGTTTGGCTAGTGTTTGGGTTATCTTTGGCTGGTGTTTGGTTGGTGTTTGTCTAATGTCTGGTTGTTGTTCGGGCGGTGTTAGGGTTGTGTTTCACAGCGTGAACGAGCAGACAGCCACTCAGTGTGAGTCTATACCCTATGCCCTTGGTTCCTAGCTAGGCCCCGAGGGCAGGCTAGCTGCGGCTTGACATTTCACAGGGTTTGATCCAAAGAATTCCTGACAAAGGTTACAAAGAGAAAACCCTTAACAAGTGTCATTCCATTAATGTGTGTGTGTGTGTGCATCCATTATTTTTGTGGTTGGGACACGCCCCCTGAAAAGTTTTTGCGGGTGATGGCTGCGAGGTAACAAAGCAGCTTTCATCACTTCAGGTGAAATGTGAAAGCAGTTGGTTCGCCTGGAATTACTGGTTGGAATCGCTGGATTCTGAGCGACTGGTGTAGATCATGGTCGTATCGTAGATAATTGCATGTGTTTATTCTCCTTCCAGTCAAGGGTGGTTCACCAGCAGCAGGGAGAGAGAAACTTCCACTCCTTCTATCAGGTAAAGGGACTTTTGGTAGCTTTATTTTATTTATTTATTTATCCTTTATTTAAACAGGCGAAGTCCTATTGAGATCTCTCTTTTAAAAGGGAGCCCTGGGGCAACAAGTATACAAGTTACACAGAAACATTGATGACAAGACAGACTAATAAGGACATCATACACTTAAAGATTATTATCGCTAATCACTAATCAGATCCAACTCTCCACCCACCCATTCATCTATTAATTTATTCTTTCTTCCATTCACTTACCCATTCATCCATCCATCGATCTACCAAGACATCCATCCACCCAACCATCATTCATCCATCCCTTCACCCACCCATTCACCCATCAATCCACCATTCACCCATCCATCCATCCATCCATCCATCCATCCATCCATCCATCCATCCATCCGTCCTTTCATCCATCCATCCATCCATCCATCCATCCATCCATCCATCCATCCATCCTTTCATCTACCCACCCATCTGTTCATCCATCCATTCATTCACCCATTCATCCATTAATTTGCCCATTCTGCTGTAGTTGTTGCGTGGGGGTCCCCAAAGTCTGCTGGAGAGCTATCACCTGCAGGGTGACCCTGCTGTCTACACCTACACTAAGGAGGGGGCGGGATCCTCTGTGAGTAACAAACATTCACCACAACACATTCACCGCAACACATTCATCGCAATACATTCACCACATCACCTTCAGAACACTACATTCAGAAGCCCTTTTCAGTTTGTGTTCGACACTTTTATGTATTAAATGGGAGCCACCTTTATTCACAACTCATGTAATTCAGGAGCAGTTAGGGGTTAGACAGTGCAGAGACAGGTCATTAAGGAGCAGGAAGGGGTTAGACCAGGGGTCGGCAACCTTTTGTATCAAAAGAGCCATTTTGGCCCATCTCCCGCAAAAAAAAAATGTTTGGAGCCGCAAACTTTTTAATTCACCCCCTCCCTGTGACACTCTGTAAAAAAAAAACATAGTTCGTTGCATTCATGAAATTATAAAACAACAAAGAGAAAGCTGTTGAAGAACATTTTATTGCTGTTCTAACAGGAAAACCTCAAACTCTTATGAAGAGGAGAAATAACTTTGAAATAAATCAAACATATAGAACGAGTATAATAAGTCTAAACATAAAGAACATAGTTCGTTGCATTCATGAAATTATAAAACAACAAAGAGAAAGCTGTTGAAGAACATTTGATTGCTGTTCTAACAGGAAAACCTCAAACTCTTATGAAGAGGAGAAATAACTTTGAAATAAATCAAACATATAGAACGAGTAGGCTATAATAAGTCTAAACATAAAGAACACCTAAACAGGTAAACATAGGTTTGTTGTCATCCTCTTGATTTTTCCTCGGCCACAGCAATAAACCATCGAATCCGAACAAAAATCAAAATAACACACCAGCTCAGTTTCTAAAATATAGATTTTTTGGTGCAAAATAATAGCCTATTAAATTGTAGTGTCCTCACCTGTTTAATGTGATTTCTGTTTCTGATCATCACTGCTGAGCTTTTCTATGTCGGGGCTGTAGGACGTGACCTTCATCTTAACGCAGGATTGCAGGCTGACATCTGTGAGGCGTGAGCGATATTTTGATTTGACATAGTTCATGTTAGAAAATATTTGCTCGCATAAGTATGTGGATCCAAAGATGGACAGGACTCCAAAGGCATACTTCTTGATGTTGTGATAAGTTTCGGGAATTGCATTCCATGTCTCAAACACAAGTTTGTCGGGTTTGGGAAGGCTTTCTATTTCGCTCCATTTGTGTTCTCGAGCGAGAATAGCCTTCCGACGGGCGACGTCTTCGAGATCAGCTGTCAGACTTTTGAACTTGGACACCCATACCTCTTTGTCAGCTATGTCAGCCGGTTCAATTTCAAGATCGGGTTGACTCACGAAAGTGAATGCTGACATGTTCAGCATGGACGGGTCGATGTCCAGGGGTGTGACGGGGAAGGATAATGTGCTTTTTTCCTTTCTGAACTCACTGAATCTTTGTCCAAATGCAGTTTGCATTGCAATGATCGTGTGCTGCAAGTACTCACAATTGATGTTGTGTGACGTTTTGAACTCTCTCAGGGAGGGGAAGTGAGAGAACGTACCTTTCTCCACATCTCTGGCAAACACTGTCATCTTGCGCTCGAACACCAAAACATACTCCAGCAGCTGAAGGGCAGTGCTTCCTTTTCCCTGGAGACTTCTGTTCAGCATGTTAAGGTGACCTGTCATATCCACCATGAAGTGCAGCTTTTCCAGCCAATCTGGGTGTTCCAGTTCTGGATAGGTGAGGCCCTTACTTTCCAGGAAAGTTTTCACTTGTTCCAGACAAGCCGCAAACCGTTTAAGCACTTCTCCCCTGGACAGCCACCGGACTTTGTTATGCAGCAGGAGATCCGAATATGCGCTGTCGACTTCATCTAACAATGAACAGAACTGTCGGTGGTTTAACCCTTTTGCCATTATTTTGTTGACTATCTGAATGACAAGGTCCATCACCTCTTTGCATTCGGGGGGAAATGTTTGAGCGCACAGTGCTTCTTGGTGCAGGATGCAGTGAAACGTCAGCAGCTCTCGACCCAGCGACTTCTGAAGTAAAGTAATAAACCCCTTCTGTGTTCCTCTCATACTAGGTGCCCCATCAGTAGCCACTGACACCATGTTGGTGGTATTTATTCCTTTGGCTTTTAAACAATTCACCACAGCCTCACAAATGTCCTCCCCCCGTGTTTCGCCTTTGAGCGGTATCAACTCAATAATTTCTTCCTGCGGCCCGTCAGAGTTCACGTATTTGCATAACAGCGCTAGTTGTTCAATGTCGTTCACATCACTGGACTCATCACAGGCGATGGAGAATGCTGGAGCTGAATTTATGTCGTTAATTTGTTGACTGGTGATGTTTTCTGACATCTTAATGGTCCTGTCCTTTACGGTTTTTGCAGAGAGAGGCATATCTTTAATTTTCTGAACAATTTCAGTTTTGTTTTTAAAGTCCGAGAATAGATGTTCTGATATTTTAATGAATGTCTCTTTCAAGTATTCTCCATCTGTGAATGGCTTTCCGCACCTGACGATCTCCTGAGCTGCCGCAAAACTAGCAGCAGTTGTTGAATTTGGAGACTTGATCCATTTCTTAAAAGTAATTTTACTCTGCTCACATTTCCGCAGCAGTTCCGAAATCGCTCTTTTCCTTTCATCTCCTGCTTGGTACTTTTCAGCAAATGCGGAGTGTTTGTTCTGGAAATGTCTTTCAACATTACATTTTTTGTTATTGGCTAATTTCTCGCCACATATCAAGCATATAGGTAAGCCTGCATCAGTAGTACTGAAAGCAAATGAATCTGTCCACGCTGAATTAAAATCTCGATTTTCCTCTGCCACTTTTCTTTTCTTGGATTTATCCATGGTAAGTTTACTCAATATTAGTCAGAGAGGGAGTTACATGGTTAAATCTTTAGCTGTCATGTGGCATCAGGGATAGCCTACAGTAGCCTACAGTAGACTACAGTAGCCAGTCAGCAGCGTCAACCGTTGACGTTCTACGTGATCGGTCATGGCCAGCAATGTAAACAAGGAATAGATAGCATAGCATAGCATAGCGATACAATAGTCAAGTAATGAAAAAACTGTAAGGACCTTTATTATCAAAATATAACGTACTGAAACTTTAATATTCAACACAGCTAAATAACTTTGACTACGAACTTTAATGCTGTAAACCCTTCTCGCTCAGTATTCGTTCGTGCAATTGGCTGTCAACGGTGGATGCTGCTGATTGGCGGCTCACTGGCATGTCCCGCCTCCTGCCAATGGCAGCATCTAGGCTACTTCCTGATGCCAGATGCCAGTTAAAGATTTAACTCCTACTGGGATTAGCCACCTGCAAATCAAGGAAGCTTTGTCATTCACTCCACCCCTCACGGTAGCGCTATTGCGCATCCATTGCGACCTCTCGTTTAGTTGACGATATATATAAAAATATATATATAATATTTTTTTTTTTTTTATTTTTTTATTTTTTAAGAAAACTGCAGGGAGCCACGGCTGAGGGGCTAAAGAGCCGCATGCGGCTCCGGAGCCGCAGGTTGCCGACCCCTGGGTTAGACAGTGCAGAGACAGGTCATTAAGGAGCAGGTAGGGGTTAGACAGTACAGAGACAGGTCATTAAGGAGCAGGAAGGGGTTAGACAGTGCAGAGACAGGTCATTAAGGAGCAGGTTGGGGTTAGACAGTACAGAGACAGGTCATTAAGGAGCAGGTTGGGGTTAGACAGTACAGAGACAGGTCATTAAGGAGCAGGTTGGGGTTAGACAGTACAGAAACAGTTCATTAAGGAGCAGGTAGGGCTTAGACAGTAGAGAGACAGTTCATTAAGGAGCAGGTAGGGGTTAGACAGTACAGAGACAGGTCATTGAGGAGCAGGTAGGGGTTAGACAGTACAGAGACAGGTCATTAAGGAGCAGGTTGGGGTTAGACAGTACAGAGACAGGTCATTAAGGAGCAGGTTGGGGTTAGACAGTACAGAGACAGGTCATTAAGGAGCAGGTAGGGGTTAGACAGTACAGAGACAGCTCATTAAGGAGCAGGTTGGGGTTAGACAGTACAGAGACAGGTCATTAAGGAGCAGGTACGGGTTAGACAGTGCAGAGACAGAACATCAAGGAGCAGGTAGGGGTTAGACACTACAGAGACAGGTCATTAAGGAGCAGGTAGGGGTAAGACAGTACAGAGACAGGTCATTAAGGAGCAGGCAGGGGTTAGACACTACAGAGACAGGTCATTGAGGAGCAAGAAAGGGTTAGACAGTGAACACAGAGACAGGTCAGTGAGGAGCAGCTAGGGGTTTGACAGTAGATAGGTCAATAAGGAGCAGGTTGGGGTTCATCTGATTCATCTGTGTTGTGTGTCTGCAGGCCAACAACGACCAGTCGAGCCACCGAGCCGTGAGAGCGGCTCTGAAGGTCATCGGCTTCTCAGAGGACGAGATCGAGTCCATCTACAGAGTCCTGGCCAGCATACTACTACTGGTAATACTACTAGAATACTACCATACTTCTACTGGTAATACTACTGTAATACTACTGGTAATACTACTATACTACCACGTGATCAAGTCCATCTACAGATTACTGGCTACCATAATACCACTGGTAAAACTACTATACTACTACTGGTAATACTACTTTAATTCTACTTGAGCGAGTCCATAGAGTACTGGCTACCATACTACTGCCGGTAATACTACTATAATATTACTGGTAATACTACTATACTACTAATGGTAATACTACTATAGTACTACCATACCACTACTGGTCATACTACTAGAATACTACTTGATAGAGTCCATCTACAGAGTACTGGCTACTATACTACTTATAGATGAATACTAGATTCAGACTTCAGTTCCTAGACAGATGGCCGCTGCCCTTTAACGCCAACAGCCTTAGCCTTGCGCCGTCGATGCTGTGTTCCCTGGGCATCGCTTCTCTTGCCCCTCACCATAACGTTCTCTGCCCCTCCTCCCTCCCTCCCCCGCCCTCGTCGCCAGGGTAACATCCAGTTCGGGACGGAGGAGGATATAGTCCAGGTGGAGGGGGACAGGGAAGTGGTGAGCCACATCGCTGAGCTGACCTCCACCCAGCCCGAGCAGGTGGAGAAGGCCCTGCTGTTCCGCACGGTGGCCACCGGGGGCGGAGACGTCATCGAGAAGGGACACTCAGAGCAGGAGGCCTGCTTCGGCAGGAAGGCCTTCTCCAAGGTATATGGTACAGTCAGGGGATGTCCTTATATGGAGTGGTACCCAGGGTGCATTGCAGCTCTTCAGATACCTGTCTGAACCCTTAACTTGTGTTGCACCACATCCAACTGAATTCCTAAATAGGGTTGTGGTCCGGGTTGGTGCTGCATCACTTTATGACTTAATTTGTACTTAAACTTGTACCTAAACCTTAGCCATAATGCCTTTTATGGAGGATTTTAACCATATTCTGTAAAACTATTATCTTAAATCTAATCCTAGCTAAGCAGCAGATGGTTTTAGTGAAATTTGGAGATGCGTGTCATTTCTTCTGACAAATGTACTTATTGTAAGTCACTCTGGATAAAAGCGTCTGCTGAATGCCCTAAATGTAAATGTAAATTTCATAGCAGGCAGGGGTTAGGCTACAGCAGAGATTGGGGATCGAACCTGGTACCTTTGGGCTGATCTACTCAAACAACCTAACCCCTAGGAGAGCCTTCTCCTACCTTCTTCTTACCCTGCCTTCGTCCTGTCTTCATGTCCTCAGGCTCTCTATGAGCGGCTGTTCGGCTGGATCGTAGGCCGCATCAACAGTGTGATCGAGGTGAAAGATTACAACCCAATGCTTCATGGGAAAAACACCGTGATTGGCGTTCTGGACATCTACGGCTTTGAGATCTTCGACAACAACAGGTGAGTGTGGAGACTTCTGTCCTGTTCTAGCCTGGCATGAAGTTTCTCACAGAATCATTTCGATAATTTAGGGAGGAAGAGGAGGAAATGACAAACCATGATAATATAACTAAACTCTTACTCTTAAAAATCTTTATGTAACCAAACTGAGCGAAGCTTTGAGTTTAACTTTAACTGAACTGAATTTACCTTTAAACCTATACCAAGAAAAATACACCTATTTAGCAATAAAGCTTATTCAGATTCTGATTAACTTAAATTTAAACTGACCTTAACTTTACTTCAACCTTAACCTTATCCTAAACTAGAATCACCCTTCCATGTCGCCACTGTGTTGCATTTGTAATGAATCTCAGTGGAGCTAAACCATATAAAACCATATAAAAAAACATCTACGTTTTTTTCTATTTTCCCCGTCTCTGATCCAGTTTTGAGCAGTTCTGTATCAACTACTGCAACGAGAAGCTGCAGCAGCTGTTCATAGAGCTGATCCTGCGTCAGGAGCAGGAGGAGTACGGGAGGGAGGGCGTGGCCTGGCAGCATGTGAGCGCACACACACACACACACACAAACGCACACACGCACACGCAGTAGCACACAAACACGCACACATGCGCATGCACGCACATACCCACATACGCACACAAACGCACATGCGCACACACACGCACACACGCACACATGCGCACACACACACACGCACACGCACACATGCACACACACACACACACACACACACACACACACACACACACACACACACACACACACACACACACACACACACACACACACACGCATACATTCTTTATTATTTTCCGGTCTCTCTCTCTCACTCAGGGCTCTCTCACCTCTCCATTAATTTCCCTTCTCTCCATTTAATATCTGCATTATATTATATGACCGCTCTCGCACTTATTCACCCCTCATTCACTTTGTCTCCTCTTTAATCCACCTCGCTCTCTCGCTCGATCTGTCATGCTTATTATCTCTTTATCACTGACTCGCACCTTCCCACTTTTATGCCTGTCTTTCTCTCTGTTCACTTTCCTCTCTCTTTCATATTCTCTTATATCCCTTTATATATCACACCCTCTTTCGCACTCACTCCCTTTTTCAAGTGCATGACGCTTTCTAAATCATTAGGCATTTCTCAGCATTTCCCACACGATTTTGATTTTCCCATCTCTCTCACTTACTGTCTCTCTCCATTTCACTATACTCCCTGTATTTAATATCTCCATATAATATTTCATTACTCCTCTTGCTCACTCGTTCCTTTTCTCTGTCTCCCTTTTGTAATCTCTCTCTCTGACAGACAGACAGACAGGTCTAACAAATAACACAAAGAAAGCACCATCAAACCTACTCCTCTTTCGAACCACAACAACACCATCACCACTAACACCAACCCCCCGCCCTCTCCGTGCCCCCTTCAGATCGAGTACTTCAACAACCAGATCATCGTGGACCTGGTGGAGCAGAACCACAAGGGCATCCTGTCCATGCTGGACGAAGCCTGCCTCAGTGGGGGCCGTGTCACCGACACCGTGTGCCTGGACAGCATGAGCTCCAGGCTGTCACAGCACCCCCACTACACCGACCGCAAGGTGGGGGCCCGGGCTAGGGGAGGGCTGGAGTTAACCCTGAGTCAAAGGCTCCCGTCTCAAAGGGATTGTTTCAGGGGTTGTTTCAGTCGGCGGCGTTCCACTGGGATAGATGGATAGATGGATGGATGGATTGATGGATGGATGGATGGATGGATTGATAGATGGATTGATGGACGGATGGATTGATGGATGGATGGATGGATAGATGGATTGATGGATGGATGGATTGATGGATGGATGGATTGATGGATGGATGGATAGATTGATAGATGGATTGATGGATGGATGGATAGATGGATTGATGGATGGATGGATTGATAGATGGATTGATGGATGGATGGATTGATAGATGGATTGATGGATGGATGGATGGATTGATGGATGGATGGATGGATTGATAGATCGATTTAAAACTTTTAAAACCTCCTTGGGGAAATGCAGGTATCCGGTAGCTCAGGAAGTCAGTCAACAGACTCTTGATTGTACAGTTGCCGAACAACAAAATGGACAAACATTGAAAGTCAACCGAATAAGTCAATAAAAAGGGAGCAAATTTGCACATCATTGTAATTGCATATAAAAACAGCTAGATGTAGACATAAATAAATAAATAAATAAATAAATAAATAAATAAATAAATAAATAAATGAATGAATAAATACACAACTGCACATTGTCCAGTGTGTGTGGGGGTGGGATGGGGGGGAGAGGGAGGGATAGAGAGAGAGAAAGAGTCACGATAGGCCATTGCCCAGCGATTACGCCAGCGGTGGGGGCTCTTGTGCGTGTGGCTGTCCCGGGTGGAGGCCTCACCCAGCTAATGCAGGAGGTGTCATAAGCCAGATGTAGAAACAAATGTTAGAAAGAAGTTATTAGAAAATAAAACGTTAGGGATGAGTCAAAAAGAAGAACGATGACTGCGATGATCCGACGCTTTAAAAGGGTGATTAACGTCTTATTTAAGCCTCCGAATTATTTTATCTGGTTTAATGGAGATTAAATTAACCGCAAACTGCAGTTCCCCCAGACGACCTATAGAGGGCATCGTTTCCTCGCGGAGATGCAAGCTAGGTTTATTTTTAGGTCTCTGGTGTAATACATCTGGAAAGATTAAGAAAAGCTCCTATTTAACCACTTGCGTGCCACCTTTGTCTAACCATGTTGTGTTACGGTTCTAGCTGACCCCAGCCGACAAGACCATGGAGTTCCAGAAGCACTTCCGGATCCGCCATTACGCCGGAGACGTCACGTGAGTCACATGACCTTCCTCTTCCACTGTCGTCGTCATCACCCCCATCATCGCCTTCGTGACCTTCCTCCTCCGACTTTATGCTGGAGAATAACTGCCACGTTTCTGCTGTTGTGTATAAATATAAGATGTAAATGAAATTCATAAAAAATAACTTAAATATAAAAAATATAATATAAATCCAAAAAACGGTCTTATCTTAATCCACAAGTGTTCTCCTGCACATTTTGTTTAATCTTCTCTCTGGTGGCATCCTGTTCGTTCTCTACTGTACTCCCAATCCCCCTTATCATCCTAAGGGGGGGGTACGATACGATGGGTATCGTGACATCATACCCTCCCATGAGATCACTTCCTGTCCGACGCGGCCGTGTATGTGCGCCTGTAAAGCTGTCCGCACGCATCCGACAAACAGACCTCAAACCACACCTCGCACACGCAGCCATAATCAGAGTCATGTCAGCTCTCCTCTCGGATTCCCCGAGGTCACGTTTCTGCTTCATGGACGTGATGTGTTCCCATCATCAGCACCACCCCTGCCTCCGCCTCCACCCCCACACCCACCCCCGGCTCTACCCCCATCCCCAACCCCGCCTCCACACCCAGCATGGGTGTTGGCGCTCAGACCGCACTCCGACGCGTCAGAATGGTGGTGAAATGCTTGGGGCTGTTAGGGTGGGGCTGGCCTGGGTGGTGTCTGCCTGGCTGGCCACGGGCCATGGGGCTGTAGTGTCGGGGGCTGTCTGCTCTCACGGGTGGTGCTGGTGGTGCTGGTGGTGCTGGGAGTCAGAGAACAGAGCAGAGAACCCCAGAGTTCCCCTCAGGGATCTATTAAGTCTGTGTTTGTCTAGTTTGGTCTTGTCGCTGGCATCCTGGTTAAGTGTTTGTCTTTTCAGGCCGTGTTGGTTCTAGTTTGATGCCATACCGTATGGTTTCGTCTCGTCAAAGCTCCAGTCGTACTTCCTCTGGTTTTTGTTTCCCGTCTGGGCTCGTAGCTTAACTTGTCGTGTAACTTCTTCATCTGGTTTCATGTTCACTTATATCGTGTATCGTCTCTCCTCCCTTTCTCTTCGGTCAGCTTCTCGTCCTCCCACTGGGAGACAGTGGTGTGCGTGTGTGTGTGCGTGTGTGTGTGTGTGTGTGTGTGTGTGTGTGTGTGTGTGGGAGGGGGGGGGGGGGTCCTCTGTGAGGTCCTCTGCTCTCCCTAGCGACAGCATCTTAGCGACAGCACCCTTCTTCCTGTCTTCTCCTGTTATGTCCTGAGACGTTACACGTTTGTCTATATTTACTCTGTACACACACACACACACACACACACACACACACACACACACACACACACACACACACACACACACACACACACACACACCCAGACACACACACAGGCTTGGTTTCTGCCTCGCCCTCTCTCTCCCCCTTTCTCTTCCTCTGTCTCCCTCTCTCTCTGAAGTCTTAATATTCCATTGCACTATCTCACTCTCACACACGTATCCACTCTCCTCCTGTTCACTTCTGTTTCTTCTGCCCCTCAACCTGCCTCTCCTTTCCTACCCGTCTCTCTCTCTCACCTGACCCTTCTCCCCTCTACTCTGTCTCTCTCTTTCCTCTCTCTCCCCATCCCTCCCCTCCTCATCTCTCTCTCCCCTCCCTCCCTCCCTCCCCCCCTCTCTCCCCTCCCCCCCCCCCACCTCCCTCCCTGTTTATATGTATTATGATCTCCCCCATCCCTCCCCTCCTCTCATCTCTCTCTCCCCTCCCTCCCTCCCTCCCTCCCTCCCTCCCTCCCTCCCCTCCTCTCATCTCTCTCTCCCCTCCCTCCCTCCCCTCCTCTCATCTCTCTCCCCTCCCTCCCTCCCTCCCTCCCCTCCTCTCATCTCTCTCCCCTCTCTCACCCCCTCCCTCCCCTCCTCTCATCTCTCTCCCCTCCCTCCCTCCCTCCCCCCCTCTCTCTCCACTCCCTCCCCCCCACCTCCCTCCCTGTTTATATGTATTATGATCTCCCCATCCCTCCCCTCCTCTCATCTCTCTCTCCCCTCCCTCCCTCCCTCCCTCCCTCCCTCCCCTCCTCTCATCTCTCTCCCCTCCCTCCCTCCCTCGCTCCCTCCCTCCCCTCCTCTTTCTCCCCTCCCTCCCTCCCTCCCCTCCTCTCTCTCTCCCCTCCCTCCCTCCCCTCCCCTCTCTCCCCTCCCTTCCCCCCACCTCCCTCCCTGTTTATATGTATTATGATCTCCCCCATCCCTCCCCTCATCGTCTGCACCTCTGTCCCCCAGCAGTATCACCGTCTGCACACGCAGCTTTTTCATCGCCTCCCCTAAGGTGTGTGTGTGTGTGTGTGTGTGTTTGTGTGTGTGTGTGTTTGTGTGCGCGCGAGCGCTCCGGTGTGTGTGTCCGATTATGTTTGTCTGTGTGTGTGTGTTGTATACACCTACTATGAGGTATCACATTCTCCCCACCATAACACTTTATACTGCACAAGTCGGCTGTTTGCTGAAGTCCCCTGGCTCACCTTCCCGGTGTGAGGGTCCTTGACATGAGATGCAATCTGCATTGTTCATCCCAGATGGGATATTTAGGGGTTTGGTTAACTTGTACATTTGGGACGATTGCTATCTCTTAAACCTAAAAATAATTGTTTATAGATGGATTAGACTAAATTATTTACAACTGTTTAAAGGTCTTATAAAGGTGCCGTACATATAAACACGTACTGGCAAGTTATTCTAACTTTTAGTTATTGTGTGGTGCAATGTGTGTGCGTTCAGAAGGGCGTTGATATTGCTGCCAGATGTGGTTAAAAGGTTGACAGCGGATACAGATGCTAGCCTGTACGGCGGGTGTCTCTGAGATGAAATGTACTTCTCTGCCACGGAGTTGCTCTTGTTCTCTGCTCTCTTTCACCCCCCCTTCCTCTCTCTCTCTGTCTCTGCATCTCTCTGTCTCCCCTCCCTCCCTGTCACTTTCTTGCTTTCTCTCTCTCTCCCTCCCCTTCCTTCCCTCTATATCTCCCTCTACCTCTTCCTCTCTCCCCGCATCTTGCCTCTCTCTCTCTCTCTCTCTCTCTCTCTCTCTCTCTCTCTCTCTCTCTCTCTCTCTCTCTCTCTCTCTCTCTCTCACCCCCCCTCTCTCTCTCTCTCTCACCCCCCTCTCTCTCTCTCTCTCACCCCCCTCTCTCTCTCTCTCTCTCTCTCTCTCTCTCCCCTCCCTCTCTGCTGCCTCAGAGATCTCTCCGGAAGAGGTTCAGGTCCTGTCAGCAGCCAGAGGTGCCAGAAGCACGCATCTGTCACGCATCTGTCAGACGCACCCTCCCCTGGCTACCTTTCTGGGTCTCCTCGTGTGTGTGTGTCTTGTGTGTGTGTGTGTGTGTGTGTGTGTGTGTGTGTGTGCTCAGTAACTGTGAGTTGAGTAAGAGGGAAATGCTAATATAGGCATGATTAATTTAGAAAACGACAAGCCAATGATCAAAAGGATGCACATTTGTGGATGCCCGTGTGTGTCTGTGTGGGTGTCTGTGTGTGTGTGTGTGTGTGTGTGTGTGTGTGTGTGTGTTTGTGGATACCCGTGTGTGTGTGTATGTGTGTGTTTGTGTGTGTGGGTGTGTGTGTGTGTGTGTTTGAATAAATAAGAGGGGAAGCAGAGTCACAACAAGGGTTGCGCTGAGAGTTCGGGAGCATCCAAGGGTAAAGAGGAGGAGTGAGACGAGGAGAGAGAGGAGGAGAGAGGGAGAGAGAGAGGGCGAGAGAGAGGAGGAGTGAGATGAGGAGAGAGGGAGGGAGAGAGATAGAGAGAGGTGCTCTGAGGCAACGTTCATTCACAAAGCCTCTCTTCCTCTGTCTTTCCCCTAATCCTCTCCCCCCTCGTCGGGTCCATCAGATTGCATAATCAGACTTTAATGTATTTTTTTTCTCTCACATTTATCGCCTGCCGCCCGCGCGATCGAAGGAGTGCTCCCTGACGAGATGGGCACAGGCTGGCTCTGTCACTATTGTTTCAGCGTCTATTCATAAATGTATGCTAAGCAGCTTGACTGCTATGCTAATCCCTCCATCCCCAGGGAATCGTTGACTTCTGTGACTCATTTGGGAGAGACAAGGACACAGGGCCTCATCACCGAGCGGCCATCCCGGTTCCATCTTGGTTCTATACACAAGCCGGGTGTGAAATACAAATCCCCCTATAATGGTGAAGGCTTGTCTCGCCCTACTCTGCCTCTGGTTGGCTAGGCCTCCTGACGTCATCTACCTAACCAAGTAGCTGTGTTGCCTTAAGCTAACTACCCTCCTCAGGCTAAGCCAATCAGAGACAGAGTAGGGCGGGTCATGCCTTGGCAATAGTAGGAGCCCTAATAACTCTATCTGGGTGGGTGATCTGAATGACGATGTCGCTATGACCGATATCAGACCTCGTCTGACGGTTGAAAGTTCAAACTGCCAAATGCTAAAGGGGGTTGTCTAGTTATTGTGTATTTTCTCGTGGGAGACCCTGTCCTGTTGTGGCCCAACAAGTAAATGGATTTAAAATTCAGACGTTTCGTTATTGCCAGGACTGTGAAAACACCCACCACCCGTTTCACTCGGTTTAATCCTGGTTTGGGTGTCATCCCGCGGAACACTTGACCTATTTTACCATCCAGATGTTCGCCTTCAAACACTTCCCCACACGAGGGGCCTCCTTCTCACCGTGAGCTACATGCAGTCTCCATGGGTCCCAACCCTCCTTCCTCTGTCCTCTCCTTGCTCCCTTACCCTCTGTCCTCTCCATGCGTCCTAGCCCTCCATCCTAACCCTCTGTCCTCTGTCCTAACCCTCCTTCCTCTGTCCTCTGTTCTTTCCATGCGTCCTAACCATCTGTCCTCTGTCCTCTCCTTGCTCCCTTACCCCCTGTCCTCTGTCCTCTGTCCTCTCCATGCGTCCTAGCCCTCCATCCTAACCCTCCTTCCTCTGTCCTCTGTTCTTTCCATGTATCCTAACCATCTTTCCTTTGTCCTCTCCTTGCTCCCTGACCCTCTGTCCTCTGTCCTCTCCATGCGTCCTAGCCCTCCATCCTTACGCTCTGTCTGCTGTCCTAACCCTCCATCCTAGCCCCCCATCCTAACCCTCTGTCCTCTGTCCTAACCCTCCGTCCTAGCCCCCCATCCTAACCCTTCCTCCTCTCCTGTCTCCTTCAGGTATTCGGTCGAGGGATTCCTGGACAAGAACAAAGACCTGCTCTTCCAGGACTTCAAGCGTCTGATGTTCAACAGGTACAGCTCTGGGCTCTCGCCTGCCTTTCAGACCCTTCCCTTGCACTTTTTTATTAGTTTAATATTTTATCCATCCCGTTTGTTTCAAATGTAACAAACCGTTAACCATTAATTTTTCTCTTTTCTCCTCCTCCTCCTCCATCATCACATTCTTGCTTACTTTGCTCTCCTCCTTCTCCTCTACTATCTCCTCCTCCCCCTCCTCCATTGTCTCCTCCTCCTCCTCCTCCTCCTCCTCCTCCTCCTTCATCGCCTCCTCCACTGCCTCCTACACCTCGTCCTCCATCACATTGTTGCTTACTTTGCTCTCCTCCTTCACCTCTACTATTTCCTCCTCCTCCTCCTCCTCCGTCTCCTCCACCTCCTCCTCCTCCTCCTCCTTGTTCTCCTCCTCCTCCTTGTCCTCCTCCTCCTCCTCCTCCTCCTCCTCCTCCATCGTCTCCTCCTCCGTCTCTTCCTCCTCCTCCTCCTCCATCGTCTCCTCCTCCGTCTCTTCCTCCTCCTCCTCCTCCTCGTCCTCCTCCTCCTCCATCATCGTCTCCTCCTCCTCCTCCTCCTTGTCCTCCTCCATCTCCTCCTCCTCCTTGTCCTCCTCCTCCTCCGCCTCCTCCTCCTCCTCCTCCCCTGGCAGCACCGACCCTGTGATGAAGGACATGTGGCCTGACGGCGGTCTGAGCATCACTGAGGTGACCAAACGGCCCCAGACGGCCGCCAGCCTCTTCAAGAACTCCATCGTGGCGCTGGTGGACAAACTTAGCTGCAAGGTCTGTGATTGGCTGTCCCAGTTCGACCTCCATTACCTTGTTCTAGGTCTGCAATTGGCTCGGCAAACTGAAACAATCTTCTTTTTTTTCCTTCTTCATTCAACCAAAACATGGGTAAAACAAAGATGCTCGGTTCTACATTAGTGTTTCTGTCCTTGAATGATATTGAATTTGAGGGAGAATTCTGCCAAACCAAAGCGTTTGTTTTGTCGCTAATCCAGGACTCTGTTTAGAACTGACGCACAACGCTCACTTCCTGACGTAACCTGCTTTTATTTTGGAAAGGCCTGCTGTTAGACTGTCAACAAAACCTAGCCTGGGGCTGGAGGGCTTACAAAACCAGAAAAAAGATGTCTAATAGTAGCTCGTGAATCATTAAAAACGTGGAAGAAACATAAATCGTGAAGGGATTTGTGTGACACAATGCCTAGCGCTCAGTTTGCTAGCAAGTCCTGTGCCAAGCGTTAGCCAGATTTGGCTAGCTTGAGTTTCCCCACTGTGGCGGTTTGTCCCTGTGATGATGATGAAGTCGCATTAACGACTTCATCATCATGTCGTTATTCACCCCCTCTTACCCGTCACATGAGGAAACAAGACAACCATCGTCGTATATTTTGACACCTTAAACGCACGTTTAATGAGGCTGTTGGCAAAGTGAGACGGTGCCAGTGGGCTGCTCATCGGAGTGATGAAAGATTAAACGTTGTGTAGTTAAGGCCAATGAAATGATCTCACTCCTTTGATGATCTCTTACTCTGGTATTATTAAACTCAGTTATAGCTGAGTTTAATGATGAGCTCAGCTACAACTGCCTGAGCTTTCAGTAGTGTTCATCACATTCAAACCTTGCAGCGTCAGGTTAGAATTTTATGAATGAAAACATGTAATGAATGCTATTGCACTCACAAGTAATAGCATTCCAAAACAATATTCACCCAATCACAAATCAAACATTTGACCATCCCTTATATACCTTTTAAATGGGTGATTATAACGAAAACATTGTATTGGGGCTTTTCTGCCTTCCCTGCATTACTGTTGCACTAAGACCTGCCATGACGTGCATGTGTGTTTTTATATCTTGTGTATAGAATTTACTTTTGTTTTTGATGGTCTCCTACTGGACCACCACAAACCTTAATCCACTCTCCTCGACTTTTTCAAGTGGCGTCTGGACAAAAGGGTCCACTAAACGACTCCACGTAAATGTGGCTGTGAATAATATTAATATTATAATTCATTTTTTGTTTCAAATAATTGTCATTTGTTTCAAATAATTGTCAATAAGCGTCATTTCAAAGCCACAAAAATGTAATTTTTACAGTGCTTCTTCTTTATATAAACAAAACACATTAAAGAAAAAAGAGGCCTTAATCTCCCTACCCACAACAACCCACCCCAGACTGCGTTCAAGACTCATAAAGTGTATATTTTTAAAATATGTATTTTTGCATTTTTTTATGTTTATTATAGATTGCGATAGAGAGGTAGGTATGGGAGATAGAGGGGAGGACATGCATTAAAGGACTACAGGAACCGAACCCGGCTCGCTGCGATCAGGACTCAGCCTTTAGGGTGCGTTCCAATGCATTTTGTTGACGGGTCATTCTTCCTCGCTGCCCTCCAGGAGCCCTACTACGTGCGCTGCGTGAAGCCCAACGAGATGAAGTCCCCGGTGCTGTTCGACGCGGCGCGCTGCCAGCACCAGGTGGCGTACCTGGGCCTGCTGGAGAACGTCAGGGTGCGCCGAGCCGGCTTCGCCTACCGCCAGGGCTACAGCCGCTTCCTGCTCAGGTCAGAGGTCACGCCCCCTTCCCCCCGCCCCCCCCCCCCGCCGTGTTCGATCGTTGTTTGAACGAGAAATCTTGAAAGGGGATCGAAACGCGGGTTGGATCGAACCCCCCCGATGTCTGGGTTTAACCTGGGGGCCATACCTTGAGAAATATGCTCCGACATTAGAATGAGAATCATCTGGAAGGCCCAGTGACTTCCTTAAGCCATGCATGCATTCATTCATTCATTCATTCATTCATTCATTCATTCCTTATTAAATCATCCATTCTGTCTCAATTAAGTGTTATGTATTAGCCGCGTGATGCTCCCACTAGCTCCGACGTCAGAATATTACGTTATATATTATATATATTATATGTTATAGTATTATTATCTTTCAATTGCAAAATTGAATTGAAATCTGCATGATACCGACGACGACCGCTTTGGGTCAATCAGACTGAGAAGCTTCGTATTGTAATTCCTGCCGAGGTCAGAGTTCATGACCCTAACCCCATCCCTAACACTCTCCCCCTTTGTCGCCCCCCCGGGCCCCTCCAGGTACAAGATGACCTGTGAGTACACCTGGCCCAACCACCTGATGGCCACGGACCGGGAGGCGGTGGAGGCCATCGTCACGCAGCACGGTTTCCAGGACGACGTGGCGTACGGCCACACCAAGCTGTTTGTGCGCTCGCCCCGCTCGCTCTTCAGCCTGGAGCAGGAGCGGGCCGCCCTCATCCCCATCCTGGTTCTCTTCCTCCAGAAGGTAGGCCACCTCCTACCTCCTGAAGGTAGGCCACCTCCTACCTCCTGAAGGTAGGCCACCTCCTACCTCCAGAAGGTAGGCCACCTCCTACCTCCAGAAGGTAGGCCACCTCCTACCTCCTGAAGGTAGGCCACCTCCTACCTCCAGAAGGTAGGCCACCTCCTACCTCCAGAAGGTAGGCCACCTCCTACCTCCAGAAGGTAGGCCACCTCCTACCTCCTGAAGGTAGGCCACCTCCTACCTCCAGAAGGTAGGCCACCTCCTACCTCCAGAAGGTAGGCCACCTCCTACCTCCTGAAGGTAGGCCACCTTCTACCTCCTGAAGGTAGGCCACCTCCTACCTCCTGAAGGTAGGCCACCTCCTACCTCCTGAAGGTAGGCCACCTCCTACCTCCAGAAGGTAGGCCACCTCCTACCTCCTGAAGGTAGGCCACCTCCTACCTCCAGAAGGTAGGCCACCTCCTACCTCCTGAAGGTAGGCCACCTTCTACCTCCAGAAGGTAGGCCACCTCCTACCTCCAGAAGGTAGGCCACCTCCTACCTCCTGAAGGTAGGCCACCTCCTACCTCCAGAAGGTAGGCCACCTCCTACCTCCTGAAGGTAGGCCACCTCCTACCTCCTGAAGGTAGGCCACCTCCTACCTCCTGAAGGTAGGCCACCTCCTACCTCCTGAAGGTAGGCCACCTCCTACCTCCAGAAGGTAGGCTACCTTCTACCTCCAGAAGGTCTTACTAGGGGAGGGTAGGGCCACTTACCTCCAGTAGGTAGGCTATCTCTAAACTCCAGATGGTAGGCCCCTGGTCTTACTAGGGGGAGGGGAGGTCCATTGACTTCCTGAAGGTAGGGGCCTGCATCTGCTGGTCTGTGGACATGCTCTCCGTCCAGGAGGGCCTGGTAGACTTTCTAGCTCTGGAGAGGTCCTCTTCTCTCAGGAGACCTGGTTCCACTGGGAAAGGAGAGATGATCTTCTCAGGAGATATGGACCTGGGTCCACTAGGGAAGGGGAGGTCCTCTTCTATAAGGAGATATAATAATAATAATAATAATAATAATAATAATAATAATAATAATAATAATAATAATAATAATAATGCATTTTATTTATGGGTGCCTTTCTTCACACTCAAGGGTACCTTACAATATCAAACAGTCATAAGAGCAAAAAAAAGAACAACATTATAAAACAGTGTACAATGGACCTGGTTCAACGAGGACATTCATCTCAAGAACAAAAAATACCAATAATCTTTTGCACTTCAAGACAAAGCATTATCTGGCTTTTCATCCTGAACAGATTGTTTCACAGTTTCAAGTCAAGTCTATGAAATAATGACGTTGAAATAAATAATTTATTCCAACACTAAATCTGCAGTCATCTTGACGAGTGATATCTTGTTTCAACCGTTTTGAAGAAGACTTTATTTTAAATTTAGATTCCTTCAGATCTGAAAAATATGCTGTATCTCTAAAGTTGTCCTGGAAACCCAGTTTAAGTTCATGGGATATCTGGAATGTAGTCTGAGAACTGGTGGCATCGTCTTCATTCCTGTCCCTTGGACAGACCTTCCGACGGAGCGAACACTCTTGTTGGGTTTCACGGTGACTAGCACACCTCAGTGGCAGCTCTGGAGGACTGGGTTCCATTCCTCCCTGGGTTTCCCCAGAATGCCTAGAATATCTTCAGAAGAGCTACGAGTAGATCATCCCTGTGGGGCTGAACGGTTTTGGGTTCAAACCCCAATGTCCCCAGGTTGCCTGGCGGCATCGCTGAGTAACATACCGCCTAACCCATACCGGCTTATTGATGATGAATTTACCGTAAGTCAGTTAGGATGAAGGCACACCTCCTTCGACCTGCTGGTCTTATTATGATGGGGTTCATTGGGGAACTAAAATTGGCCATTTGTGTGTGTGTGTGTGTGTTGGTGTGTGTGTGTGTGTGCATGCCTATGTTTGACATGCATGGGACCAGTGTCACCTTACTTCTGAATCGTTAAGCCGACTGGATGAGCAGTCTTATTTACTTGGCAGTGATTGATCTGCCAACCCCTGCTGCAGGTGGTAAGCTGTGTGTGTGTGTGTGTCTCTGTGGGTGTGTGCCTGTCTCTACACATATGTGTGTGTCTTCGTTTGCGCATGTGTTGCTTGTCTCTATGCATGGTTTGGCATGTATGTGTGTCTGCTTGTGTGTGCGTGTGTCTTTGCGTGTGTCCGTGTCTTTATACACCTGTGTGTGTCTCTCTCTGCCTGTGTGTGTGCATGTGTGCGTGTGAGTCCGTGTGTGTGTGTGTGCATGTGTCCGTGCGTGTGCGTGTGAGTCTGTGTGTGTGTGTGTGCGTGTGCGTCTGTGTGTGCGTGTGTCCATGCGTGTGCGTGCGTGTGTGTGTCTCTCTGCATGCGTGTGCGTGTGAGTCTGTGTGTGTGCGTGTGCGTGTGTGTGTGTGCGTGTGCGTCTGCGTGTGTGTGTGCGTGCGTGTGCGTGTGAGTCTGTGTGTGTGTGTGCGTGTGCGTCTGTGTGTGTGTGTGTGCGCGTATGCGTGTGCGTGCGTGTGTGTGTCTCTCTGCATGTGTGTGCGTGTGTCCGTGCGTGTGCCTGTGCTGATTGGGGTGATTAATGAAACCCGCGGTGCGGTTGCGTCAGCGTGGCGTTCCTCTCTGGGGTGGGGCGTCCTGGTTTCTGAGCTCCTCTGACCCAGTTACCATCACTACAGTGAGCCCTGCCTCCGTCTGTCTGACTGTCTCCGCCCCGGCAGGGGGGCTCAAGCGCGCACGCACGCACGCACACACACACAAACACGTAGAGACACATGCACGTAGACACATACACACTCAAAGACACGCATGCACACATGCACACACATAAACACGCATAGGCAGACAAACACACACACAAACATAGACAGACACACACACACACACGCACACACACACACGCATAGACAGACCTACACACACACAAACACACACGTGCGCAGACAGAGAGACGAGCTTACACACCACACCAACTTTTCCTCCTCATCTTTTATTTCATCCTTTTTTTCAATATCTTGAAATGTGTCATGAATAAATCTTGTAACCTGTCTGCGTTTGCGCATCTCTTAAGTTGTCACTCTTCCTCTGTCTGTTCACTCTTCAGTTTTTTTTTGGGGTGGGGGGTGAAAGGATCTCTATGGTGTGATTTAATAGAAGTGAGTGTAACCAAAGTATGCTCTCTCCCTCTCTCTGTCCCTCTGTTCCACCTGTTCTCTCTCTCTCTCTCTCTCTCACTATCTTTCTCTCTCTTTCCCTCACAACCCCCTCTCTCTCTCTCTCTCACTCTCTCTCTCTCTCTCTCCTCCACCTGTTCTTTCTCTCTCTCTCTCTCTCTCTCTCTCTCCCCCCAGGTGTGGCGCGGGGCGCTAGCGAGGAAGCGTTGCCGCCAGTTACGGGCCATCTACGCCATCATGGGTTGCTACCGGAAACACAAGCTCAAGGCCCACTTCCTGGAGGTGGAGCGCCGGCTGGCCAATGCCCGCAACATGGCTGACCACGGCCGCGGCGTGGAGTGGCCGCACCCCCCCGCCGCTCTCGCCCAGTTCAATGACATCACCATGACGCTGCACCGCAGGTAAGGACGCCGTGTGGGCGGAGCCAATCAGGGAAGCAGCTCGGAAAACACTGCAAGTGTGTGTGTGTGTGTGTGTGTGTGTGTGTGTGTGTGAATGTATATATGCGAGTGTGTGTGTGTGTTTGTGTGTGTATGTCCGAGTGTGCAAGTTTGTGTGCGAGTGTGCGTGTGCGCGCATATCTGCGAGTGTTAAGTTGTGTGCGTTTGTGTATCTGCGAGTGTGCGTGCGGAATGTGTGACTGTGTGTGTATGTATGTGTGTGTGTGTGTGTGTGTGTGCATGCGTATGTGTGATGAATCACGTGTCCAGACCAGGCCCAGGCTTGACCGTCCTCATCCTGTGGTGCTCCCTCTGGACCTCAGGTGGTGGGCCCACCAGGTGGTGAAGCGGATCCCCCCCTCGGAGGTGTCTGAGGTGCGGGCCAAGGTGGCAGCGCTGGGGGCCCTCGACGGGGCCCGCAAGACCTGGGGGGTCGGCCGGCCCTGGGAGCGCGACTACCTCGCCAACGTAAGGCCCAATCGCTCCCCGGAGTTCTACATTCATTCACTCGTTCATTCACTCATTCATTCATTCATTCATTCATTCATTTGTTCATTCATTCATCGTTCATTCCTTCCTTCATTCATCATTTGTTCATTCATTCATCATTCATTTGTTCATTCATTTATTCATTCAGTCATCATTCATTTTTTCATTCATTCGTTAATTTGTTCATTCATCATTAATTTGTCCATTCATTCAGTCATCATTAATTAGTTTACTAATTTGTTCATTCGTTTATTCATCATTAATCATTCATCGTTCGTTCATTAATTAATTCATTCATTCGTTCATTCATCGTTCATTCATTCAGCCTAAATGAAGTGTTCTGAGTATGTGTTAGCTGCACGATTCTAACGCGAGCTCCAACATCTGATAATTACAGTATAGTATTATTTATATTATATTTTATGGTATAACAGAAATGAATGGGACCTCTGTGTTCTCAATGTACCTCAATGCACTGATGACATGATGTACTCCTGCCATTCATTCCTCTCTGGAGGACAATTAAATCTGATGTAATCTAATGAATAGGAAATATTAATTATGTTGCTGTCAGTGTTATGGCAGGATATTGGTTTAATTACTGTACGGTAAGTCTTTATTATCCCTAAGAGGCAAATTACCTTTTTTTGAGCGATAGAGCAGCACTAATTGTGTTTTTATTGAGTCCTGAATGAATGTGACCTTGAAAGTCAGAGTCCAGTATTATAGTTCAGAGTTATTAGTCAGATTGAACTCTTAGCTATAGCTGTTAGCGAGTTGAGGTTCTTGGTTATGGTTACTAGTAAGTTGGTACAC
>NC_136946.1:5257848-5276038 GCF_949987615.1 Pollachius pollachius | reverse complement strand
TCTCTCTCTCTCTCTCTCTCTCTCTCACCTCCCACTCTTAGAGACTGTCCCCATTGTGCTTGTTCTGGCCCCGGCCTGCCAGCAGCCCCGGACACACACACACCCTCTGTTCCACAGTTTCTTTTAACTACCCTCTACTTTGTAACCTTTGTGTGTGTGTGTGTGTTTGTGTGTGTGTGTTTGTGCGTGTGTGTGCTTGCGTGTGCATGTGTGGTACAGTATCAAAACCCTATTAGAAAGAAATAGAGGAACTATTTAGTTGTAAACCAACTGGTTTCTAAACGGAGCCCAACTGAGGTTGTTGGAGAACAACGAACAAACTAACAGTTGAGCAAGAAAACAGAGGAAATTAAACTGTTGATCATTTCTCTCTGTCTCTCTGGCTCTCTGGCTCTCTATTTCTGTCTCTGTGTGTGTGTTTGTGCAGATTCTATTATTTTCAACACATGTAAAATTGTAGTGAATAACATCCAATCTGCTTCCGATGGCCTCTGAAAAGATTCTATTTCCGTGCATCTTGACCAGATCTTGTTACACTTAGCCTTGTGTTCATTGCGCCACCCCCGCTGTTATTTTCCTGTGGATAGCCGCAGTCCGCCTACACAGATAATGGCTATCTTCCAATCCGTCCTGTTTATTTTAAAGGTCTAGCTGCCCGCTGAGTACATTACACGCTGATAGGTTATGCTAGACTGTTCTCCATGAAGTCCTCAGTCTCGTTTTTTTCCGTGCTTTTGCTTTTTAATGAGTTTATTCAAGTTTTGCCCTAGGGCTGGGGCGTACATTTTTTAATGTTGCCTGGTGTTAAACTTTGGCTGTAAAAAAGGGGCTTACACTGCACTAGCTGAAATCTATCACACAGTGTTGATATTCTGTGTACATCTTTCATAACACCATGACTGAGTGTCTCATGAAAACGAGGTAGCAGTTATGCATCTTGATTATCCATCATCATCCTTTCCAGGAATTTTCATCCAAATCTTCCATTTATAATCTTGAGATGTCCTCCAAATCAGGCTTTTCAAACCCAGTCTGTGCTCTTCTTTGGGCTGTTCCACAAATTCCTAATGACATCGACCAAATCATACCCCCTTATGTACACTTTGTCTGTGTTCTCTGGCCGGTTCGGCGGTGACATCTGGCCGTCTTTACAACGTGAGGAAGTTGACGACGAGGAGTCGTCGTCAACTTTATCTTCGGTCGGCTCTCGGTCTGCTATTTTCACCGTAGGCAGAACGGAACCGTAAAAACACAGCAGAACCACGCCTCTCATCAGTCTGTCCGCATCATGTGACCCTCCGTGCCCTCTCCTCTGATTGGTGCACGGGGTTAATCTGATTATCCTTTGATCTCACAGGAGTGTGTGTGTGCTTCTAGAATCGATTATAATGTGACCGGAAACCTCAGTACGATAACTCACATTTAACGGGGTGATGTTGCGCTAGAGGGCGAATTCGGAGTCTACGTCGGAATGGAATCATCGTCGTTACGATCGTTTAATGGAACCATCGGGGTGGAATATAATACAATGCAGCTGGCACATGATGTTGCATTTTCCAAAGGTCATGAACGAATAAAAAAATAAAATAGAAAATAGCAGGTACCGAGAAATCGTAATTGTTTTTCTCGTCACTTACCTGAAGCATGTAGACCAGGGTCGAAGCGCACGGCTTGACGCAAGCGCTGCTAAAGCACAAATGACGCATTTAATGGAAGAGCCGAAAACAAGAAACGGGTAATTGTTTTTCTTGTCATTTTGCCGGAAGCGCGCAGGCCAGGGCCGTGACACACAGCCACTCGCACGCTTTGACGTCAGCACTGTTAATAATAACCAAAGTGGATCCACTTCTGGGCTTTCCTCCAACCGCCTCGGAGATCCATAATCACTTGTCATGTCCTCGACTCAAACCCCCCGCCCCCCTGCTGTCACGGCGGGACTCAATCTCCCCTCGCTCTTCCTAGAACTCTTCCCCCCCCGTCCCCCTACCCCTAAGATGTCGCCGACCAGTGACACAGACAGGGGGGTGGGCGTCGACATGTGCGTAGGGACCACCACCACCTGTGGCTCTGCAGGGCCCGGGGGAAGGTGGAGATGATGCATGAGGACGATGTTGACTCACATGTCCCCCCCCCACCGCTCTGGGTCCAGAAGACCCCCCTGCTGTGAGGACCAGGAGGCTGCTGTTGCCCCAGCGATGGTTGCCATGCACTAGTCGAGGGAAATGCTAATTGAGATTTGGGCTGATTGTAGTGCTTCCATCGCCGGGCAGGGGACAAGTGGCGGCGGCTGGCATGATTGGGGGTTCGGGTGGGAAGGTATAAAGTGTGACTTTTGAGAATTTTGAGGAGAAAAAAGGCAGAAAGTTTGAAGTGTGTCACTCCGATCCCCCGTGGCAAGAGTTGTGTCCTTTCTGTCACGTTCACGTCAAACGCCCCACTTAAGATGTTTTGTCGTTTCCATCACTCTTTAAACGTCTGGATCGAAGGAGACGCTGGCACTGTGAGGGAAGGACCTGAGGGAGGGGGGGAGGGAGAGAGGGAGGTGGTAGGAAGAGTGGCAGGTAGGAAGAGAGGGAGGAAGGAGGGGGTGAAGGGAGGGAGGGAGGAAGAGATGGAGGGAGGGAGGAAGAGAGGGAGGGAGGAAGAGAGGGAGGGAGGGGGGTAGAAAGAGATGGAGGAAGGAGGGAGGGAGAGAGGGAGGGAAGAGAGAAGCTGTGATGGACTGAAGAGATGCTCTCCTGTTCTCCTCTGCTTGGATAGTCTCCCTCTTCACCTCTCCACGGGGGGGGGGGGGGCACATACCGGTAGTGTGTGAGGTGTCCCATCCCACACTTTGAGCAGCTTGAAAAGCAGCATGTGAATGCGATGAATCCATATTAACACAGTGTCACCTCAGGATTCACCACAAACCCAAACACTCGGTAGCACTTTACAACAAGCGTACGCTCATCAACGGTCAATCATCATCTCTAATCCAGTCCTCTTCTTATTATCATTATATTTATTTTTGAAGGTTTTATCCTTTTTGTTGAGTAAGACAGGAAAGTATGGGAGATAATAAGACATGCAGCAAAGGACCACGGGCAGGAATCGAACCCAGGCCTTAACGGTACGCGCTCTAGCCGGTGAACCACCGGGGCGCCCACCCCGGCTCCCAGTCTCCAGTCCGTCGGCCCTGCCAGCGTGGGCAGCAGGTGTTCCCCCGACGCCCCCCTCTCTGTGGGCGTCAGCCTCACCCCGCCGCCCTGCCTCGCGTCCGTCTCGTTAGACCAGGGCTGACGTGCGGAAGGTGAGGGGCCGGGCCCCGGCGCCGAGAGACCCCTGCCGCTCCATTATTGATGGACCTGTCTGGAGTGACAGGCGCGCTCGATGTGTTGTTTTTGTGGGTCCGTTCGATGCGTGAATCCGCGACAAACGTAAAACAATCTTCACCCCCCCCCCCCCCCCTCCCGCTGTCACGTTGCCGCACGCGGGTGTCGACCCAGGAGTGAGCGCGTCGGCTCACACGCCGGTTAGCTCCAGACATGCTAACAAGGCGGTGGCTTTGGTGTTTGTTTTTTTATGGTGCTTCTGTGAAATGGGAATTAAACACGTGTAGAAGAGACGACACGCACACACACACGCACACAGATACACCCTGAAACACACTAAAACACATACATACACTCGTACACACCAAAACAGACACACACACACCAAAACACACACACACACACACACCAAAACACACACACACACACACAATGCACATAAACACACACACGCTCACTCACTCACTCACTCACTCACTCACTCACTCACTCACTCACTCACTCACTCACTCACTCACTCACTCACTCATTCACACACATACCAAAACACACAAACACCAAAACACACACTGTGTCTCCCAACTCGCTCCACTGAAGAATTCGGTTCATCCTAGTGTTGGAAGCGGAGCCAGCGCCGCGCAAACACAAACACACACTCCACCCGCGCTGAGTCAACACAGACCCGTCTCTCATCCTCACGCACACAACCCGGCTGGGAGCCCTTCAGCCGGGGGGGGGGATCACAGCGCTGATTAGATCCTCCCTGACAGACGGACCGCGGGTGGCTCGTCCCGCTGGCTTTAGGGGGGTGGGGGGCGTCACATCCCCCTCAACGGGCGACGCCCCCCTCTGGTGTTTTGCGAGTGACCTTGGGCTGGGTCGGCGAGGGATTTGAGGGGTTCACCTGGATAGACGGGCTGCCCTGCTGGAGAGGGCGAGAAAGAGCGCGAGGAAGAGGAGGGTGAAACAAGAGGAAGAGGGGAAGGGTGGGATGGCGGTAGTTAGTGGCGAGAGTTGGTCAGGAGGCAAGCGGAGGGTGTGTGACTCCCAGACTCCCAGCCTAAAGGTCCTGGGTTCGATCCCTAATGCCCAAAGTCTACCTGAGGGCTTCCTGTGGGCCAAGGTGTGTGACTCCCAGCCTAAAGGTCCTGCGTTCGATCCCTAATGCCCAAAGTCTACCTGAAGGCCTCCTGTGGGCCAAGGTGTGCGACTCCCAGCCTTTAGGTCTTGGGTTAGATTCCCAATGCTCCCAGTCTACCTGAGGGCGTCCTTTTCGAGACGCCCCCTAACCCCTACCTGCTCCTTAATGGCCTGTATCTAAACGCACTGGCAGCCGCTCAGGAGAACGGCGTCTGGTAAGGGAGTGTGTTCTAAACATTAATCAGCCGCCGGAATAAGTGTCAGCCTGCGTCTGGGGTTCTGTGAAGTGGAGGGTCGTCGGTTATGAACACCACTTGCGCAGGTTTCTCACACCCCTAATTGCTCTTCACATGCCCACATACGCTCCGGCAGACATCCACCCCCGAGAGAGAGAGAGAGAGAGAGAGAGAGAGAGAGAGATGGAACAAGTGGTAGAGACAGGAGAAAGATTGATAAACTGAGAAAGAGAGTGACTAATAGGGAGAGTGCGAGACAGAGAGTCTGACAGAGAGTGAGCGAGTGACAGAGAGACTGAGTGACAATGAGAGCGAGAGAGAGCGAGCCGGTGACGGTAGAGAGGGACGGAGGTCTAAAGCGACGCCAGCTAATCCGTGTCATTGAGAGCGCTCCTGTTGAGCAACTGAACTGCATTAGCTGTAAGCTCTTGCGCACACACACACACACACACACACACACACACACACACACACACACACACACACACACACACACACACACACACACACACACACACACACACACACACACACACACACACACACACACACACAGACACACACACAGACACACACACACACGGCGATACTCCCCATCCTCGGTAATCCACTGTGTCCAGGCACGTCCAGAGCCCCATGTTGACACAGTTGATCATCCAGACCCCAGGGGTGGGGGGTGGGGGGGGTCTGGTGAATCCCCAGGCCTCCTCGGTGGAGACTCTGGAGCACAGCTGTCATGGGGGGCCTCAGGGTGAACCCGTTCGAGGGTTCAGAGAATCCTGCCCGGATACCAACCCACAACAACCACCAGCATTCACAAAGCACAACACGCTGACACGTCTAAACACTCAGATGACACACACACAGACGCACACACACACACACACACACACACACACACACACACACACACACACACACACACACACACACACACACACACACACACACACACACAGGGGTTAGTCTGAGTGGTTACAGTCTCGGGGGCAGCAAAACTGTTACGCAGATCATTACATTTGCACCCTCAACACAACATCAGTCGGCTGTGTGGTGTGCGGATGTGTGGTGTGCGGATGTGTGTGTGTCACACACACACACACACTCACACACATACGTTGTGTAGTTTGTTTGTTGAACCGCTTGAACTCGCATGACACTACGACCTTTCAGGGGAATTTCCGTCTAATTTCACCCCCCCGGCTGTGAAACCAGAGAGAATCGAGTAAGTGTAACTGGAAGTAGTCAGTTGCACCACAACAATGGACAATAAGTGCATGTGATGAACTTAGTTAACAGCCACCTACCCCCCCCTCCCCCCCCCCCCCCCGATGTGCATTTAGTAGTGGGTTTCCCCCAGCCCTGTGCTGGGAAGGGCTGTGTGGGGGGAGGGAGGGAGGGAGGGATGAGTTTTGCATTAACATCTCATCCACAGTTTTCTAAAACCCGGGATAAGTGCATTAAGGTCGCAATTGGACCAACATGACTCTTAATCCACAGCAAGTGGTCTCAGGGTTTGGTTTCTCTTCACCAGAGGTGTGTACAGAGCTCCTGGTGGTCAGGTCCTCCAGTCCGAGTCCGCCCCCCCCCCCCCCCCGCTGTCTCCCAGCCGTCCTGGGGTCCCGTATCGGGTGTGCGACGCTACGCAGCCCCCCGGAGCTGACCTACTCCTCTGGTGATGAGCTCAGCTCAAAGGGATGACAGGGTGAACCGCGGTGGTGGGGGGGTGAATGATCACGCGTGTGTTCCTAGAGTTGCTGACGATGCTACGGCCCTAGCGGGCGGGCTGCCAGCGTTCCCAGTGGCCGGGAGTGTGGCTCCCAGTGAGCTCTGGAACTTGCGTGTTGTGGGTTTACGAGTGTGGTTGTGGTGGAGGGGTTGTGCCTGTTTGCATCTTTTTGCCTATCGTTTTGTACCCCTCATTAACACCATGCTGTGTGTGTGTGTGCCTGTGTGTGTGCGTGTGTGTGTGTGTGTGTGTGTGGTTGTGGAGGGGTTCTGCCTGTGTGCAAGTTTGAATATCCTCGTTTGTGTGCGTTTTATACCCCTCATTAACACCATACTATTGTGTGTTTGTGTGTGTGTGTGTATGTGTGTGTGTACAGGGTGAAGCAGGTCCCGTTCCCGGTGAAGGTTTGCCGTTCGGCTGTCCAGCTCCACATGCGAGGAAAGCCCAAGTTTGTCACCATAGAAACCAAAGCGGGCCAGACCATCGCCGACTTCAAGAAGAGCAAAGATGGTTTCATCCTCCTGCTTCCCGCCGACTAGCTGAAAGCGGCCTCGGATCGGACTGTACCAACTCTGGTCTTCTCTGTAGGGGTAACTGGTGCACTCCAAGCCTAAGAGAGACCAACTGTTAAATATCTGATCAGTCGGTTCAACTTCACTTGTTTTTAATGGTCAAGGTGGGAAAAAACTGTCCTTCATGATTTCAAAAGAATGGAAAATAAAGAGAAAGAAAATTAAAACAGGGGAAAAAAAACGAAAATAACAAGAAGGAAAATAAAAAAGGTTAAAGATAAACAAACAGATAAACTGAGACATTTTCAGAAAGTAAGATGGAGTCCCTATCCATGCGTGAGCTAAGCCAGGCTGGACCTGTGTCTTCATCTGTAGGCACCCTGCTAGCACTGAGGGTTGAGTCAGCGTTTGTTTCTGGTTAAATGCTCTGTTATCCTAATGATTACATCTAGAGAACCGCAGGCAGCCCCGTGTTAATATGCAGAGTAGACACTGTTGTTTGGCAGCGTGGTGCACCGTTCATGTATGGCTACTGTTGACACACTTCTTTCTAACTGGAACAGTACTGTTGGTTGAACTTATCAGAGTCAGTATTAAAGTCTTCAAAGCTTTGAATTGTATTTTTTAGAGGCGAGCTTGTGATGTTATTTTATAGTGTTGCATAAAAAAAGAAAAAGTAATTAATGATTTATTTGAAAGACTGCTCAAAGAATATTTTGTACAACTAGATTTTATTTTAATAATTTATCACGCTTGATGAGTTACTGGCGGCAAAACAAAAGCTTTGCTCCTTTTTTTATTGTTCTTTTTTACATCGTTTTTCTTTCAACATGACAGAAGAAGACATTTTAATAAAATAAATTATTCACATTCTCTATGGTCCTCCTACATCAGAAGCCTTCCTTCATCGTTATATAACACCAATGGTGATCATATAATTGTTCGATTATATTGGATTAAATCCCTCTCATTAAATGTATGACAAACAGAATCATCTCCATAACTAAACTTCTCAGACAGAGAACGCCGTGAAGGCTACAACCCCCAACCTGCCCCCCTGTCTCCCTGTGTGGTTCCTAGAGAGGGCTGAACTCTCTCCCTCCGGTCGTGTTCTCTCTCTCCTCGGCGAGCTGACAGTCTGACACCACGCTGCCCTCGCTCTGAGTCGTACCACCCAGCCCCATCCCCCCCGCTGGGGCACTGTGTGACACTGCTGTGTGTGTGGGAGTAAGAGCTGCTCTGTGTGTGTCTGTGTGTGTGTCTGTGTGTTTGTGTAAGAGAGAGGAGGTCCGTGTGTTTGAGCAACAATGTCCATTTGTGTTTGTTTTTGCAACTGTGTCAGTGTGTTAGAGAGTTTGTTTGCGTGACCAGTTGTGTTTTCCTGCTGTAGTTTTTTTTTTTGCAACGTTGTGCTGTGTGTGAGTGTGTGTGTGTCGAACTGCATGTGTGTTTTTGGGTCAGCCTGTGTGTGTATGTGTCTCACTGTTTGTGTGTGTTTGCTTGCCCGCCAGACTGTGTGTGTGTGGGTGTGTGTGGGTGTGTGTGTGTGAGTGTGTGTGTGCGTTTGTGTGTGTGCCCGCCAGACTGTGTGTTTGTGTGTGCATGTGTGTGTATTTGTATTTGGTCCCAAAACAAAACTTAGTGACTTGATGAATTGGCTGTGCCTGGGGTCTCTCTCTCTCTCTCTCTCTCTCTCTCGCTCTCTCTCGCTCTCTCTCGCTCTCTCGCTCTCTCTCTCACTCTCTCTCTCTATGTCTCTCTATCTATTCTGACAGACTACTCCTCACAGGCATTTCTTTAAAGGGCACCGCAGCAGGGCATTGGCCACCATTACCCACAATCCCCTCTGTCGTGAGCTGCTGTTAGCGAGCGTGGACCGGGGAAACAGTGGCGTTGCGGCGCAGCGTGCAGCGCTACGTGCTACATCGCACCGCTCCGGGCGCGGCGCATGTTAGCATCCAACCGAAACAACACAACGCTCTTTCTTCCACCCTTTTAAAAGCATACCTTTGGGATTTATTATTTATTTTCCGCTTGTTTCCCGATTGAAGCGGTATTTTGTATTAAGAAAAGATAATTACATTTTCGGTCATCCATGAATAGGGTTGACTTCCAGGAGTCCAGGATTGTTTTAATTTGTTTTAATTTTGTTCAAACTTTGCCGGATAAAACATGGAGGCCTGACCAGCATTCAGCGGTCCTGCTTTGGCCCCCCAACAATGACATCACCAGTCCTCGGCTCTTGGAAGCCCCTTTTGCTGATGCATTCTGGGTGGAGGGCCGCCGCCGTTGGCTCCTCCGTGGGCCAGCACTCCTAAGAGGGTTTTCTGTGCTCACGCCAAACAAGTCCTGCTGTAAGAGGTCTCTGAGCTAATCGCTCTCAGTCTCCCCCTCTTGCCGAAACACCCCTCAGCTGCTACTTAGTGAACAGAGAGCCCTGTTTGCCGTCGTCCAATATCCTTCTGTTTCCTGTGATGGCTCGTCCAATCGGATGAATAATTCATGCGCCACCTTGAGCCAACCGCTCAGACTCCCGAGACAGGGACATTCGTCTTCACTTGTTTTTGCTTCCGTTTTCCTTCTTCCTTTCTTCTGGATATAAATTGGAAAACAGTTTGAGGAAAAGAAACTTTGACGGTGTACCATTTCCAAGTTTTTACTCGTCATTGTAGTCAAGTAACTCGTAGCTGAGTAGAGTCTGAGTCTGATGACGCTTCTCCTCACATGGGAATGTGGCTCAGGAGGTAGAGTGGCTTGGCTGGTAAGCAGAAGGTTGCTAGTTCGATCCCTGGTAATATTTTACAGCAGTTTGAGATTGGTGGTTGGATATGCGCGATGTAAATGCAGTCCAGTTACCATTCGCTCCCTTACTGTTTCCCTACAAGCGTCGGAAACACAGTCCCTTCCTCTCTCTCTTAAATAAAACACTTATCTGCACAATAACCGAATGAGACACAAGGTCAGACAAAGCATCATGTCGATCTATCCGTGCGCCGCGTCGGCGGACAATCCGCTAATCCTGGCTCTGACAAACATACACCCCCAGTGGGGTTTTGATTCGGTTACGCGGTACACCACAAGGTCGCTCGTCCAAACCGCCCTATCGTCGGAGCAATCACTCAAAGAGGGCCGTGCAATTCCATTACACGAAAACTAAAGAAAAGGCTGGCATGCGCTCCTTCTCCCCCGTCGCCCCCGGCACTGGACCCCCTGCTTGGAGGATTTGTCACTGAGTGGATGAGGATCTGCCGGGGTGGGGGTGGGGGTGTAATAAGTGTTGCCCCAGAGACGGCCTTGTTGATTCCCCTGGCTCAATCCTCTGTCAGGTCCGGCGGGGGCCAGCGGGTTCTGCTGGTTATCAAACGACTCCCTATCCATCCCCCCGAGGGGGGGCCGGTCACATGCCAGAGATTACAGTAACGTGATGGGGAAGGGGAGGAGGGGGGGGATTGTTTTGCTGCCTGATCTGAAGCAACATGCCGTGGGTTTGACAGCTTACCCAATCAGCAAATGGGTGACAAACTGCCGTTGGCTCTGCGGCACCGACGGGGCTCCTAAGCCGCGCTGGGCGCATGCAGGGATTGTGTTTTCTATGTGGGAGCCATGGATCAGAATGTATAGGCTTGCAAGCGTTTCTGCTGGTAAAACTCTCATTGGAAGCTAGTTTTGCTAGCAGGGACATGCTAGCTCGCTAAACTTTCTTTGCTAGCAGGAACTTGCTAGCTAGCTAAATTATCTTTGCTAGCAGTCTTCCTGCTAGCAAAACTCGCATTGGGACCAACACAAGTTTTGCCAGCGCGAACACGCTATCTAGCTAAAGTATTTGTACCGTCCGTGGGAGTGAAGGAAGCCTCTTTTTGGATCATGAGGTGCTTGTTGTTCCATGTGGGGCTATCTCTTGAAGTGGGGCTATCTCTGGAGGTGGGGCTATCTCCCCTGATAGCCCCCTGGCGCTAACCACGGTCCCCCCTCTGTTACCCACCCTGGCCCCCCATGTCCAGAACCATCTGGTCCCTCGGTCATCAAGAACCGCCATCCAGGCAGAGCTCTTCACAGCAGCTCCCCACCCCATACAACCTAGGAAGCTCCTCTCTAACTCGTCCCAGCAGAGAACCCGCCCTGACTATCAGTACTACTACTTCAGAACTACTGTCCCCGCTGATGCCATTCGTCTATTGTGATTATTTATTCATTACTTTGGGGCTGGAGCCGGCCCAGATTCTGTGAGGGGTAATTACATTACTTTATGATCCATAAACCCATCAGGTAAATTCATTACATCCGCTGCCAACTGTATTAACCGTTCTGGCCACCTTCCGGGGGGGAGCCAGGGAAGCCTGGCTTGTCAACACTGAAGTGGTTGTGAGGCGCGTTGCTCTGAATGTTACTGCGGATGTACGAACGCCGCGTCAGTGCATCCATCCACCCTCACACACCTCTCTCAGGGAGGAGAGGGAGGGTGGAGGAGAGGGGGAGGAGAGGGAGGGGAGGGAGGGGGGGAGGAGAGGGAGGAGAAGGAGGGAGAAGAGGGAGAGGAGGGAGGAGAGGGGGGGAGGAGAGGGAGGGAGAAGAGGGAGAGGGGGGAGGAGAGGGAGGAGAGGGGGGAGAAGAGGGAGGTGGAGGAGGAGAGGGAGGAGAGGGGGGGGGAGGAGAGGGAGGAGGAGAGGGGGGAGAGGGGGGGAGGAGAGGGGGGAGGAGGGAGGGGAGGGAGGAGAGGGAGGGGGGAGGAGAGTGGGGGAGAAGAGGGAGGGGGAGGAGGAGAGGGGGGAGGAGAGGGAGGAGAGGGAGGAGAGGGGGGAGAGGGGGGGAGGAGGGAGAGGGAGGAGAGGGGGGAGGAGAGGGAGGAGGGAGGGCGCCGGGCTTGGATCCCAGCCAGCAACGGGGCAGGGAGCAGGACTTTGCTGGAGGAGACGCGTGTCCATCGGATGATTACCAAACGGAGGAGACACTTCACACCTCGGGTTGGGTTAGGGTCTCAGGTTGACCCCTGACCTGTCTGTCTTCAGAGACTGCGTTGCTCTGTTGTGTTCTTTGGATCAAAGCGTCGGCTGAAGGACGTTTCCTAACTAGTAAACAGAAGTGCTAAGCACCGACTGACCGGGGGCGAGAACCAGACCCACGCCCTACAGCGTGGACCAGCTGCTAGGCAACGGCAGCTCCGGCCGATTATCACGCCACCATCCGGCTCCGTGCCGCTTTAATTCCCGTCACTTATCGAATTACTAATCAATCGCGTGCTCCCGCGAACGGCTAAGTGGGAAACACTCAGAGAACGAGGAACAGAGCGGGAACAATGGATGAGGGTTTCGGCCTCACGCAGTTCTCCATGGTAGCGTTGTGGAGGTTGTGATGGAGGCAGGGTTGCTAAGGGGGGGGGGGAGGGGGGGAGGTTATAGTGAAGTCATCAAGGGTGTATACAAGGGGTATGGGGTGATGGGGGGTAGGGCAGCCATTGTCGCTGAGCCTCTGAACACCACAAAGAAACTGTGGGATGTGATTTGTGTCTCGGTGGAGCTGGAGAGGAGGACCAGAGGGAGGCCAGCCCAGCCCATCTGCAGGGTGACCCCTTCCTACCACCTCCACCACCACCACCACCACCACCACCACCTCTCTGCCCTCTCCCCTTCAGAGTGTGTCCTGCCTTCGACTCTCTGACCTCTGACCTGGTCCCGATCCACCAGCATATGGCTAACCTCTGGTCCCCCCAACGTATGGTTTGGAGATTAATGTATTAGTTTATCCCTTAAATATATTAATATGGATTTTTTATAGATATTTATGTACCCTTTGACCTTTGACATCTGTGGTCCATAAAGGGTGAGCCTCCCTGAATCAGGCCCACTAGCATACGGCTAACCACTCCCTCCCTTGCACAGCTAGCTTATTGTGTATAGATTAACACAGGCATTCTTAATCATCAGTATTGTATTCTGTCTGTTAGATATAGATATATATATAGTGAGGGATCTAGCCTTTAGCGATTGACCTCTGTGGCTTGAGAAAGCTTGATGACCTAATCAAACTTCAGTAGCATATGGTCTCGGTTATGGCGTAAAGATTAAAGTGAAGATTAAAGTGACACACACACACACACACACACACACACACACACACACACACACACACACACACACACACACACACATGTCTGGACCTTTTTATAAAACTAGGTCACTCTTCTCATCTAAATGATTTGAGTTAACATGTTTAAACACTCTGTGTGAGTGTGTTCAGGGTCAAACATTGTGTGTTTGTGTATGTGTGTGTCTTTGTATTTGTAAGTGTGTGTTTAGGGTTAGTGTGTGTGTATGTCTGTGTGTTTAGGGTTAGTGTGTTTATGTGTGTGTTTAGGGTTAGTGAGTGTGTGTGTGTTTAGGGTAAGTGTGTGTGTGTGAGTGTGTATGTGTGTGTGTTTAGGGTTAGTGTGTGTGTGGGTGTGTGTGTGTGTGTGTTTAGGGTAAGTGTGTGTGTGTGTGTGTGTGTTTAGGGTAAGTGTGTGTGTGTGTGTGTGTGTGTGTGTTTAGGGTAAGTGTGTGTGTTTAGGGTAAGTCTGTGTGTGTGTGTGTTTAGGGTCAGTGTGTGTGTGTGTGTGTTTGTGTGTGTGTTTAGGGTCAGTGTGTGTTTGTGTTGAATAGTTGTCCCTCTAAGCACAGAGCAGTTCAGCGGTAACTCACAGTGACGGGGAGCGGCAGCCCGCGGTCACACACACGCACACGCACACACACGCACACACACGTGCTGCATGTAACTCACCCTGCGCACCACAGACAAGTGGTTTCCTCGTGCAGGATTCCTCACGTGCACTATAATACACGAGTATAATCACGATGCACACGCTCGTGGTGGTTCTGTTTGAATCACAGCCAACACACCGTCACGCTCTGCAGCAAACGGGCAGTGGTGTGTTTGTGGTTTTCCATCGAAGGCCGGGTTTCTGGCCTTGAAGGACGATGGTGGTCTGGGTTGATTAAACCATCGCTGACGTCTCCCCCGGCTTCGCTCCCACCATGGTCACCAGTATCGTTTGGCAAAGCGACTGCTCTGTATCCGTTCTGCTTGAGAGCGTTTGGCGCGATTGCGCCTCCCACGAATGTCAACAACGGCAACCTGGCACTTTGGTCTTTATGATCAGACCCTGTGTGAAGTACGTGGCGTTTCGGTTGTGTTGTCCGCGAACCCCTTATCGACCGACGCACATTCTTCAAAAGGGCGAAAGTGCTACGTCGGTTGTGTACCTCGCAGCAGGTGATCTCGCGCTGCATACTCTCCAGCCGAAACGCTTCCATGAAGGCATTTTGCCAGACGATCCCGGTAGCGGGTGTTTGAACGGAGCCAGGGGACAGCTTCTATGGACCGATCGCCCAGACAGGTCGGGCCCTTTAATCAAACAGAGCCAGGGGCCCACCTGCGGGGGCCCCTGCCAGCCGCTCCCCGCTGCTAGCCACTAGCAGTGGGGGGTGATTGACGTGGGGAGACGGGGCCCTCACCTCGGGAACGGCCCCCAGGGACCCCCAGCTGATACACCATCTGTAGCGCTGACCCATTGTTGCTCTCTGCGTGGCGCCCGTTTTAGTGCTCGCTGATGGATTTACTGCCAGCCTTTTGCAGAGCTTTATTTTTCCTCGAGACGGACTGTATTTCATGTGTGAGAGCGGCGACACCACCACAGTGGCAGGCCGGCCCGCCCGGGCAGATGGTGGTGCATGGCTGACTTTATGTTTGTGTGTGTGTGTGTTTGTGTGTGTGTGTGTGTGTGTGTGTGTGTGTGTGCATGGGGTGTGAGAGAGAGGGAAAGGGGAGAAGGGGGGTGGGGGAAATATGTTAGGGAGGTTGAGTGAGAGAGAGGAGGTGAAGTGAGACGGATGTGGGGGGGGGGAGGATGGGGAGAGAGAGAGGAGAAAGTGGTAACAGGAGAGGGGGAGAGAGAGGGTGGGATGGAGTGTGTGAAGAGAACGACGGAGAGAGAGATGGGGGAGAGTGAGAGAGGGTGAGACTGTGAAAGAGAGATGAGAGGAGAGGAGAGATGCGGAGAGACATTGGGGGAGGGTGGAGAATGAGCGGGGAAGAGATCTCTCATAATCACATGTGATTGACATTACTTTCCGCTTTATTAAATAATGAACAGACCCAACATTGTAAACATTGCGGAGAAACAGAAACAGAAAAGCAACAAACCCAAAGGAGGCCAGAGACAGTCACACTTTTCATCTTCAAGTTTAAACAACAGTGGCTTTGTGTACATTTAGAGCGACGGACCTTTGGATTCGTCACCTCACTAAAAGTCACCCAGGGCGCTTCAATTAGCCCTGACAGCTGACGAGCTGTAACCGTGGAAACGAAAGGCGGCCTGGGATGACGGAGCCAGCGGTGATGATCGGATGTTTTCCCAGGTACCATATAAATATGAGTTATGCTTCTTTAGAGTGGTGATCCAGTGGTGACACACGCACACACATTCAGAAACACATTCAGACACAGACACATTCAGACACACGCACACAGACACACACACACACATTCAGAAACAGACACACACACACTGGCACAATAGCAGCCTTAGTGGGACCATGTGGAGACATTGAGTGGGCCGTCTTCGCAGATCAATCACTCTGATCGCCTCTGAAGGCTCACAGCCGGGTAAATCCGACGATCCAGCTAAGTGACATTAAGCTAAGAGTTTTTGGCTGAGCCTAATTCTAATTATTCGGTCACATGGCTGCTTGTTATTTCATAATGATTTTTAATCAATGACATGCTGACATTTTTCTGAGAAAATTAGGCAGAGGGAAAAACATTTCTTTGTGCGTCATTTGTGCGCAGGACTGAAACCCTGGCAAATCGAGGAAACAGTGTGTACTGTTGTCGTTTTGTAACAGTTTCTGGGACGCCGGTATAATACTTCTGTTGGCATAAGATTACCGTACGGGCACAATCGGGTTACCAAATACAATAACATGACATAAACATAAAAAAACATAAACACATAAATAAACAAAACCAAGACATCTTAACAAAAACAACAACAACAACAACAACAACAACAGCGCAGAATGCAGATTCTAGACCGGTTGGCATGCACGCTACCACACAGCAGGACAATAGTTTGCATTTGTTCGTTTTTTTCCTGATGGTTCTTCTCCACAGTCCGAGAAATATTTACACCGTGATACGGCACGCATATGTCCATCCTCTGCTACGATGTTAGGGCCGCCGGCGGCAGCATACGGTGAGGTAACGAAACACGGCTCACAGAGCCGTCAATGTTGGCTCAGTCGCGCTGTTCTTCACAAAAACACTGCTGTCCTCCATTTTGGATCCGAACAGAACACGTTCCTTCAAGTCTTTAAGGAGTAACGTCTTTATCCTTGATATGTCCCCTTAACTCCAGGGTGGGAAATAGTTTTTCAGCGTATTTTGTACCAGACAGTGTATATATATATATAGATATATATATATAGATATAGATATAGTCACAAACAAACCACCTGCTGGGACTCAATGTCTCTCGCCCCCCCTTGCGACTCTCTCTCTCTCCTAAGTCCATTAGATGTCTTCCAAGAGTTAAAGGGCACTCCACCGGGAGGATTGATTGGATGAACAGAATTATAGATCCCGCAGAGCCCCGCCGTGATTGGATGAGAGCCACTTTGAATCTATCGTCCTGAATGGATGATTGGGAGGCTGTTGGTTTGGTGCGACACAAAACGTTTGTTGAGTGTTCAACAAAGCAGGAGTCGAAAGCAGATCAAAGTTCACGTTTTATTCCTCACATGTACAGACAGCTGTACGTTTCACTGAGGTCTCATCTCGTAACCGTGAAGAATGACCGATATTTACAACAAGAGAGCATGTTCTGAGTTCAGATAGTATCTACAGTACATCTTACATGAAACACAACCTGTGTGTGTGTGTGTGTGTGTGTGTCAGAATTTGAGCCTGTGTGTTTGTGTGTGTGTGTGTGTGTGTGTGTGTGTGTCTTGACATCAGACAAGGACACTTGATGGTGGATGCGGTCAGCCTAGCAGGAGGAACAAAGTCCACAACCTGGCCCCATGTACACACATCCATCCAGCCTCACAGACACACCATCCATTCTCCCTCCCTCCCTCCGTCTCACCACGCATTCTAGAGACACAGCGCGGTGTAGGGGAGGGTCCAATCAAATCAGACCGCTGGGGGTGCAAGGACTGACTGTATGTGTGTTTGTGTGTGTCTGAATGTGCGTGTGTGTGTCGGGGAGGGGAAGGGAGGGGCAGGGACGGTGAGTGATAGGGCTGAAGAGGTGCAGCTGGGGGGGAGCGAGTGAGAGAGTAAGAGAGTGAGAGACGCAGCAGTGTGGTGGTAAATCCAGGCCAAGGCCGAGGGAACCAACGCAATGGAGCACGTCCAAAATGGCCGCCGGTCGAAAAACATCTCAATACTTTTGTGTTGTAAACAAACAGACAGAACGCCGTCACAGCCTCGTCCCTGTCCCCCTCTGACAGACTGGTGTGAGCCATCAGCTGAACCAGGCGTCCAGGTGACCCTGTCTCGGCCGTCCCCCCGGGCCCTGTCCCCGTTAGGGGGTGGGACGTGACGACCGGCCCCCCCAGGTGGTTATGAGGGTCTTATGTACCCCCGCCGGAACACCAGACCCCCACTGAAACTGGGACGAATTCGCAGAGAGCCTCATTCCTGCACAGCTCCCCCCCCCCCCATCTCTCTATTTGATTGGTTGAGGGGATTAAAGTCGGATTATCCGAGCATGTGAACGTGTGCTTGGGCATGCATGTGTGTGTGGGTGTGTGTGAACCCTGGAGTGTGTGTGTGTTAACGCTGGCGTGTGTGTTTGTGTTAACGTCAGAGTGTGTGTGTGCGGTAACCCTGGAGTGTGTGTGTGTGTGTGTGTTAAACGTTGGCGTGTGTGTCCGTTAACCCTGGAGTGCGTTTGTGTGCGTCAGAGAGTGTGTGTGTGTGTGTGCGTTAACGTCAGAGTGTGTGTGTTTGTTGCGTCTGCCGAAGAATAACAGGGACCTGTGACCAGGGGCGGGACGCTCGGCTAACTACGTAGCAACAGCTCAGAGCTCCCGAAGCTCGCACGACCGGAGAGAGAGATTACGGCCAGGGAGTCAGCGCCGCCGCCGCCGCCGCCGCCGCCGCCACATCCTGTCGCCGCCGGGCCTCGTGATCCCGGCACGACGACCTCTGACGTCAGCCAGCGTGAAAACCAAAACGCCGCTCTGTGTGTGTGTGTGTGTGTGTGTGTGTAGGTGTGTGCCTGAA
>NC_136946.1:5230348-5255348 GCF_949987615.1 Pollachius pollachius | reverse complement strand
ACACACACACACACACACACACACACACACACACACAGGGGGGCTGGACCCGGGGACAAGGTAGGACAGCTGGCCCAAATGGTTCCCAGTTCAAGGAAAACAAATCCCGCTGAGTATTCCAGGCGACCCACAGATGGTGTCAAACCACCGCGTCACCGCCCGCCTTGTGCTACAGTGACGAGTTAGCGCTATCGCGGGCGTGTGTGTGAGTGTGTGATGGTGTTAATTATCTATCTGCTTGACGACTGTTGCTGGGTCTTTGTTTACGTCTACTGCGCGCGCCTGTGTGTGTGTGTGTGGGTGTGTGTGTGCGTGTGCGTGTGTGTGTGTGTGCGCGCGTCTGCGTCTGTGTGAGTGTGTGTGTGTGTGTGTGTGTCTCTCTTTGTGTCTTTGTGCCCGTCCAGAAAGCATGTATCCAACCAACTCCGCGAGCTGGACGACGACAACAAAATCATGCGAGTTAACGCACGCCCACGCATGTCTCCCTGTACAACCAGGACGGGGGTCCGCGTACTCTCCAGAGACCCCCCCCCCCCCCCCGCCCCTCACCGGTCCAGCACGCGGCTGTAGTCCTGCGGCCCGCAGCCCCCCTCGCTCTTGAGCTGGGCGAACACCTGCGTGAAGAAGTGGGGGTCGGCGTTGATGCGCAGCATGTCGCCGCTGGTGGCCTCCACGATGGCCAGGCAGCGGTCCCAGAAGGCGTCCTTCCCGGCCTCCACCAGGAAGGGCTTGAGCGGGTAGGAGATCTCGTTGCCCATGTAGGAGTAGCTCAGGTAGAGGCAGGTGAGCAGCGTGGCCTGCAGCTCGCGCTCCGACGCCACCAGGTCGCCGCGCACCACCTGGCGGCACAGCATGTACACGAAGACCACGTTGGCGGGCGTGACGAAGGCCTGGTCCTGCCAGCCCTGCAGCAGCAGAGAGCGGTCGACGGCCCGCAGCCACAGCACGGGGTCGGCCGGCGACAGGTGCTTCAGCCGGTAGCAGCGGCCGCACAGGAACTCGCCCAGGCAGCGGAGCAGCTCGCTGGTGGACGCCTGCACGATCACGCGCTTCGGGGACGTGGGCGGAGCCAAGGGGGTCGCGGCGAGGGCGGGAGCCTTCTTCACCGACGACAGCTGCTGCTGCTGCTGCTGGTTCTGCTGCTGCTGATGCTGGTTCTGCTGGTTCTGGTTCTGGACGCTCTTGCTGTAGCCGTACCCCCCGTACCCCGGCGGGCCCTGGCCCGGGACCACCCCCCCGCCGTAGCCCATCCCGTAGCCCATGCCGTAGCCGCCGCCCTCGTAGCTGGACAGGTTGGCGCAGGAGAGCGACTTCTTGACGTTGTCGTGGTTGAGCTGAAGCACCCGGGGCTCCTTGCGGTAGAGGTGGTGGTGGTGGGACGGGTGGTGGGGCGGGTGGTGGGACGGGTGGTGAGGCGGCGGGCGGCCGCCGACGCCGAGGTGGTTGCTGATGACGTTGTTGTTGTTGTTGTGGGCGGACGGCGGGTCGCCGGAGTCGTCGGGGGCCAGCGGCCCCTTCTTGCCGCCGCGCTTCTTGGTGGACGCCACCAGGCGCTTCCAGGTGATGGCGGGCAGGAAGAGGGACTGGCCGCGGCTCCGCCCGCCCAGCAGGCCGCCGCCCGCGCCACAGCTCCCCCGCTCCTTCTGCCCGGCGGCGTTGAGGGAGCGGGTGCTGAGACTGGGGTAGTGGCTCAGCGAGCCCGCCCGCTGGTCGTAGTAGCAGCCCGACTTGCGCGACGACGGCGACAGGGACAGCACCGTTCCCATGGCGACCGGAGCCTCGGGAGGCCGGTGCTCGGGGGGCCCGGGTCCGACGGAGGAGGAGGAGGAGGAGGAGGAGGAGGAAGGTGAGTCAGAGGTTAGTGGGTCCTCCTCTGTTATGAGCTGTTAGGAGCCACAGGAGGGGTGGGAGGGGTGGTGAACTCCTCAGACATGGCCCCGCTGGCGGGAGCCGCCGGGGAACGTCATCCGCCCGCTGGAACGGTAAGAGAGGCGATTGTTTTACATCAAGAAGACGCGAGATGCAACGCGCGCGCACGGGAACATGTGACCGCTTCAAAGTAAAAGCCTTTGGTCTTTTACCGTATTTGCACCCGTTATTTTTCCTATGGGAGGTCGCATTTCGGAAATGAGTTGACCTACTTATTTATCTATTTATAGGGCTTTAAATGAAGTGCATCATTAAACAAAACGGTGAGAGTGCAAGCGATCTTTCCCTTCGAAAATTCAATTAGACATTAAATACATGCAAAATGTTAACTTTTCAGGAAAAAATGCATAATATGACTAAGTTTAAAAAGTACTATATTCGAATGTTTATAATGTATTAATTGATATTAGGCGTATCGATAACATAGTATATACTTTCTTTTGCTGTGGACGGTTTGGTGAACCCAGAAGCACGTTTTGTCGTCCTCTTGAATGGATGCTTTGATCGCTTACCTGTGATGTCCAGACGGACGTTTATTATGTGGCGCAGCAGACGACACACGCGCACGAGCAGGACACACGCACGGTGTTCGCGCTTTGGAGTCCGATACCTGGACAAGGACACGCCGCCGTCCAATTAAGACGCGTTGTTTACTTCCGTCGAAAACAAGAAACAAAAGGTGACTCTAGTGCTCGTTGATCCACTGTTATGAAACAGACCTACAGAACGATGTCCCGCAGGGGGGTCGATCTTGGTGAAACCGGGCGCATGTGTCATCCCTCCGGACCCGGTTGCACTCCGGTCCGGTTGAGTTCAGGAAAGGTCCGTCCGCGTTGACCGTTGAACGAATCTCTTTCTCTGATTTCTCGTCTCCATCTCCGAGACAGTGCATTAAAAAAACAATTCCATACAATTAAACTTCCACAGATAAATCGGAGTCCTTTCAATGCATTCCATATCTAGTGACACCTCGACCTCGTCCGTAAAAAGTATACTGCGGCTGTTATTCCAGTTTGTCCCGGGGTCCGATATGTGCACATCCCCGTGCCGCTGTCAGACACCGGGGGTTATGGCAGCACTGAGCGCGCGGACCGGCACGGCGTCGCTAATAAAACCCTTCCTCCTCCTCGCGGGGGCGCGTGTGCTCAGCTGCTCTCTCCCGCGCGCACGGACTAACACTGTGTGTGTGTGTGTGTGTGTGTGTCTGTGTGTGTGTGTGTGTGTGTGTGTGTGTGTGTGTGTGTGTGTGTGTGTGTGTGTGTGTGTGATCTCGATTACTGTGATAGCTCTATTTCTGGACACAAGTGTTATATTTCCTTTTTTTGCATAGAAATCATTGATAATGTTTTTCTTAGAAGCATTTTCAAAGCAATTCTGAGTAGGAGAGTAAGTAAGTCAGTTTAACCCGATAAACAGTCTAGACATAAAATACAGTATAGTGTATGGTGGCATAAGTATAATGGAACCATTAAATAAGTACTACTACTACTACTACTACTTAGATCTTCAACCTTATTCTGGATGTCACTGTGTTGAAATCAAACATGACAACATAAGGCCGGACAGTAAAACTGTGAGACACAAATAAACTAAGGAGACAGTGAGACAGGTCAAGACTCAGTGACAGTGAGACAACACAGAAGGAGAAAATTTAAAAAGTAAGAAATGAAGGAGACAGTTAGGCACTATAGTGAGACAGGACAGTAAGGAGAGAGTGAGACAGATCAGTAAAGAGATAGCGAGACAGGTCAGTAAGAAGACAGTGGCTGTGTGTGTGTGTGTGTGTGTGTGTGTGTGTGTGTGTGTGTGTGTGTGTGTGTTGAAGCAGTCCGACGCTAAGGAGACAGTGAGATAGGTCAGTAAGGAGATAGTGACTGTGTGTGTGTTGAGGCAGTGAGACAGGGAGGAGGCAGTGACTGTGTGTGTGTTGAGGCAGTGAGACGGGGGGGAGACAGTGACTGTGTGTGTGTGTTGAGGCAGTGAGACGGGGGGGAGGGGCTTCCCGTTGCCGTGGCGTCAGCTCAGGTGTGGTTATGTAATGGTCTTGAGGAGAGGTTATACTCTGTGGTGGTACCCGGGCTCGCTCAGCTAAGAGGATTTAAACACACCCGCTGCCTCAGCAAAAAGCACAACACAACAAAGCAACAACAACAACAACAACAACAACAACCACGGCAACAACAACCATCAGCACAGCAGGATAGGACTACCATTGAACATTGTGTTCAATGGTGTCATTATCAATTATCATTATCAATTGTGTCATTATCTGTAAAGATCATCAAACACGAGAGAAGAGGAGAGGAGAGGAGAGGAGAGGAGAGTAGAGGAGAAGAAGAGAGGGGTGAGGAAAGGAGAGGGGTGGAGAGGAGATGAGGAGAGGAGAGGAGGGGTGAGGAGATGAGGAGAGGAGAGGAGGGGAGAGGAGGGGAGAGGAGAGTAGAGGAGAAGAAGAGAGGGGTGAGGAAAGGAAAGGGGTGGAGAGGAGATGAGGAGAGGAGAGGAGGGGTGAGGAGATGAGGAGAGGAGAGGAGGGGAGATGAGGAGAGGAGAGGAGGGAAAAGGAGGGGGAGGAGATGAGGAGAGGAGAGGAGAGGAGGGGGGAGGAGATGTGGAGAGGAGAGGAGAGGAGAGGAGGGGGGAGGAGATGAGGAGAGGAGAGGAGGGGAGGGGAGGGGGGAGGAGATGACAAGAGGAGGGAGGGGTGAGGAGATGAGGAGAGGAGATGAGGAGAGGAGAGAAGGGGAGGGGGGAGGAGATGAGGAGAGGAGAGGAGAGGAGGGGGAGGAGATGACGAGAGGAGGGGAGGGGAGGGGGGAGGAGGAGAGGAGAGGAGGGGGGAGGAGATGACGAGAGGAGAGGAGAGGAGAGGAGGGGGGATGAGGAGAGGAGAGGAGGGGAGAGGAGGGGGAGGAGATGAGGAGAGGAGGGGGAGGAGATGAGGAGCGGAGAGGAGAAGTGAAGAGTCAACATGGCTAATTAATAACTCCGGCATTACTCCGCTGTGAGGAGGTCATTATACACTCGTATCGATTCATCTTGGCTCGCAGCTGTCCAGTAGCTATCTATAGCCAAACCTTGGTTGAATAATCCCAATCTGTCACGAGACACGACACAAGACAACGCACGCTGTGTCTAAACAACAAACAGCTGAAGATTTAATCACAAATTTAGTCAATCAATACTTTACTCCCTCTCTCCTCTCTGCTTTCACCATCTGTTTCTCTCTCTCTCTCTCTCTCTCTCTCTCTCTCTCTCTCTCTCTCTCTCTCTCTCTCTCTCTGTCTCTCTTTCTCCCTAACAGCTGCGGTCTCTACCATTCATTCACTGGTACAGCTGGCGGAGGTAGTGACAGCCATGAAAGGCCCTGTTGTCCACCTCCGTCACCACTGACACCACCGCCACCACCCTCTGCAATGTAGCACTACAGCAGGCTGTGGATCACTGCCCTGGGAGATGGTCGTAGGCTGAGTTGTAGTCCATGTTGGAGCGATAGGGTTATTACAATACAAATATGTAGTACAAACAGCAAATATTGTCAAATTGATGTCTGTATTACATATTTGCTGTTTGTATTGTAAAAAAAAAAAAAACAGCACATATGCTTACCTTATCGCGAAAAGGTTAGCATACGTGCTGTTTGTATATCGTAGGACTAGCTTGCTCTGTAGATTCCTGCAGGTAGAGTTCGGACACTGGGGATCGAAACCATAGCAGCTCAGGAGGTAGAGCAGGTCGGCTAGCAATCAGAAGGTTGCTGGTTCAATCCCCGGCTACATCCTAGCTAAGTGTCAAGTTGTCTCTGTACAAGACACCTGCCCCTAGCTGATACCCTTGCATGGCTGAACCACCGTTGACCAGTAAACAATTAATATCAATCATTCATTCATAATACTGGCTTTTGGACACCACTAATCCCACTGGAGTTTATCCTGATCCCAGTAAAGAGTAAGAACTTCTAATGGCCCAATAGTTTATTTATTGTATGCAACCAATGGATGGTAATTGGTAAACACAATTTAACTGAGAAATGAGGACTGCCAAAGGAAACTGCTCCAGTTCTCATGATTCATTATAGCCTTCGCTTTAATCTTTATTATAAAAAAAAATGACAATGCAGACAGAAATAACAGCAGCAGAGAGGAGAAGGGAAGTCATTTATAAAAAGTGGCAAAATTGGAACAGCGCTGCAAATGAGGAAGCAGAGAAAACCAGGACAGCGACCCACTGAACAGGGAGGGGGCGGGAAACCAGGACAGAGGAAAGTTCTAGAAAAGACGACAGTCACCAGGGATGGAGAGAAGGAACCAGAAGACAGGTGGCATAAACAGATAAATAGCCTGATGGGTGGACGGTCAGACAGACAGTGGCAGACCGATAGGTAGATAGATAGATAGATAGATAGATAGATAGATAGATAGATAGATAGATAGATAGATAGATAGATAGATAGATAGATAGATACAGGGTGCGATTTGTGAAAAAACAAGAGGGGGGGATAATTTTGAGAAACATTTTAAAATGTTTCAAAATGAAGACGGACCCTGTGTATTTTGGTTGTTAATTATTACGATGTAATGGTGAAAATACTTTGGGTGGGGGGGATAATTTTTATCCCCACCGAGGATAAAAATAATTCAGCAGAGGGTAGGACGTGTAAACCAGAGGGGGGGATAATCCCCACCATCCCCACCGGCAAATCGCACCCTGGATAGATAGATAGATAGGCTTGGAAACGGAAAAAAACATTAGATGTCAAAACAAATGTCGTCATAGTAATATAATACAGTAGTTAAAATTAAGATAAAGTATATGAGTAACTTCAACGCATATGTTGTAAAGTTGTACGACTGTATTTCTGCGCTTGGTTAGCGTCGAACCAAGCAGTGGATGGTGATACCGCCCTCTGGTGGTCAACATCTGTATCGTCTGTCCAACCGTCAGCACGAAATGCGATGGATGTAGACGACCGTCCGTTGAGGTATATCGTTAAAATGGGCAAACAACTTTAATAACGCTCAAACCCTTAGCTTTCTATTTATCCATATTATATTATTTCATTATTGACCAACATTTACCCTTGATATACTCACAACCGATGCAAATGTAGGTATGGGTTAACCTCTAGGCAATTTATGCGATAAACGATTCAGATTCTAAATTTTAATCTCATTTATAATACATCATAACTCTGTATATGCCCCCAAAATAATCACCAAGTAAAAATGGATAGTAGAGGGACAGGTGCGTGTTTAATGCTGGCGCTGTAGCTGAACACTTGCTTAAGTACGTCGCTAGAGGGCGCTAAATACCTTCTTATTGTCTCTCAGCGGTTAACGCAGGGTTTCCACGGCGTTCCCTGTTTGTGTACATTCCACTTGTTTCCTCCGGTTACCTCATATTAGAGCTATGCTTTGTTTGGACTCATTTACATCAATTACAGCTTGTTTGACTTTTACTATTTTTGGCTCTTAAGTGCCTGTTACAAGCAGGCCTATCAAGTATAATGAAATAGATGCCTACATTATCCACTCTCATTAAATATACATCAAACTATTAACTCGTTTATTATCTCTAACAAAAATGTAAACCATTGTTTAATCAAAAGTCCTATTAAGTTGTGTGAGGTTCATTGCTCTTTTTAACATGCGTAACCGACACACATAAACATAGTTTCAGAGTGGTTTTTGCTCTCCCATCAATATACACCTTCTGCACTCCTGCCCACCCTGTTTTCCTCGTGGTTTCTCCCCTCTGTGTTTCGGGGAGGTCTGGCTGCAGGGCTTTGGGTGTCGTGGTCCATTGGCCCTCTGAAGCCCTTTGAGACTTTCATGGTGATTAAGAGCTACGCGGATGAAATAAACCTGACTTGAACGGACTCGTCGCATCTCCAGAAATAGCGTTCCCTCTTTCGTTTAGCGCTTATTCATGAGTTATTGGTTTATTAAATGTAAATATAGCATGCACTATGTTACTCCCATGCATCACTCATTGCAAAGGTGTCAGGCTTTAATTGTTATTTCCTGTTCATAGCAATAGACAAAAGGTAGTTAAGATAGTGGGGAGGTCCTGTGTTTGTTTTAGTAACCAAACCATTTCCCATTTCAAGTGATCACCAATATTCGGCCATTTCCTTTGTTTTAAAAGGGTGATCTTAGTCTCAATTACACTCCGACCCCCTGCCTTCCTGTCTGTCTGTCTGTCTGTCTGTCTGTCTGTCTGTCTGTCTGTCTGTCTGTCTGTCTGTCTGTCTGTCTGTCTGTCTGTCTCTCCCATGTGTCTGTCTGTCTGGGATGTGCCTGTGATGTGTGTCAGATTGTGTGTGTGTGTGTGTGTGTGTTTGTGTGTGTGTGTGTGTGTGTGTGTGTGTGAGTGTGACATACATGTCTTCCTTTGTTCTTGACCGCTGCGCCCCCCCCCGAGGATGTGTTGGTGTGTGTGTGCATGTCAGTGTGTGTGTGTCTGTTTCATTGTGTGTGTGTATGTATGTATGTATATGTGTTTGTGTGTGTGTGTGTGTGTGTGTGTACGCATGTGCCTATGTTTGCGTGCGTGCGTGCATGTATGTGTGTGTGGTAGGGGTTCAGAGGATTTAGCAGTTGGTGCACGGGGCGGTGTTTGGGGGTCAAACCTGTTAACCTTTCTATTGAAAGGCACATCATCAGAGCTGAGCGAACAAGCGCCCCCCCCCACCCCCATACCTGATGGACCAGCCACCAGAACCCCCTCCCCCCAATCCCCACAGGCGCTACATACCTGTCAACGGCAAACACACACGAGAAACAACTGTTGGCATTAACAAAACGCAACATTGACCGATGGGCAACCATTAGCGAATGTGTGCGTCCATTAGCGGATGTCGCGTTTTGCCACCACAAGCCATTTCGCTTTTTACGACCTTTCGGATTGATTGAAACGACTCGGTGAGGAAAGTTCTGACTTTTATGCACCGTGAGTCAACGCCGAGTGTTCACACGGAGCCCCTTGTGCGTCAACAGATGTAAGGTCGGAGAGTGCCAATGTTGATGGACTCCAGCTAGCAAGCAGCTCAATAGCTAGCAGCCAGAGACCACAATGGAAAGTATTTATGCATCTTAATGTATGACACAGAGTGATGTTCATATTTTATATCAAAACGGTCAAATAAAATCAATCAATCAATCAATCAGCATCTTATCTCTAACCTTTTATGCCCAAAAGCACTAGTAAGCAAAATAAGGTTATAACAGCCAAAGGAACACAGCCCCCCTCCATTCGGGCTACACCAGGGCTCCTTGCCCTGTGCTCTGTCTGTATGCTTTGGGCTTTAGTCCTTCTTTTCCGGAGCCAATTTGTTTGTTGTTTAAGTGAGACCTGCGGCGTTAACCTTTGACCTCGCTTGCCTCCTGAGCCCTGCGGACAGCAGCGGGGCCCGTCCACGCGACGACGACCGTCCAGGAGAACACAGGGCCTGTGGTGCAGAGACGGGGGTCGGAGGGGGGGGTAGTGAGTGGGGGGGTAGTGAGTAGTGAGGGGCTTTACCGCAGATCCAATTAGCTAGGTGTTAGCTTACACAGGATCAAACGGGCCGTGGCGGGGAAGCATGGCAGCCAGCCGATACGTGATCCGTCTGCGTGGAGGGAGACGTGTGAGTGAAGGACGAGGGCTGGAATGATAGGATGAGGGCCGGGGGGGAAAGCTGCAGAGCGGAGTCTGGTCTGGTCTGTTCTCGATAGAGCGGGTCCCGTCGTTTTATTGGAGTTATTGATTCATCTTTGTCACTGATGAATTGACATTGACATTGACATGTACATTTACATTTAGGGCATTTAGCAGATGCTTTTATCCAAAGTGACTTATAATTCTGACAAATGTACAAGTACATTCATCAGAAGAAAGAGAAACAATATATCGCTGTAGGTGCAGTAAGGCTGTTCATAGAAACAAGTGCCAAACTTAACGGTTGTTAGGTTAATTGACCATTTTAATGATCTTGGTTCTGTTACTCTCATGGTTGGAGGTCTCTGATCGGCGTAGCAGACGATAAGACTGAGGATGAGCAAGGCCGGGCCTCGCACTTCGGCAGAATCCATCACGACTAAACACCTGAAGAACCAGCCTTGAGGATGCTGCTGCTGCTGCTGCTGCATCAGTGGTTTGGCAGAGACTCCAGTGTTATGGTCTCTTGACTTTCCTTGTGATTCGAGAAATAATGTCTCTCAGGCACGACTCTTTTTCCCACTTAACTCTAGGGCAATTCAGAATCCCAAGGTATTTTGTGGTTGTTATTCAACACTTGTTCCAAGGAATTACATACAGGTATCAATCACACAGGAAGGGTGTGAGCTATTTGTTTTTCAGCTGCTCACACATGTTATTCCCCCGTTAAACAAAAGTAAAGCACACATCATTCCACCAATGACAATGTCTCCAGACGTTTCGTTTGGGCATCGACTATAGAGAACAGCAACAACAACCTGCTTGCTCCTGAAGGGGGGAGGCACTCTTCCAGAGAGATGGATGACCAGAAAACATGTCTGTACCGGGGCCACGCATCAAACAAACACAGGGCACCTTATCTTCAAACACCCCCGTCGCCATGTGATATGGTCGCCATCGCGCACCAAAGTGGGAAAAAAAAAATAACGGCAGACATTTAGCATTCCTCGGACCATTCCGCGGAGTACAATAACTTCCTGGAATTCTTAGAGCCCGGACTGCGGAGCCAGGGCACATCCTGTTGTCCCGTGCACCACTTCCCGCCCATGCAGCTCATGGAAGCCTTCTTCCTCCTCTTCGCTGTTGCCATGGCGACCGGGATAAACAGCTACCCGTGTCATTGGTCCATGCCAGGGTGGTTACCGAAAGAGGGGGAGGATGACGGTGATGGTGATTATGGGATGGGATTAATTTGAGCTTGTTTTTGCAGCAAGCAAAGCATTAAGAGCAGAGAAACCTTTTCTCTTACTTAATCTGGCAAAAGGTGCCGGGATTGATGCCCTGCGTCTGCAGGCTACCTCTAGGCATAATTGCCCTGTATCTGACCTCACTCTCCAAGTCACCTCTACAATAGAGGTAGGGGTTCCATTGAAGCATCTACTCAACGACCAAACAGTATTTAGTCATCTTGCAAACGCTTTCATCCAAAGCGTCTTAGAGTGACTAGAAATGTATGTGGTTAGGGAACAGGTAGGGGTTAGGGCGAGTTGCTAAAGCCTGCCTGCCGGTAGACTGAGTTTGACATCTGGGTTCAGTCCTGGGACCTTAAAGCAGGGAATCAAACACCCAAACCACTTGACTGTCCCGCCCCCCTGTGATCTTAGGTAACAAACACAGGTAAGTTCCATGCCTTTTTCAAATGTTATTTTTTTATTAAACCTTTATTGAAAGGGCCCCTGTGTGTGTGTGTGTGTGTGTGTGTGTGTGTGTGTGTGTGTGTGTGCGTGTGTGCCTGTGTGCCTGTGTGTGTGATACACAATGTTCTTGGAGAACCAATGAAGGATTTCTGGGGACTTAGCGTCTGTGATGTTTTGGGTATTAATCATATTCCTATTTCTTCTATTATTATTTGACACCCTGTGTGAAGGGCTTCCTTGGACAGTGTCTGGTTATGGTCGCTGTCATAACCACATTCCTGTTGCCAGCCTGGCATTCCTGTTGCCAAGGCGTCCCACAGGGAAAAACCACAGCCACCCTTCTCTGCCAACATGAGAGAGAGACACAGAGTGTCTCTCTCTCTTTCTCCGGTCTCTCTCTTTCTCCGGTCTCTCTCTCTGGTCTCTCGCTCTCTCTTGCTCTCTCTCTCTAGTTTCTCTGGTCTCCCTCTCTCTCTCTCTCTCTCTCTCTCTCTCTCTCTCTCTCTCTCTCTCTCTCTCTCTCTCTCTCTCCCTCTCTCTTCTCTTCTCTTCTCTTCTCTTCTCTCTCTCTCTCTCTCTCTCTCTCTTCTCTTCTCTTCTCTTCTCTTCTCTCTCTCTCTCTCTCTCTCTCTCACCCTGGGGGAAGACCTTTATTGTACCGCTGCATCGATCTTGGAGCAAACAAGAGCTTTGAGTCCTCGAACCCCTGCTCGCACAAGCACACACCTGCAATTAAATAAAAACACTTACCCAAATACTTTGTCTCGGAATTTAAATTGCTCAGCCATCATTTAAGGTATTGCATTATTGTTTTGCATGCTAAAGCACTTTTAAAAACATCTGTTTTAAGGTTGCTATATAATGACCCTCTTTATTTCTCTCCGTTTTTTTATTTCAATTGAAATCCATCGCCCTGATTATTATCTATTCTTAAAGCTTTGTACAAAGAGGCAGGATGAAGCCCCTATGACCTGATTGGACGAGGGTGAGCGACCGCCGGGAATTCCGCATGGATTACAGACTGTGTCAAGCTCCAGGTAAAAACAGGTCAATAAAGTTATACAAATAAATAACAATCACCCGCGCTCCTCACCTTTTTGGCAATAATAGGCCTATTTACCACACCACTGACGTTCGGACTCTTCCGCTGTCAGCCACGTCGACCTCACTTCCCCTGACCCGGGTGCATTAGTTTCGGAATGTTCCGGAATGTTCCGGCTGGTTCTTCTTCTGTTTGTTTAATAACCGACGGAGGCTTCAGACCTGGATCTGTTTTACCGTTTGGTTTTAAGACTCCCAAAGCCCCTGCCCTCCCGTGGTTGAACTCTTGCTCGAGTTCCATGTACATGTTCTTTCCTCGTGTAATACGTCCCCATCAACGCTCACCGCAAATCGCCGCAATAAACCGAAGTCGGTTAAAGGTTACGTTGATCCACTAAACCGCGGTTAACCACCTGCATGCTCACAGAGAGGGGGTGACAACACACCTATGGAGCCGGAGAGGCGATGGAGGTATTCGTGACTGTTCAGTTTTTCGATCCCGCATCACGCCACGCACAAGTGATTGCTCTTGCCTTCGGTGGGGGGAAAGCTAGCGTGACCGGCGGCTCGCCGGATGCAAAGGGTCGCCGCGAGGTTGGTTTTATCCGCGGCGGTATCGCGCATCAGGTGTTGGGTGTCAGGACACCCCTATGCTACCACATCCCTCTCACGGCACCCACCCGTCAACACCGTAACGCCTGGCAACGGTATGAGCTAATGAGCTTCTCTGTGTTGTATTTCTCAAAAGTGGCGTCAGTGAGGGGTGTATTGTTTTTCACTCACAGCGAAACTGGTTGAAGATGGTTTCACTTGTCCATCGTGTGCGTCTCATTTTCCTCGGATTATCGCTTGCTATCTCCTTCCCTCGTCTTCTCCAATGATGGCACACCAGTAGCCATCAGAGTGGATCTTTTTTTAATCTTAGATGGTGCTGAAATTCTATGTCATTGACATAAACCAAAAGTCTTCAACCTATCTGTGTCTCTCTATCTGCCTGTCTTACTGTCTGTCTGCCTCTGTGGCTCCCTGCAGCAGCATTTGTCTACATGTTGCCCGGGGCAGTTCTGTCCGTCCTAAAGGCAACAGAGGGACGGACGGCAAACCTTTAAACCAAAACATTCGACTTGTCTCTCTGTCTTTTGTGTGTGTGTGCGTGTGAGATCGCGTGTGCGTGTGTGTTTGTGATTAATGCCTAATTTCGCTCACGGTAATGCTGTGTCCCCATTTTAAACACACGGACTCCATTGCATCTTACACTTAAACATATCCCCCCCCCCCACTTCTCTGCTCTTTGCACGCCAATACGTCTGATTTTGTCCAACTGATTTCTTTAATGGGGCGGCATGTCTGGAATGTCCCAGAGAGGGGGGGCTCGGGGGGGGGGGGGGTCGCGGCTGTCTCCGCCGCTGATGTCATAGCACGCCACACGCCACAGCCCGGAGAGGCAGGCCTCCTCACGCAACGCTCCCAGGGCTGAGGCTGTCTGTCTGGGTGAGCTGTCTGTGTGTGTGTGTGTGTGTGTGTGTGTGTTTGTGTGTGTGTGCGTGTGTGTGTGTGTGTGTGTGTGTGTGTGCAGGGTCGCAAGTCACGTCTGTGTGTGTATGTGTGTGTCCGTGTCTGTATGTCAGTGTGTTTCTGTGCGGGGTCGCGTGTGTGTGTGTGTGTGTGTGTGTGTGTGTGTGTGTGTGTGTGTGTGTGTGTGTGTGTGTGTGTGTATGCATGGTGTATGTCAGTGAGTATGTCTGTTGGGTCACATGCCTGCGTGTGGGTGTATGGTGTGTGTGTGTGTGTGTCTGTGTGGTCCGGTGTGGGGCCATCTGTGTGTGTGTGTGTATTCCATGTGTGTGTCTGTGTGGGTGTGTGTGTGTGTGTGGTGGGGGGGGGAGGTCGCGTGACTGTGTGTGTGCGTGTGTCTGTGTTTGGGTGTCTGTCTACCTTTCTAGCTTCAGAGACTTCAGGAAACAGGAAATGAAGTCAGAATGTTATCAGGTCTCCCAGGAGGGATCACACAGATGGGCTCTGTGATCGATCTCAGAGCTGAGCAATGCAAAGACTTTCAGCACCATGCTCTGTGTCCTATACTTACTAGAGTCTGATGTGCATCTGTGTGTGTGTGTGTGTGTGTGTGTGTGTGTGTCTGTGTGTGTGTATATGTGGAGCCAGTCTGCCCAGTGGTCCCCATCCATCCCCCTAGAGGACCTTCAGATCTGACAGCCTCCTTCCTGTTATGTACCCTCTCATCCCCTCTCTTCTCCTCCCCTCTTCTCCCCTCTCCTCTCCTCTCCTCTCCCCTCCTCTCCTCTCCTCTCCTCTCCTCTCCTCTCCTCTCCTCTCCTCTCCTCTCATCTCCTCCGGTACTAAACTTAAGAAGTGTATATTTCAGTTTATCTGTTACTTAATGACACCCAAACTGTCATCGATCTAAGAGGGGAATTCCTTGAGTCACTAAAGTACAGACACTGGGAGTAAATATAGAACAAAACAGAATTCAGGCCAATAGACAGGATGTTTGCGGTGTGCATTACAGGAATGAGGGCAGGACTGTATAATGTTGTGGCCGGGGTGTTCCATTCCAGGCCAAAAGGTTCTCGGTTCTTGCCCTATTGTCTGGTAATCCGTCATGCCTGAGCCAGGTTCCACTCTCCCCGCCATACCTTCTCCTCAATTACCTCTATTTATAGTCACCGAATCTTCTAGAATGAAGACTCTGCATTACGCCCGGTGGGTAGAAAACCAAAGGTGAGCAGAGCTGGGGTTTGAGCAAACAATTCTTACGATTTGATTGTTCTTATAAGTCGCTTTGGATATAAGCGACTTACGCTTTGGATAGAGGCGACTTATGTCTAAATCACTAAATGTGGACGTAATGACACATGCTCAGGATCGTGCTGAAGACATTCAGACCAATGACGACATGTCCTCCACCATCTCTACAAACACAGAAGTGAGGAAAGTGAGCTTAGGACTTTAGAGCAGCACTAGGCTGTTCCTCCCTGCCGCTCCAGAGAGTTGATCTCTTGGCGTGCGTCCGTAGAGCGAGAAGTGGTAAAGGCGCTATCCTGCGTCTATACTTAAAACAATTAACCGAGATTTGTGGTGATGCCGAAGCTTTGAGAAGGAGCACGCCAATGCAAATTCTCATGTTTTTCGAGCGATCTCCATTACAGAAAACTGTTTTTTTCTGTACCTTGGCGAACACAGCGATGCCTGTACTGGGGCATAACATAAAACGCACTGGGGCATAACATAAAACAAGGTTCACAAAGCAGGACAACCCCTCGGTGAACCTCTGAGAAACACACATCGAGTCTATCAAAAGCCTTCCGCTAAGGTGACCTTAAAACATGGCCCTTTAATGGAATTACTTACTAACCCTTTGTTGAGTATTGCTCAACAAAGCAATACTCAACAATACTCCCCCCCCCCCCCGACTCAAACCACAGCAGATGACCAACCCCTGGATAACCACCGCACTCTGTTTGCCAAACATTGCTTCACACGTTCATAATGTTTTGACAGCGAGGAGACGCTCAGCGTTTATTCGGGGCTTTAACTTTTTTTTTCTTTCGTCTTCTCACTCATCATGGAAAAGTGACAGCAGTCTGCTCCGGCCCATGGACAGACAGGGCTCAGACAGCGCAATGCATGATTGGTAATGGGGTTGTTACAGGTAATCGTTCAACTTTGTACCACATTCATCAACGTGGTGATTGGCACGATGAGGTTCTCAAGGCTCTGGGGGTGGAGAGGCAGACAAACACACAGAGAGAGAGAGAGAGAGGCAGACAAACTGAGAGAGAGAGAAAGGCAGACAAACACAGAGAGAGAGAGAGGCAGACAAACTGAGAGAGAGAGAGGGAGAGAGAGAGAGAGAGAGAGAGAGCGGGAGAAAGAGACAGAGAGGCAGGGAGAGGGAGGGAGAGCGAGAGAAGAAAAGGAATTAAATGAACCACATTCCAGCGGTCCAAGTCATCTTCTTCTGTTTTCCATTACATCACCAAACCGTCGCCACCGAACACACACTCCACCGAAACCGTTCCGTTCCGCTGCGAACAAGTCGTGATCCGCGTCGGGCCCGTCCGTCCCAGCGATTAGACCCAGCCCACGCAGTCACACACTCCCATTCACCACCAGTCATTAGTCTGGGCTGTGACTCCTCAAGGCTGTGGGTTCGTATAGAGCGGGGCGCTCGGGCCCCGCGGCCCAGCCCTCTCTCTCTCTCTCTCTCTCTCTCTCTCTCTCTGTTATCTGCAGCCCCGCAGTGGTCGGGCCGCGGTTCCTGTTTTCCTCCACTCCCCCCTCGCTGGTCGGGCGGACCCCGGGCGGTGAGGAGGGGGTCATTGGAGCCCCCGGCGTTGCTCAGGCTGTCCAGCGCAGGCTCACATGGCTCTGGTTTGTTTGGGTGTTTCTCCGGGGCTACAGGGGGCTGTTGTGACTCGCAGAACAATCAGACTCGTGCAATAAACCGCCCTCCCCGCTTATCCCCCCAGCTCCCAACACAGACGCTCGCCTCCTCACCCCCTCACCCCAACACACACACACACTCTCTCCTTCTCACCTCCTCTCCCCCCCTCCCCCACCACTCTCTCCTTCCACACCTCCTCCCTCCTGTCCCCAGATTCCTTCTCCTCCTCCCCCCCCCCCCCAACACACACACTCTCCCCTTCCTCCTCCTCCTCCTCCTCCTCCTCCTCCTCCTCCTCCAACCATCCATCCACTGCTTGTTTATGACAGGGATTCCATCGCGGAAAACGCCCAAATTGTATTCCGACTTATTGGAAGAGTTTACGGGAACTACGCCGATCGTTTTACTGATAGTTGCTGTCAAACCTTCTGATCTGGATGGAGATGGATCGATCTACTCTCATGCCCCTCCTTGATGGAGCCTCACGCAGCGGTCGATATTAAAAACCATCTGCCTTATGTAACTCATTCACCCACTGAAGGGATCCCCAGGCGTGACTCTGGAGGCCATGGCCACGGCCAATCAGGTATCTGATAAAACAACCGCCAAGACACCGGGTTCATTTATCACATGAAGTAACCGTCAAGACACCGGGCTCATTAATAACATGAAGTAACAACCGTCAAGCTCGTTAATAACATGAAGTAACAACTGTCAAGCTCGTTAATAACATGAAGTAACAACTGCGAGGACACGCAAGCTCGTTAATAACATGAAGTAACCTCCAAGACACTGGGCTCGTTAATAACATGAAGTAACAACCGTCAAGACACGCAAGCTCGTTAATAACATGAAGTTACAACTGTCAAGACATGCAAGCTCGTTAATAACATGAAGTAACCGTCCAAGACACCGGGCTCATTAATAACATGAAGTAACAACCGTCAAGACACGCAAGCTCGTTAATAACATGAAGTAACAACCGTCAAGCTCGTTAATAACATGAAGTAACAACCGTCAAGCTCGTTAATAACATGAAGTAACAACCGCGAGGACACGCAAGCTCGTTAATAACATGAAGTAACCTTCAAGACACTGGGCACGTTAATAACATGAAGTAACAACCGTCAAGACACGCAAGCTCGTTAATAACATGAAGTTACAACCGTCAAGACACGCAAGCTCGTTAATAACATGAAGTAACCTTCAAGACACCGGGCTCGTTAATAACATGAAGTAACAACCGTCAAGCTTGTTAATAACATGAAGTAACCGTCAAGACACCGGGCTCATTAATAACATGAAGTAACAACCGTCAAGACACGCAAGCTCGTTAATAACATGAAGTAACAACCGTCAAGCTCGTTAATAACATGAAGTAACAACCGTCAAGCTCGTTAATAACATGAAGTAACAACCGCGAGGACACGCAAGCTCGTTAATAACATGAAGTAACCTTCAAGACCCTGGGCTCGTTAATAACATGAAGTAACAACCGTCAAGACACGCAAGCTCGTTAATAACATGAAGTTACAAACGTCAAGACACGCAAGCTCGTTAATAACATGAAGTAACCTTCAAGACACGCAAGCTCATTAACAACATGAAGTAACCTTCAAGACACGCAAGCTCGTTAATAACATGAAGTAACTGTCATGACACGCAAGCTCGTTAATAACATGAAGTAACAACCGTCAAGACACGCAAGCTCGTTAATAACATGAAGTAACCGCCAAGACACGCAAGCTCGTTAATAACATGAAGTAACCTTCAAGACACGCAAGCTCGTTGATAACATGAAGTAACAACCGTCAAACTCGTTAATAACATGAAGTAACAACTGCGAGGACACGTAAACTCGTCAAAGAAATTGAATAGCGGACGCAAAGACACGCAAGGTCGTTAATGAAATCAAATAACGACGGGAAGACACTTAGACTCACTAATGAACTGAGTTTGAAGGTTTGCAGTAGTGTGATCTGGAGGTGGGATAGGGAGTGAGAAGGTTTTGCCAATGTGTCTCATTTCTGTAACTTTCCAACCCCTCCTTGGGTGATGGACTAGGGTGCTGGAGGAGGAGGTGGGCGCAAGAGGAGCTGAGGAGAGGAGGAGGCAAGGGGAGGTGGTGAGAGGAGAGGAGATGAGGAGAGGAGGCGAGGGGAGGTGGTGAGAGGAGAGGAGATGAGGAGAGGAGGAGGCAAGGGGAGGTGGTGAGAGGAGAGGAGAGGAGGAGGCAAGGGAAGGTGGTGAGAGGAGAGGAGATGAGGAGAGGAGGAGGCAAGGGGAGGTGGTGAGAGGAGAGGAGATGAGGAGAGGAGGAGGCGAGGGGAGGTGGTGAGAGGAGAGGAGATGAGGAGAGAAGGAGGCAAGGGGAGGTGGTGAGAGGAGAGGAGATGAGGAGAGGAGGAGGACGTGGAGGTTTTGGGAGATGATGAGAGGGGGTGAGGAGGAGAGGATTTGGAGCTGGAGTGGGGAGGTGGTTGGGAGAGATGGAGATGAGGAGAGGAGGAGGTGGGTGGGTGAGTGAGGAGAGGAGGAGGTGGGTGGGTGAGGAGAGGAGGAGGTGGGTGGGTGAGGAGAGGAGGAGGTGGGTGTGTGAGTGAGGAGAGGAGGAGGTGGGTGGGTGAGGAGAGGAGGAGATGGGTGGGTGAGGAGAGGAGGAGGTGGGTGAGTGAGGAGAGGAGGAGGTGGGTGGGTGAGGAGAGGAGGAGGTGGGTGGGTGAGGAGAGGAGGAGGTGGGTGAGTGAGTGAGGAGAGGAGGAGGTGGGTGGGTGAGGAGAGGAGGAGGTGGGTGGGTGAGGAGAGGAGGAGGTGGGTGGGTGAGTGAGTGAGGAGAGGAGGAGGTGGGTGAGTGAGTGAGGAGGAGGTGGGTGAGTGAGTGAGGAGAGGAGGAGGTGGGTGGGTGAGGAGAGGAGGAGGTGGGTGAGTGAGTGAGGAGAGGAGGAGGTGGGTGGGTGAGGAGAGGAGGAGGTGGGTGGGTGGGTGAGGAGAGGAGGAGGTGGGTGGGTGAGGAGAGGAGGAGGTGGGTGAGTGAGGAGAGGAGGAGGTGGGTGGGTGAGGAGAGGAGGAGGTGGGTGGGTGAGGAGAGGAGGAGGTGGGTGGGTGAGGAGAGGAGGAGGTGGGTGGGTGAGGAGAGGAGGAGGTGGGTGGGTGAGGAGAGGAGGAGGTGGGTGAGTGGGGAGAGGAGGAGGTGGGTGGGTGAGGAGAGGAGGAGGTGGGTGAGTGGGGAGAGGAGGAGGTGGGTGGGTGAGGAGAGGAGGAGCTGGGTGGGTGAGGAGAGGAGGAGGTGGGTGAGTGAGTGAGGAGGAGGTGGGTGAGTGAGTGAGGAGAGGAGGAGGAGGTGGGTGGGTGAGGAGAGGAGGAGGTGGGTGGGTGAGGAGAGGAGGAGGTGGGTGAGTGAGTGAGGAGAGGAGGAGGTGGGTGGGTGAGGAGAGGAGGAGATGGGTGGTTGAGTGAGTGAGGAGAGGAGGAGGTGGGTGGGTGAGGAGAGGAGGAGGTGGGTGAGTGAGGAGAGGAGGAGGTGGGTGAGTGAGGAGAGGAGGAGGTGGGTGAGTGAGTGAGGAGAGGAGGAGGTGGGTGGGTGAGGAGAGGAGGAGGTGGGTGAGTGAGGAGAGGAGGAGGTGGGTGAGTGATTGAGGAGAGGAGGAGGTGGGTGGGTGAGGAGAGGAGGAGGTGGGTGAGTGAGTGAGGAGAGGAGGAGGTGGGTGGGTGAGGAGAGGAGGAGGTGGGTGGGTGAGGAGAGGAGGAGGTGGGTGTGTGAGTGAGGAGAGGAGGAGGTGGGTGGGTGAGGAGAGGAGGAGGTGGGTGGGTGAGTGAGGAGAGGAGGAGGTGGGTGGGTGAGGAGAGGAGGAGGTGGGTGAGTGAGTGAGGAGAGGAGGAGGTGGGTGGGTGAGGAGAGGAGGAGGTGGGTGAGTGAGGAGAGGAGGAGGTGGGTGAGTGAGTGAGGAGAGGAGGAGGTGGGTGGGTGAGGAGAGGAGGAGGTGGGTGAGTGAGGAGAGGAGGAGGTGGGTGTGTGAGTGAGGAGAGGAGGAGGTGGGTGGGTGGGTGAGGAGAGGAGGAGGTGGGTGAGTGAGTGAGGAGGAGGTGGGTGGGTGAGGAGAGGAGGAGGTGGGTGGGTGAGTGAGGAGAGGAGGAGGTGAGTGAGTGAGGAGAGGAGGAGGTGGGTGAGTGAGGAGAGGAGGAGGTGGGTGGGAGAGGAGAGGAGGAGGTGGTCTCTTGTTCTGGCTCGTGAGGGCTAGTGAAGTGATTCAGCGTCACTTGACGGTGAACGCACACGTTGTTCCCGTGTGGCAGCGGGGCAGGCTGTGCGTGCACACGCACATTCACAGGCACTGATGCACTCCTGGCATGCACGTGCATCGCCTCACACATACACACACTGACACATGGCTGTACACAGAGGAGAACGCAGGTACACACATGCAAACACACACACACAGACACACACTCACACACACACAAACACCCCTGCACTATCTTGATGCTCCTATGCATACACACATAGCCATCAGTTTGTAAATGTGTATGTAAAGAAATGAAACCCCACTTATGCACACACACACACACACACACACACACACACACACACACACACACCTAGACACACACACCCCCCAACACACAACCATTCACATACACCCATACACACAAATGCATGGGCAGGCTTAATGCAAAACAATGCGAGGTATGTCTTGATAAGCCGAGACTTGAATGCGCACCGAGCCGCTCTTCGTACACGATGGCTGCTCAGACTAAATAAGGGCCAACATTTCCATGGCAACCGTGACCTTGAGCCAATCACGATCGCCGACTTCTCTACGGGTCTATCTCGGCGATTATGCCTTTGATGAACACATTGTAAGACGCTTCGGGACTCTTTGGTCTGAATTTCAATGTCAACATCCAAGGTACTCTATCTTCGTAGACGTAGAGATATGTCCGGAATATTATCTCAAATTCGCGCTTCAATCCCAAGTACGAGACAAGAGTCTGGCTGCTGGGCATTGATAATTGTCGTGATAATTGTCAGTTACAGCGGCGGGAAAAGGGGAGATAGGGCTGATGGGAAACGCAGTGCAATTGTTTTGACTGGAGATTGTGTTGCGTTACTGTTGTTGTTGTGGTTGTTTGTGTGACAAAATAATGCCATGCTACTAATTAGACGACAGTGTCACTTTGTTTAAGTAACTACATTTATTTATGTAAATATATCGTTTTTATGTAACTGTATACGTAAATCGATAATTTACATATTTCCCAAATATGGTAAAATAATATTCAAATTTCACAGTACAGGTAGGATGTTGCCAATAGGCTCAAATAAATAAATAACACATTACCAATAAAATAGCTTAATAACCAGAAAATACAAACTCTCATCCAGAATTGAGCATGGATTTGTTTTTCACTTAATTTACCGGCAGTCCGGAGAAATACATCAAACCTCTCTCTCAAAAAACCATTAACGGCTATTCTCCGCTTTTAATGTGAAGGAGCCGCCGACTTCCTGTGGCCCCCTGGGCTCCTCAGGCGGCCATGTTCGGAGCGATATTAGGTGCCCATAAACACTTCCTGTCTTTGTGTGCAACAACCCATGTTCACGTGGAGCCCATTTTTCTCCCACTTCTCCCAAGGTCACGGCTGAAGACGGTAGTCTGACCTTTCGCCTGACGGATCAATTGTTGGATTTTTATTATTTCATTGTCACCCATTGTCCTTGATGTTTGGCTGCGGTGGACCTCCTCGTCTCTTCGTCTCGCGAGTGGGGGAATCATTTCATCAGTCTAGACCGAGACAACTCACATTGTCTCCTAGGTTTTTTAGACATACTTTCCTGCCATTGTTTAATTGCGACGCCGAGACTGAAGATGGATTGGAAGTGGACTGGACTCCGCGGCAGTGCATTGAGCCTTATTATGTCTCAACTGTCTCCTTGCAAAGTAACAGACGGAGCGTGAAACACGAGCGAACATGAAAGGAACTCGTGTGTTGAAAGTGCGTGTGTGTGTGTATGCGTGTGTGCGTGTGTGTGTATGTGTATGTGTGTTTGTATGTGTGACACACACACACACAGACACACAGACACACACACACACACACACACACACACACACACACACACACACACACACACACACACACAGCGCCTCTCCTGTTTCAGCGCTATGTGTGTTTGTTTGTGTAGAGATGTTGTCACTCAGGTTCAATAACATTGACCTCTGACCCCCTGGAGAAGTACTTCCAGGTGGGGTCTGTCCCTCTGGTGCCGACAGCCCCACCCGCTGCCTCCTGTCCCGGGGAAGGAATGGTCTGTTCACCACTCCGACCAACGCTCACCTCCCCCTCACTGGGACCGTTCACTGTGGTCATTTAGCAGACAGTCACTCTGTGGCTCCCGGGGTTTTAAGGTGCAGGTTCCCTCCCTGCTCCTTAAAAAAAGTGCCTTGCTCAGGGGTGGCGTCAGGCTGCTAGGCTGTAGACTTTTGGGTCCAAACCAAGAACCGCCTATAGCCCAAAATAATACTTTAGCCAACAGACACCCTGCAGGCGGTAAACCCCCTTTAACCTAAAAACACCCTTTAACATACATTAACATTTACATTTAGGGAATTTAGCAGACGCTTTTATCCAAAGCGGCTTACAGTAAGTACATCTGTCAGAAGAAAGAGAAACAATATATCGCTATGGGTACAGTAAGGACTTTCATGGAACCAAGTGCCAAGCGCTAACAGTCGCTGGACTAACCCGTTCCCTGTGTACAACTGAGATAACTAGGACAAGATACAACACAATGCACACAAAGTTCTATTTTAAAGTGCAAGGATGTTCAACATAAAATACGTTTCTAAAAACACCCTTTATCCTAAAAAACACCTTTAAATCGAAATCACCTGTGCGTTTCCACTACCGGGTTCTTACGAAGAAGAATGCGGGCAGTCAGCGCAGAAAGATCTTTTATTCTCTATTTCATTCCGCTCACTCCTCTTCACGCCTTCCACGGCTAGCACGCTACGCTAATCACCCAGGAGAGCGCGAACGTGTCGACTCTGCTGGGATCAGCTGCGGCTTGCGGCCCTGACTCGCTCCTGGCTGTCGAACGCCGCCCGCCAGCGTTCATCTGTCAGGTCACCCGTCTCTCCCTGAGTCCCCCCATCTGTCGGGGGCGGAGGAATGCGCTCGGCCGCGCTCACAGACGGCCCTCCGTGGGTTTTAGCTCCCTGTTAGCGTTAGCTGCAGACGAATTAACATGGGAATGATTGGCACCCGCGGAATGCTCCGCGTGCCGCGCTCCGCCCGCCACCGCCGCCCGCCGCCGTCGCTGCGCTCATGCGATGCTAACGTAGCGCCGCTGCGCTGAGCCGGGTTCGGGTCGGTTCATTGCAGCGCAAGACATGAATGTGAGGAATGTTCCTTCTTTTTTCTTCCTCGTTCCCGCCGTCCCTGTCCGAGATCTTCAGCAGGTGCCTGCTAGCATGTTCTCTGTGCATGTCATCGCCCCTCGGGGGGAAACGGGGGAGACGGGGGAGACGGGGGAGACGGGGGAGACGGGGGAGACAGGGGAGACGCAGGTCGCATGCAAGGTTACTCCTGAGCGATCGTTTATTCACGGTGGCCTTCTCCTGTCTCCTCTCTCCTCTCTTATCTCTCCTCCTCCTCTTTGATTCTCATCTCCTCCACTCTTATCGTCTCTCCTCCTCTCTCCACCTCTCTCCCTGCCGTCTCCTCTTCTCCTCCTCTCTCCCCACTCCTCTTCCTCCCATCCCGTCTTTTCTTCTCCTCATTTCTACTCTCTCCATCTCTCCTCCTCCCTTTTCCTTTCTTCTCCTCTCTCCACCTCTTTTCTCCTTTCCTTATCTCTCCTCGTCTCTTTTCCTTTCTCCACTCCTCTCACTTCCATTCTTCGTATCTCTCCTCATCTCTCCTCATCTCTGCTCCTCTCCCCTCCTCTCCCCTCCTCTCTTCGTATGTCTCCTTCCCTCTCCTCCTCTCTCCTCCTCTCTGCTCCTCTCCCCTCCTCTCTCCTTCCCTCTCCTCCTCCCTCCTCCTCTCTGCTCCTCTCCCCTCCTCTCTCCTTTCCTCTCCGTATTTCTCCTCTCCTCCTCTCTCCTTCCCTCCTCATCTCTCCTCCCTCCTCCTCTCCCCTTCTCTCTCCTCCTCTCTCCTTCCCTCCTCATCTCTCCTCTTTCCTCCTCTCTCCTACCTCTACGTCTGGTCCATGGTTGCGTGTAAAGCACTAAGCCGTAGCTCTCAGGGTAAATGTCTGGAGTGTTCTCCGTGTCATGTTGTGATG
>NC_136946.1:5187848-5227848 GCF_949987615.1 Pollachius pollachius | reverse complement strand
TTCTCTCTCTCTCTCCCCCTTTGTCTCTCTATCTCTCGAACCTATCTCTCTCTCTCTCTCTCTCCTCTTGTCTCGCTCTCTCTTGACCCTATCCTTCTGTCTCTCTCTCCTCTCTCCCCTCTAAAGAGCTTGTGTAACCTCTTGGCTCTATCGCGTTTGTCACTTCTTTGTCGATGGAGGAGCATTGACAATGTATATTTAAAAAGGCATTTGGATGATTTGGGTAAACGTTGTCTGATTATGATAGCAACCTTTTGTCAGACACAGAAAAACACATTTGTTTATGTTGATGTCATCTTTAAACACTAGATAACAGGCCGTATACAAATATGGGCCATCTTTCATCAAGGTTACCTTTGTTATTTCCTATCTCAGTTATGAAATATGAAAACAACATTCTCCCTGCATGAATGAAGTTTACATGCAGCAAGGAATGCTGGTGAAAAAAAATAAACCGTTGATCACAGATATAATTTCAGTCAAAAAAAAAAAGCATGTTTCTGTTATTTTGTGGTAAAAACACATATAACACACAGGATGGCATACCGGACACTAAATGATAATGCTTAGATGCTAATTATGATAGAGCAGTGATTCTGATTGATGGTTGTAGGTCAAGGCAAATACTAATGCTCTGTGGGACATTGAAAGTCTGTCATCTTTATTCAGAATTGTCACAAACAATATGGATCCATTATGTTTTATACAGTATCCACAGATAAATGTCAAATATACACAGATACATTTTAAATATACACAGATAAATGTTATAAATACACAGATAAACGTTATATATCACAGATAAATGTTAAATATACACAGATAAACGTTATGAATACACAGATACATGTCATATCACGGATAAATGTTTTAAATACACAGATACAGGTTACTTATCACAGATACATGTTATAAATACACAGATACATGTGATATATCACAGATACATGTTATAAATACACAGATGCATGTGATATATCACAGATAAATGTTACAAATACACAGATACATGTTATATCCACACAGACACATGTTGTATACACTGATACATGTTATAAATACACAGATACATGTCATATATCACAGATAAATGTTATTCATCTCACTTTCTGGACACGTTGTTGCAGCCCTTCAGGTTTCCCGAAGACCTGTCACAGCACTTCCCCGACTTAACGACTTTTACCTGTTTCCGTGGTAATCTGTTACCTTAGCGCCGCTCCCCCGCCCCAGACCCCCTCACGGTGACACGTAACACTTAACCTCCCCCAGTCGGCCAGTCGGACCCCCCCCTGTTCCGTTCCTTTCTTCACACACCTTTGTCTCCGGTTCTTCGTCCCTTCCCCAGGTTAGCCCGCCTCGGTTCAGGTTCAGTTGTTAAGGACCGGGGGGGGGGGGGGAGGAGGGAGGGCATTAGGGGTCTTAAGCCTTAACACCGCTCTGACCCGGTGCATAAGGAGCATGTCTATTTGGATGTGTCTACTGGGGTCACTCGGTCTGTTTGGCTCAGGACAGGCCCGGGTGAACGCGGCCCCTCCCCTTATCCCTGTGAACCCGGTGAATCACAGATAGAGCATAGACATGGAAGTGAATCTGTCAATGAATATAGACCTGACATCGGACGGGAAATCGTGAGAGATTAATAGAATAGAAAAGACTTGTGGGATCATGGAGATTCTCGCTTAGTTATGATTCTCATTACCTGCACACCTGTCTTCGGAACCTTGGCGAGAGACTCTCTGACTCTCTGTCTCTCGCTCCTAGCCCCTCCATGTCTCTCTTTCATAGTCTCTCTCTAACAGCTCCTCCATTTCTCTTTCTCTCTCATTCTCTCTCTCTCTCTCTGTCTCTCTCTCAGCCCCTCTCCATGTCTCTCTCTCTCTCTCCCCCCTCATGTTTCTTCCTCACAGTCTCTCTCTCTCCACCTCTCCATGTCTCTCTCTCTCTCTCTCTCTCTCTCAGCCCCTCTCCATGTCTCTCTCTCTCTCCCCCCTCATGTTTCTTCCTCACAGTCTCTCTCTCTCCACCTCTCCATGTCTCTCTCTCTCTCCCCCCTCATGTTTCTTTCTCACACTCTCTCTCTCTCCACCTCTCCATGTCTCTCTCTCACTCCCCTCATGTTTCTTCCTCACAGTCTCTCTCTCTCCACCTCTCCATGTCTCTCTCTCACTCCCCTCATGTTTCTTTCTCACAGTCTCTCTCTCTCCACCCCTCCACGTCTCTCTCTCCTAGTTTGTTTTCTGGGGGGACGGGGGGGGCTGTTGTTGTACTGATTGTGTTGGAATTTGCCCGCGTCCACAAAGCGGACATTAAATGGCCGGCGGTAGGAAAACACACACGGAGGCGGCCAAGATTAGCCAGCGCTCTGTTTCCGTCTCCTGGGTTACGAACACAAGCCATCCGTCATCACCTCCGCACCATTCCAACCATACCGGCCGGAGACAACCAATGGGAGAGAGCGAGGGGGGGGGGGGGAGAGAGAGAGAGAGATAGAGAGAGAGAGGGAGAGAGAGAGAGAGAGAGAGAGAGAGAGGAGAGAGAGAGAGAGAGAGAGAGAGAGAGAGAGAGGGAGGGGCGAGGGGGGGAGAGAGAGAGAGAGAGAGAGAGAGAGAGAGAGGGAGGGGCGAGAGGGGGGGGAGAGAGAGTCTGTGTCTGTGTCATTCACAACATGTGTTTTGCCAGTGGAAATCGAACGTGGTCCCGTCCGGACGTCTGGGTGGCAGCGGCCAGGGGAACAACACTGATACGAGATGTTTTACTAAGGAGATAACCCCCCCGTCCACCTTCCTCCAGCCTCGAACCACCCTCCTCCGCCTCCTCCCTCACCCCTCCTCCACCTCCCCCCAGCCTCCCCTCACCCATTCTCCTCTTCCTCCCTTTCCCCTTTGCCCCCAGCTCCCTCACCCCAACCTCCCCCCTCACCCCTCCATCTCCTCTCTCACCCCCACCTCCTCCCTCCCCCCTCACCCCCACCTCCTCCCTCACCTCTCCCCCACCTCCTCCCTCACCTCTCCCCCACCTCTTCCCTCATCTCTCCCCCACCTCCTCCCTCACCCCAATCTCCTCTCTCACCCCCACCTCCTCCCTCACCTCTCCCCCACCTCCTCCCTCACCTCTCCCCCACCTCCTCCCTCACCTCTCCCCCACCTCCTCCCTCACCCCAATCTCCTCTCTCTCCCCCACCTCCTCCCTCGTCTCTCCCCCACCTCCTCCCTCGTCTCTCCCCCACCTCCTCCCTCACCTCTCCCCCACCTCCTCCCTCACCCCAACCTCCCCCCTCACCTCTCCCCCACCTCCTCCCTCACCTCTCCCCCACCTCCTCCCTCACCTCTCCCCCACCTCCTCCCTCACCTCTCCCCCACCTCCTCCCTCACCCCAACCCCCTCCCTCACCCCTCCTCGCATCCTTTCGTGTCATTGGCATGAGGGGGAGTGAGGTCTGGTGTGTGTGTGTGTGTGTGTGTTTGTGCGTGTGTGCACGTGTGTGCGGCTGCTACAGGATACACTGAGCTAAACAAATAGGGCCCTAGCACTGCTGATTATTGTGCAACTGCGACATTATCACTTCCTGTCCCTCTCGGGACAATGCAGCCAATCGCTTCGCTCGAACCCTGGCGGTCTCTGAATGTGCTGATCTGGGATGTCTACCGCATTCCTCAGAGGGAGATATTCACATTCCTGGGCGACCGGGACGTCACACAGGTTAAGGTCGTAGCAGTTCAATGATGCTCATGTTGCTGCGGTATTAGGAATGGAAACTTCCGGAACAGTTTTAAAGCCGAATGGCTTTAAAACTGTTCTGGAAATTTCCATCCCTTCTGTCCGACATGATGGCAAATGATTTGGGCCTTTGATTGATACAACACGGATCCACCCACGACTTGAATCACTGTGTGTGCTGAATTCCCTGATTTGGTGAATTCCCTCTCTGGCACTTACTGTACACACTTATTGTATGTTGTACGTCCTGGCACTTAATGTACGCATTTATTGTATCTTGTAAAAATAGTACTTATCATCATGTAGCATCTTATCCTGGCTATCTTTGTTGTGTACGGGGAATGGGTTAACCTAGGAATTGTAAGTGCTTGGCACTCTATGAACATCTTGACTGTACAGGCAGCGATATAGTGTTGTTTCTCTTTGTAGTTTGTTTCTCCTGACAAATGTACTTATTATATGTCGCTTTGGATAAAAGCGTCTAAACGTAAATGTAAATGTCAATGAATGTATATATTCAAATAAATATTTAATTCAAGGGCAATGTTTGGTTCTGGCCTCTGTGAACTGCCTAACCCCTACCCCATCTTTAATGAAGTATATCCAGACAGAATCCACTGTTGTTCAACATCAAAGCCTCTGTAATCAAAGCCTGTGTAATGATAGTCATGAACAGTAGTAAACAGTGATTCATCCATCATCTCCAGATCTGGGGAGAACAAGGCCGCTAAGCCCGCAATACAAGACATTTGTTGTACGCACTCACATACAGTCAGTCTCAAAGTTCACATTTCCACCTCGCCCTGCCGGCTCCCTAACGACCTGAATGTGAAGTCAGTGGCAGTCAGGTGGAGCACACACCTGTCCTAATCGTGATTGATTGAAGCGACTACTGCGGCAAAGGTAAACGTACCTTTAAGTACGACGTATGTGCTATTCTTAGCCCGTCTGGGCATACATGAAACATGGTTTATAACCCTATAATCGGAGCGAGTCGTCTCGTCGCGAGGTGAGTACGAACCTCCTCCAAGCTGACGCCCAGGCAACAAACAGACCATAACAGACACACTGCAGGGTCCAGGCTGAAGAAGAGAGGTAACGTACGACACTCGCTCCACTGGTCCCTGCTCGTCCCCACCGACACACTGCCGTTGAAGAGCCTAGATTCATAGACCAATGAAAAGGGAGAATTCAGACTATTGTGTTTTGAGATTCAAACACAATAGCAACCAAACATTGATAAGATCAGCTCCCGGTCTAGATAGCGCGTGGCCGCGCAGGTTTAAAGCTGCAGCTGGGCCAGTGTTGCATGCCACATGCATGCACATGCAGGCATGCCACACCCATGGCACACCAGCGCGCACACACACACACACACACACACGCATGCACACACAAACACGCATGCACGGATGCACGCATGCACGTGCGTGCACATACGCAGACGCACAGACATACAGGCATGAACACAAAAGCACACGCAGACGCACAAACATACAGGCGCGCGCACACACACACAAACACACGTGTACACAGACACACACAAAGAGAGAGAGAGACAGAGAGAGGGTGTTGTCTGTTGCTCTTATTACTCTGGGGGGGCGGGGGGGGGGTACTTAGGGGCTGGTAGTGTGTTGTGGTCTTATTGCCCCAGGTCTGTGCTGGGGGTTGGGTTGTTCTTATTATCGTGTGGAATCACTGCTTTTGTTTTCGCTTTGGACACAAACACCGGAATCTATAAAGCGTTTATATTGTTTTGGTTCACGGTACAACAGCTCTGGCCCCGGTGGTCAAACACACCTCCGTAGAGGACTTATGTGTTGGCTGGTCCCGGGCCACTCATCCGGTAGTGCCTGGCATTCACACTGCCTGGGGGTTAGGGGTTCCATTCCCACTGGCAGTGGAATTAACGCCGCAAGGGGTGGGGGTTCGATTCCCACGCTGAGACACATGCACACACGGTATTGTAAGATGCAGGTAAGCAACCATCAAACGGTCGTTAAATTTGCTTTCATTCTGCGGCTGCGATCAAAACAAGAATCTCGGAAACACGGACCAGAATGCAACAGGTCGGACCAGAATCCTCACGGTGATTTGCTAGGGTGTTCCTTCGTCTTTGCCAGGCAGCTCGTTATTGGGCAAGGCATCGGCGTCGGCCATTTGAAGTCGCTGCTAATGATGAATCAATCAACAGACGTTGATTTATAATGCTACGTTTGGAACTGAAGGAATGAGTGGCAGAACATGGTTGCATCGCACAGGTTGAAGACGAGAAGCTTCAAATGGTTTGATGACATTCTTATTGTTGTTTTGGTTTCTTACTAGCTACCATCTTTTTTATCCAATATAATGTCATGTCAGTCTGGGCTTATCTTCCTCACGATTCTTGGTTGTGAGACAAACACGCCGAAAAATCTGCAATGGCGTGCGATTGGTCAGTGACAGCTTGCAGTAGATATGCTCTTTGTTATTAACGAGCAGCCATTGACTGACTCAAATCACGCGCAGAAGCAAATCACGCGCAAAAAGATGAATTCACACACACACACACACACACACACACACACACACACACACACACACACACACACACACACACACACACACACACACACACACACACACACTCACACTCAAACTACCAGATACAGATCTGACAAGCCTCAACCCTGAACACTAGTGCTTCTGCCTCACTCGGCCTCCTGTTATGATTTACTATATCTATGTTTCATGTTTTCTGTCGGATTACCACATTATGTCTGTTCAACATTTATTGTTTTACTTCTCATCCGTGTTTTATTTATGGTCACCCTGGAACGTCCCTTTTATGATTTAGTTCACTCTTTCAACAGTCAGATAGAATCCAGTCTCTATCATGTTCCCTTTGTTTTTATTGTTATTTAAGAAAAGATTATGTGGAGTTAATATCATGGTGAGATTACTATGCTGTCTTATGGTTGTTATTGTGGTGCAGCCGCAAACTTCTCTGTTTTCATTTCATATTGCACATCGTTTCAACAAGTCTTGGGCTCCATAAATATTATGGAACACAATGTTTTGGGTGCAGCATGATATGCTTGAAGAATTATGACACTGGCGTGTGTGATGTATAACTCCATAACACATGTTTAACTTATTGAATATGAAAGCCCCTACACATAGTATAATTCTTTAGCTCCATTACAGATGCTTCCGGAAGCTTTTCAAACCCGAACCCTGTGAAGGTACCTCCGTCCCATCAGGATCTTCTAAAATATTTTGTGCAAAAAATTGCAAACAAATTAAAAAGTTCAATGAGTTTTCCTGCAGTTGTAAAGCACTCAGAAGGGCCATTGTGTTTGAAGGGTTCTGTCTTCAAATGTATCAAAGTGGCTTTGCCTTGCCAAAACATGAGCAGAGATGTCCAAAATGTGATGTTTAATTTCTCTATGCATATTGCTGTTCCATACAATAGTCCCATTTCTAGTCCTCAAACATACTAATTATTTACTATGCTATACAGTCTGGATACTTTTTTATGTGTTCTCTGCTGCAACCCACCATGCATCTAACTTAAGGCCCCTGCTACCCAATTAAGGTCCCCAACCCACAATTTGGAAACCCACAGTTGTAGGGCCCATTGGGATCACTATCACACCTGAGAAGCTACTTGGTGCTTCAGCAGAGGAAGCAGCAGACGAGTGTACACTTTGATCTTTGAACCTCCCCAGATCAGTCAGTTCTGATGTTGACCACTGGGATTTGTGACATAACCACACGGTGGACTGTAATCTGTCAATCGTTTATCCGTCTAAAACTCCATGGTACCCAGCCATCCCGAAGCTGAAGATAACCACCAATTGAAGATGAGCAGATCAGTGTGTGTTCTCAGTACGTTTCGGCACTAAGACTAAAATAGTCAATGGAATTTCTGTCCATATTGCCGTATTTCCCCGCCTTTTCAAACACTGAAACGGCGAAGAACGCAAACTTTATCCTACCTGCCAAGACTACTTTCCCCATCCACCGGCTTATTGTCCATGAGACAATTTTCATAATTGCTTTCAAAAGTAATATACCTTTAGCCTCTTTACGTATTTCTAACATTTATCCACTTAGAAGACCTATTTTGGAAAATCTCTGTGGTGGGAAATGCGGGACTAGTGCGTCGCGAAGGCCAAAACAAGAGAAGAAGAGTTATGATCAGACCAGACCTCAGGACACGAAACCACAAAGTCCTCTCCAGTATCCCCTGGCACCACGCAGACAGGTACAATCCCTGAGAAAACACCGGGCTTACGGGGGGGGGTGACGCATGGCAAAACTTTTAGTTTCAGGGCCCGGGAAATTTCCGCCAGCACCACCACCTCCACCACCACCACCACCACCACCAGTCGCAACCACTCCCCACCATTCCCACCACCACCACAACTCCCCACCACTCCCCACCACCACCAACACCACCGCCACCACCACTCCCCATTTCGCCATCAACTTTCCCCAACAAGACCAAACAAGATGGAGAGGGAGGTGGATAGACAGGGAGAACGCTATCTGGACCATTGCGACTCCAAGTTTTCTCAACCGTCACTCAAGCATCAACCTGATGCATCATCCATCAGTGATGTCCGGGTTAAATGATACGATGCGTTTATGGACAGTGAGTCTGGGACTTGTTCATTTCAGCTTTCTTCATGTCTTTTATATATGTATCAGGAGAGGGGGATTCCTCAAGTTTACAGTGGCATCTCGATTTACAGTATATTTTCAGGTAAATAAATATCTGCTGAGTCACTATCTATCTGAGTGATCTATATGTTGAGTCACTATATCGAGTGAGGTAACACCCCTGTGTTTGAGCCCATGGCCCACTGAAGAAAGCCCTTCCTTTTGCAGTGTTATGAGTGTAGATCCAAACGGTGACACTGTTTGGATCTATGGGAGCAGTTACCACTTATTGCCAAATGTGTCGCCAAAGACAGCGAAATGGAAATCTTTGACACTATAACGGTGCCAATTCCGAAATGTTTTTGCGTCCCACGTTAACCATTTTGACTGAAGCAAATATTAACTTGACTTTAATTCAAGTTAAGCATGTATAAACTCATCAAGCAAAAGTTCACGGTCTTATAATCTGCAGTGTATCGTATATTTTCTTATTTATTTTATTTCCGAATATATTTTGGAAACAAGCGGTTTGGTCCGAACCATGTGACCCCTGTTAGCCTGTTAGCCTTCTAACGCTATCTAAGGCTAGTCCCGACACATCAAAATCCCCCCTTATCTCGGCCTTGTGTCTCAGGCCCTCACAATAAATAGCCCCTAATAGTCGTAATCTTTGAATTATAAAAACATTCACTTGAGGAGAATAAACAGTTCTTCCTGGTATTTAACTTCGGTTGTACAAACTTCCTCTAAAGGAAAGTGTTATATTGACTATTTCTATAGTTCTGTTCTATTAATATTTCTGTCTTTAAATTTGGAACTGGAGTTCGCCACGATTGCCTCCAGAACTTTCTCCCTCTTCCTCCTCTACTTCTCCTTCGTCTTCCTCCTATTCTTTTTCTCCTTTCTCTTCATCGTCGTAATCTGCAACCATGTTATATCTATTGTTTCTCTGTCTCTCACCCTCTCTCTCCCCCACCCTCTCTCTCTCTCTTTCTCTCTCTCTCTCCCACCCCCCCTCTCTCTCTTTCAGTCACTCTCTCCCCCACCCAATCCCTCTCTCTCTCTCCTCTCCCTCTCTCTCTCTCTTTCTCTCTCTCCCTCTCTCTCTCCCCCCTCTCTTCCTACTCTGCCTCTCTCTCTCCCCCCCCAAGCCCCTCTCTCTCCCTCCCTCTTCCCCCCCCTCTCTCTCTCTCTCCCCCTCTCTCTCTCCTTCCCCCTCGTCTGTGTTGTTTGGGTTTAAGGCGGAGAGAAGGAGGGCGGAGAGAGGGAGAGTAGAGGGAGGGGCGAGCGACACCCATCGTTTGCATCACCCTATCGGTGACGGACTCTGCGGTCTGTTTGGCCGCCGCCGAGTCCCTGCAGTGCAACGCCAGGTGCCCGCAATCTTGTTTAGGGTTGAGGTTGGGAGGAGATAGCCGGGGCATGGCGTGGGGGGGAGGGAGTTAGTAGAGCTACTCAGGGGGCAGAGGAGCTTGACACACCGCAGGGGGGAAGGGGGGAGGGGGGGGGGGGGGGGGGGGGGGGGTGATTAGAGGGAGGGATGCGATTGCCCGTGGCTGATGGTAAAACAAATCTAGCAGTGTCCAAATAAAGGAACGATTGCGTATCGATTTGAGGAGATTCTGATGCCAGCTGGCTTTTTGAAGTTTAGAAAGTGAGGCAAAAGTCAACTAATATCGTCTGTCGGTCGATGGGTCTGCCTCTCTTTCTCTCTCCCCCTCTCTCTCTCTCTCGCTTTCTCTCTCTCTCTCTCTCTCTCTCTCTCTCTCTTTCTCTCTCTCTCTCTCACTGTCAGACTTTGGTCTGCCTCAAGGATGCTGCTCCAGACAATTGATAGTAATCTACATACTGTATCACCTACATTACCCAACCCAACAGCAGGGTCAGAGGACACAATACTTCAAAGAACGCCAGGGAATTACATGACCTACTCTCACTGCAGAGCTACTGAGTCGCCAATCATGAGGAAGGAGAGTTGAATATCACCCACGTAGACAAGTTGAAGCAGGAAGTGTTATGAAAAATTAAGTATGAGGTCATGTCACTCCTAATTGTTTGTTACTGTGTAAGTGTCGACGTGTGTGTGTGTGTGTGTGTGTGTGTGTGTGTGTGTGTGTGTGTGTGTGCGCGTGTGTGTGTGTGCATGCGGGAATTAATATTGCATATTTCCGTGTTTGCTTGTATGCATCCATGCGAGTAAGTGTGCGTGTCTGAACCCAAATTTAGTTCACCGGGACCTTCAGACTATAGCACTCATGACTCCATAAGTCCTCACCTTGAGCTGGCTCCACACCCCCCATGTGAGACCCCCTCAAGCACTGAGCCAGCATGGAGCACAGGTACCCCCCCAGCAGGTAACCCTCCCCCAGAACAGGTACCCTCCACCCCAGCAGGTACCCTCCCCCCCAGAACAGGGACCCCACCCAGAACAGGTACCCTCCCCCAGAACAGGGACCCCACCCAGAACAGGTACCCTCCCCCAGAACAGGGACCCCACCCAGAACAGGTACCCTCCCCCAGAACAGGGACCCCACCCAGAACAGGTACCCTCCCCCCCAGAACAGGGACCCCACCCAGAACAGGTACCCTCCCCCAGAATAGGTACCCTCCCCCCCAGAACAGGTACCCTCCCCCAGAACAGGTACCCTCCCCCCCAGCCCTTGTGAGCCGTCCTGATCCACGTGTCAGCAGTCGGGGGCTCGTCTCCGACCCCCCCCCCCCCCCCCCCCCCCATGTCTGATCCCTTCCCTGGGGAGCTCTGTACAGACCTGCCAGCCTACCGGCTCCTAGCTTCAAAGATGCACGCATGTGCGCACGCAGGCACGCACACACACACACACACACACACACACACACACACACACACCATTCTCCAAATAGCTTCGCACCCATCCATTTCAGCTCTCGTATTTCTTCTTCTCCTCCTCTTCCCGTATTCCCTCATCGCCACGGAGACGAAGTTCCAAATGACCGGTGGATGAACTGTATCGGACCCAGGTTCATTGAGAATAGATCAGCAGTGCGACGTCGTGAAAGCCTGTAGATTAGGTTTCAATGATGCTGGCTGCTGAATCTGCCGGCTCTTTCTATCAGGGCTCTGAGGAGAGAGAGACACACAAAGGCTTTGATTGACAGGCCTCGGGGCTCGACTAAATCTTAATCTCATTGAAGAAGCAGGTGCACCAAATAACATGTTAGAATCTCTGCCAAAGTTGTTTCATTCATATTTTTAATAACATGGATTTCTATTGTTAGAAATTGAATACAATGAACAAAAAAAATTGGAAATGTAAATTTCCTCAACCCAGCCAGCGATGAGAACCAAGATGGATGCTAGATGAAACAAGCCTGTTCTCTTTCTTTGGGTGTCCACTTCGCCTACGACGGCTAAAGCTTTTTATTAAGATTTAGGTAGCTTTAGCCATTATTATTATTATTCTTTATTCTAGTGTAGTCATCAGGGGATGACTAATGACTACTATGTGTTTGTATGTCTGCCTTTAATCTACGTGTAAACCTATTCCAAAACCCAGGAATCAGTTGGATCAACGATAAAAGTTTGAACTCGAAACCTAAAGTCGCCCATGAAAAACAACAACTTCAACAACGGCCTGAAGACAGAAGAAAATGAAAGGAAGGAGCGTTCTCAAAGAGGACTTTAGTCTCCAAGCCTCGACTTGAACCATTGCCTTGGCGCGACTTTAAACAATAAAAGGCTTAGCTGGTGCGCTCGACGCCGGAGCAGATAGCATCAAAGCCTCACCTCATGCCAAATCAATATGGTTATCATTTGGCACCAGGTCGGCCCTTAAACGTCCGTATGTACTTATTTTCCCAGGGTTCCTAGCGTCTGGCGTTCTGCCCGCGGCTTTGGTGTCACTCCCTCGGTGATGAACGAGCCTGGTTGGAGGCGGTGACCAGGTACAGGTATGCTCCACCGTGTTTGAGTTCTGGGTGTTCTGGGACAGCCTTGTTAGCATTGTGACCACTGGGCTTCTGTTTTGTATCGCTGTTTTATTAGTGTTGCTTCTGTTTTGTAACGCTGTAACAGTAGTGTTGCCTCTGTTTAATAATGCTCTTTTAGTAGTGTTGCTTCTGTTGTATAACGCTGTTATAGAGTTGCATCGGTTTTGAAGCGCTGTTACAGGACTGTAACCTCTGTTTTATAACTCTGTTTCAGAAGGTTTGAGGAGTGTTGCTTCAGTCTTTTAAATAACAATTAACTTTCAAACACATTATTTGTGAAGGTAAGTTTACACATTTAAGGATTTTTGATGTTATGTTACAAGCGATCCAAGATAAGAATTACAAATACAACTGTACAAGGATATTCAATTCATGCAACACAATAAGACATGAAATATAAGTGTGCAAATGACAGTGGCTATGGAAAAGTGATGTGTTCCCTATTAATAAAAAACACATCAAACCTCTATATTGTACTAACAATCAATTGTTTAATAACCAGCAGGCAAATGAATGTCATCTTAGAAAAATAGAAGGAGCAAAGATTTCAAACGACAAATTAATTTGCATGGCCTTTCATTTTATGTTCTAAAGGGAGCATTTGTCTGTCACTGAGTTCAAGGGAAGTTGGCCAACATGTGTACGACTATCAGGGTCCCGGTCTTCGGAGTTGCACAGCATGACCGGGAACTGGGACAGAGGTCTTCAGGGAGGCAGTGACACAGGGGAATGAGAAGATTCACACACTTCTACAGGAACCGTGCTCCTAAATGTGTACACACTGTACAGAGGGGGTGAACTTTGACCTTTCTTGTCTCATTTGCAAACAGGGGAATGGTGAGGATGCTAATTGCAGGGGAAAGGGCAAGGTTTGATACTATTCCTCTGGAGAATGAAAGCATAACGGGATATGACACGGTAGTAAAACAGGTGAGAGGGGGAGAGAGACAAGGAGAGAGAGAGACATCGAGGGCGAACGGGAGAGAGAGAGAGGATGAGTGACAAGAGAAAGGCGAGGAGAGGTAAGGAGAACTAAAGCACAAAAGAACGAGTGAGGGAGACAGTATGGGGGGGAGTTGGAGAGAGGGAGAAGAAGATGGGAGGAAGGTGGAGGGAAAAAAGGGAGGGAGAGAGAGAGAGAGAGAGAGAGACCAGAGACCAGAGACCAGAGAGAGACAAGAGAGAGAGAGACCAGGCCCAGTTTGCCTTCCCTCTGTGTCTCTCTCTCATGTTGGCAGAGGAGTGTGGCTGTGGTTTTCCCCCGTGGGACTCACTGGCAACAGGGATGTAGAGAGAGAGTGGACTTCACCTGGATCACAGTGTCAACACACTGAGGGTTGAATGACGGCAACAGACACAGAATCCTGCTGCCAACACCAATGTGTCTGTGTGTGTGTGAGCGTGTTTATATTTTCTCTACATCTCCGAAGTTAATATTTTCTGGGTTTGACCAGTACTTTTTTTTAACTTGGTTATTGTCTCGGCTCAGTTTCTGCCCGTCACAGTGAATATCAATATATCTCGGGTGTGATATTTTGGTTCATCGTTAGTTTCGACAGCAATCCCATCCTTGAGTAAATGTAACGGCCCTAAACCGCACCTGTTCCTCAATGACATGTTCCTCATCTATCTGTTCCTCAATGACATGTGTTTGAATCCAGTGTTGGTCGCTCTGGATGTAACCAAATGGTAAAGAAGTGTCATCTTCAAATTTACAAGGAGAATAAGGTGAAGAAAGGCAACAGGCAATCACAGTGGAAACGTATCTGTTTAAACAGCCCAACAAGGCTATATCAGCGATACAGGCTTATTTCCGTGTGATATCGTTAATCATCCACTGATCACTGGTCATTGGATCGCTATAAGCCTCTCCTCGCCACTGTGCAACTGGCCACCATGCATCGCCCAGGAAGGTGCCATACACACGCACACACGCACACACACACACACACCATATCAATTTAATTATTCACCCCTTAACTTCCTTAACTTGGTTAATGACTCGGCTCTCAAGCTCTCAGGTTCCCCCCTCTCCACCAGACCCCCCAGCGGGCTTCTGTGTGTCAGGACACTGATGGGCTCTCAGGGCAGGGGGTATTAACTCACTGCCAGACCCAGCCCTGGTAGAGGAAATCAACGAAGCAATGGACGATGGAGTATCTCTCCGCCCCGCAGAGGAGAGTATCGGGTGGGAGGGAGAGAGAGAGAGAGAGAGAGAGAGAGAGAGAGAGAGAGAGAGTACATATCTTCTCCATGACAGGGATTCAATTAGCTCAGGTAAACACTTTGAAGAAGGGGGGACGAGAAAGGGGGGAGAAAGAGCAAAAAAAAAAATCCCAGCTGAAATCGTGTATAATTCCGCACATTCTGAACATTCCCTTCTGGAGGTGTGTTTGTGCTGCCCTGCGACGGTCTGAGGTGTGAATTAGGGCCGAGTCATGTTATACAAGCAAGCACCAGCACCGGCACAGCCTCAAACAGACCTCAGCCGACACGTCTACCCGGCATTCCTGTCTGTCAGGGAGAACACTTTGAGGGCGTTTAACTGACATCCACGTAATAATAATATTATTACATAAGAGTGATTTAAGGCAGGGTGTTTAACGAAGAGCGGGCTTATTTCGAGACCTGGCTCAATTTAACTGCTCCAGTTCCCATGATGCACTAGGGGGCTGGAGAAAGTGTGTCAGCGGTGTTAGCCGAGAAATGTTCATTGCTGTACTCAGCGAGGTGAGGCTGTTAGCGTAGATGTTAGCGGTCAACGTTAACCATTGCAAAGTAGCAATCACAGATATATATACTGACTAGACATTGCATTCTGCTTCTAAGCATGCATCAACAATGCCACCATCTTGCCTCGCGGTAACCACCCACTGAGCGTTGATGGTTCAGGTGGGTGGTCACCGCTCGACAAGATGGTGGCGGCATTGACGCATACGTTCCACTGAACAGCGCAGCTCAGGCGATATCTAGTCAGTATATATATCTATGAGTAGTGATGGCCAATGCTAGCTAACGCGGGCTAGCTAGCACGGGGGATTTGATAGCGGTTTCTCCTGGTTACCTGAGCAGTCTCGGGCTGAAGGGAGACGACCAGGTCAGCGTTGGTATCGGGATGACCCTAAACCCCCCCCTCCCCCCCTCCCTCCCTGCCTCCCTCCCTGCCTCCCCCATGTCGTGTGAGCTCTGGAACAAAACAAGGCGTGCGAAGTGAACGCAGGGCGTCGATTTGGACGGCGCGCTAGCCTGGTCGCTTCACACTGCTCCCAGCGGGTTTTTTCCACCGCACAGTTCCATTGTTCGACTCCGGAGCCCAAGCGAGAGAGAGAGAGAGAGTGAGAGCGGGCGAGAGAGAGAGAGCGAGATAGAGAGAGAATGCCGAGAGATTCCATGCGTTGTAATGGGCTATTATGCTGGTGCCGGGGCCCTATTCAACAGGCTAATGAGCTCCGCCAGAAGCGAGCGTCTCAGGGGAATCCCTTACGCACAGAGGCTAACCTTGCGCGCTGAGTGCCATTGTTAGGGGACACGTGGCCACGATTGAATGAGGTTTATTAACCTCTTCAAGAGCACAGGCATCCGCATGACAATCCATTAACCCTTCCAACAGGCCAACCACTTACTCACACGTTGGAAGGTGGTTAGGTGGAGAGGAGAGAAAGAGGGCTGGGTGAGGGCTTGTGTAAATGTGTTGCAAAATCTGTTCTTTTGATTTTTTTGCCTTTTGTTTCAGGTTAAACGATGATGCCTGTGAACTTAATTAGGGTTATCAACTCCCACACAGAAGATTCTGGATCAAATCCAACAAAGGCTGTGTGAGTGTGTTTGTTTGCGTGAGTGTGTTTGTTTGTGTAAATTTGCCCATGGGTATGTGTTAGTGTGTGTGTGTGTGTGTGTGTGTGTGTGTGTGTGTGTGTGTGTGTGTGTGTGTGTGTGTGTGTGTTTGTGTGAAGTCAGGGTGGTGGGATTAGTTTGTTCATCAAAAATGTAAAGTAACATAAACTTGTGTCCGACACCAACATGCCAACCTTTACACTGACCAATCAGGCTGAGCATTGCCTGCCTGGGGATGTGACCTTGTGACCCTTCTCTGTCCTGCACTAGAGACACCCTGACATCACTGGACGTACGTTGGGACCACGAGTTGTTGTTGCATTAGAGTTCTCAAACGCATCTCAGCGACTCTGATTCCTTTTGATATTTGAAACTAATTTCTTTGTTTTCTTAAGTGTTTGTTTTGGCTGAAATGTATCTCTGTGTCAGCCAAAAACATGTTTTATTCCTGCCGGGTTACTTATTAAGCGCTTTGTAAAAACGGCGAACGTCCAAATCCCCCTTGTGGTCTGGAACGACACCTTATCGTTTTATCAGGAATGGCGATCAGAAATGGCTAACTGATTCTTGAGAAAATCAAAAACACCCTAACAGTGAATCAATATACTTTCAGCAGGAATCAATTGACCATTGTTGCAGAAATCAGCACTGATTTATCCCAGGGTCGGATGTAGACAGCGGATTTTCTGTGTTCAGCGTGCCGGTGAGATAAGGTATTTTCGTTCCTCAGTTTTTGGTTTCCACCTTTTCGCTCTGTAACAGATGAGTTGCCAACAAACCAACTTCGTCTCAGACACATTTTTGTTGGACCTTATATTGTCGGACCTAATATTTCTTATTTGATACTTAAAAGACTATAAGTCTTATAAGTTATACATGTTAAAGCAAATTGTGGTGTTAAGGTCTGTGTAACGCTCCCTGTATTCCGGTTCATGGGGTTAGGGTTAGGGTCATCATCTTCACGTGGTTCAAAACGTGCAGCATACTCAGAGAATACCTGCATGGGACCATTTCCTCAATGTGTTAACTAATAAATAAGGGCTGTATCCTTAAGCATGTCTCTTGGCAGCGGCTCCATGAGAATGTGAATTGGTGTGAGTCTGAGTCATGCTTCTTCAGAACAGTAATCCAGCCTGTTTGTTCCCCATGCAAACCAGCTGTAACCCAAGAGGACACACAATATAGCAGATATGAAACAATGCAACACAATACAGTGAACACAAATAGAGTGTGCTAGATATTATTATTAAAATGTAAGCCCAGTTGCTGTGTGTGTGTGAGCTGGGTGTGGAACGGTGGCGTGTGTGTGTATGTGTGTGTGTAAGAGGTTTGGCGTTTAGATTAGAGGAATGGGTTTGTATGGCTTTGCCTTCCTTGGCTCCAAGAGGAACACTTTCTAGGATTTTCTCGCCCTCTTTATTTGCTCTCCTTTAAATGGATCTCTCTCTATTTCTTACACACACACACACACACACACACACACACACACACACACACACACACACACACACACACACACACACACACACACAGATACACACACACACACACACCCACTGCTGTTTCTCTCTCCATCTCTGTCTCTCCATGTCTCTCTACCCCTCTCTCTCTTTCTTTCTATCCCTGTCTCTATCTATCTCTCTCTCTCTCTCTCTCTCTCTCTCTCTCTCTCTCTCTCTCTCTTTCCTTTACTTAACACACAAAACATCAAAACCTGGTGTTTGATAGCAATTCCCTTGAGATCCTGTGTTGACCAAGGCAGTCCAGTTTACAACCTACTCCCGGCTAACATTCATGTATTCTGATAGCGTGGCTTCTTAACCATGAGGCCATTACCAAAGGTTAAATGTTAAATTGGGCTATTCTTCAACCTACAGTGGTAGCAACTATATATTTTTAATTTAATCCATTTTGAAACAATGTAGGCCTACAGATTATATGTTGATGTGAAAAAGAGAAGAAAATGCAAAAACACAGGACAACTTCAGTTTTCTTTAGTGTGAAACATTTTTTATGTTTAAAGTTCTGCCTGAATCAAGGCAACTTGATGGCAACACATTTCATGGAAATGATAAAAGAGCGAAACATCGATACAGACAACCAATATGGTCCTTAATAGAGTACATTCTGTAACATGTAAATAAATAAACAGCATAACAGTAATAATATGTGTAGAGTAATAATAACTTATGAGTAAAAATGTGCCCCTTTTTGGGTGAATTCAGTCATTGACAAAACATCTTTCTTTCAGCGACCACATGGATCGCTTTAACAGCTCTTTACACACGACCGTAGAGACGCCTCTCGCTGTGTAATATTTAGACATCCACACTGTACATTAGTACATTCAGCTTCATGAAGAACCCTCCCAACAGAGAAACGCTTTTGACGTTCTGCTGGAGTGTTCCCTTCGGAGGTCCACAGATGACTTTGTGAAGAGTAATGGTGGTCTTTGAGCGGTCTTTGAGTTTTCCCCCTGCTCACTCTGAGACCCCATGCTGTCCAAGACCTTCAAGTCCCTGAGGGTCCAAGCCCCCTTTAGTTCAGTCCTTCCACCTGTTAGCAGAACCCCTGCCTGCCTTCCCCTTCCAGAGGAAGTGTGGAACCGAGCGAGTCCATTGGCCAGCACCCTGCCGGCCACGGCGGCCATTTTAGGGTCAAGTTACGACCCCAACTGCCGCCCGCTAGGCCGCAATGGCGCTTCGTTCTCTAGCTTCTTTTGCTGATGGCGTCCTCTCTCCATAGCGGTGAGGAGGCGGGGTTAGTGGTTTGAGGAGGTGCCGCCGAGGCTGTCTAGGATGCGAAGTGCCCCTCCTCCATCTTCTCATCCACCACCCTCCTCCACCTCCTCGTCCTCCACGCCTCCAGGACGCCGCGGGTCTGCGCCACCGTGCGCAGCGCTACCGGCGACGACGTTTTCCTCACGTTTTCGCCGTCGGTTCTCCTGTTAAAACCACAAGAGAAGGAGGACGTCGGTGAGTACTCAGAGTGTCCGTAAAACACCACACATACCTGAACTTTGGGGTTATAAGTGGACGCGTTTAGGATTATCTGGGGTGAAGCGGTTCACACGGCTGTCAGTCAACAGCGTAGACTTCAACATACTTCAAAAACAAGTCAAAAGGTGTCTTCGACATGTCTCGCACACATGGTTTTCTGGTGAATGCGGGGTCGATTCTGTGTGTGTGTTTTGGGCTTTTATGTACGAGTCGACGAGCAGCAACAGCAGCCTTTCCCCCGCCGGGAGCAGGTCAACCCGGTGTAGAGACGACATGACGGGACATGAAAGACGCCGAGCCTCCATTACTGATTCACTCTGACAGTTTGGCCAGGAGGGAATGTGGCGGGACTACGTCTATTTTAGGACAACCCATCGACCAAAACGGAAGACAAACCATTAATAATTTAAGACCTAGAGGGTGAAAACCGACGTTTGTCGGCGTGACGTTGGATATTAAATCCCTGGCTTGAGGGATAGTCTAGTTAGAAACCCTTCACTTTAAACCTGTCCGTCAACACGTGGAGTGATCCCTTACAGTAGTATGAGAAGTTGTCCGCCTGCCAAGAAACACACTCGCTCCCACGCCTTCGCATTGCGTGAGCGTAAATAATTATCTGTGGGTTTATTTTGCAAAATAAACCCCAGGTATTTCCCTTCTTTTCTGCGTGCCTCCGACTGTCACCGAAGAATTTCGTCTGTTTTTTCCGTACCTTTTCATCCTCTGTGTGCGCGCGCAGCCAGCCCCGGAGCAGCGCTCGCCCTCCGCGCGACGAACCTTCTTGCCTAGCGACATCTTGTTTTGCCTGCAAGATAAAAGGCGTCGGAAACCGCGATTAGATGACAGGACTCATATTTCATGGCGTGTCGCGCAACACAAACAAGTGTGCGTGTGTGCAGCGGAGTGGAAACATTCACGTGGGAGACTAATTATATTATATATATATATATATATATATATATAATTCCACATCTATTATTATTATTGTACTCTTGACACATTGGTGCTGAGGGCTAGATCTGACTTAAAAAAGGCCCCCAGCCATGTGTTTGATCTAAGCGTTATAACATACAATTAGAACACGGCTATAGAAGACATCGCCACAATATGACACAATATGCCGTACCTGAGTTGGTGTTCCGGCTGACAGAAGTTGTTACAGGCGCTGTCGTTTCCCTTAAGGCACCTGCAGCGGGGCCCCCTGTGGCTCTTAGCGGGGGGCTCCCCGGCAGAGCGCCTCCTTCTCGGCATGTTTCCTAGCCCGTACGAGACGATGCGCCTGGAGAGAAACAATTCAATGCTATTAGCCACAATTTCTGCTAAAAAGATAAACTAACAAGAAGATAAACAATGATGATGTTGGATCTATTTGTTAAGCAGTGGGGGCTACTCACTCTGGCGTGTTGACCCAGATGATGTCCAGGTGACAGAAGTAGACGCACTCGTGGTCGAGGAAAGTCGCGCACGAGCATCGCTTGTTCCTGACGTGGCTCACGAGGCTGGCCGCGGGGACCTCGCTCGCGGGAGCAGACACAACTGCGATAAGGGGAAAGAAAGAAACGTATTTAATTTCAGCAAATGTTTCCCTTATCGTCATGGCTGGATAGTATCGTATTGGTCGTCATGCATGATTGCAAAAAGCTAGACATTTGGAAACGTCAGTTTGTAGTTAAACTTTGACACTTGACTAGAAAGTCCGAATCTGCTCTTCTCACGGAGCGCATTAAATAGTTGTACATGTGTTAAGAACTGGCATGCTAAATCCACTATCCAAAGCTAAATGAGTGAATCGTTGACTATTTACCTGTGTTCAACACCGCGGCCAACATGACGGACAGCAGAGAGATCACCGCGCGTAAATCCATCTTTAAAAGTATTTCTAACTGGACAATTGCTTGTCTTTCTCATAAAAAATAAAAATGTTTTTTGCGCGAAAGTAATAATCCTACAGGTAGAAGTCACAAAAATCCACTTGTTCTTCTTGAACTTGTAGAGAAAAGCGTTGAATCGATCTGTTGCAGGAGCGTCTTTTTAGTTGCGTCTCTCAGCGAATCAGTGTCGAGGTCTAGTGATGTGTACCCACACGAGCAAGCCCAAAGACTTTATATACCAGTGCTTTCCTGCACCCCTACTCCTCCTCCCCCTCCCGCCTCCCCCCTCCCTGGAGGAGTCGCGTGTATAAAGTTTTTTTGTCCTTTGGCTCAATCGCAGACAATGCTGTTTGTTGGTGGTCACCGATAAGCAACGTGCAGGCCGAGATAAGAACTCTGAAATTCCACGGTTCCGAAGAGACCGCGAGGACGGAGACGCCGGGTGGCTGTGAGCCTGTGCCAAGAAAACTTAGAAAACACCCAATCTCTGGTCTGCGGACGGACTGGGGGTGCAGATATAGGGTTGAGCCACGAGGGGGCAGCAGAGCGACCAGGATCTCTCATCCGTTTGGTAGACTTTCTCTGGATATTTCGCAGGACACGAAGGATTGCAGTGTGGCTTTGCGGATTTATTTAGTGTCATCGACGTAAATAAGGCGAAGACCTGTTATAATTCATAGCGATATGTAGATAGGTAATTTTTTTATGCATACCCTTGGTGAAATCATTTCTACTTGATTGTAGGACTATTGCAGAACCTCTATAGTCTGCAGCAAGTTGAGAAATGAACGTTACGATGTGTGTTGGCTAAATGTTATTGATATGGATGGAATGCTGATTGTGTGTTTGTAAAAATTGATGACTTATTCATGTGCTTATGAACAACTCTACTTGTAGGAAGGCTATTGTCTTAATAGCCTATGAAAGTTTAGTATAGATCTGTGTGTTATCTAACTAGCCTATAGGCTCATTAGGCTGGACCTACTAGTCTGCTAATTACAGTGTCATTTAATTTTATCACAATTTTATTGTTAATTACTTTCAGCCTGATCTCAGCCAGTAATTAAATTATTACCCCTATCCGCTGAGAAAAAAAGGCTATCATACTGGAATGTTGGCCTGATATATTATGTAAATGGAGTCTCTGTCCCTTAAACAATAATGGAAAGTAAAGTCTAAGTTAGGAAGTTCACAGGCCCTATGACAGCAATCAACAACAATACGAATCTTTATTTACTCTGTAATAATGACCGTGAATAACCGTTAACGGGATGTTGGGCGATCTGCCGTTTTGTGAGCGGAGCGCTGTGCAGTGGCTGACATCCACCACCAGATGTCGATGTTGGCCCGTCCTTATCTCCTTCACGCGGAGAAAAAACATCCCACAGGTTTGATTGCTGCAAAGGCGAAGACACCATCGTAGTACAACAGAGGCATGAGTCATCCTTCTGACAGATGAGGAGGGGTTGTCACCTTTAAAAGCCTCTTGAGAACAGTTACGTTCCCTCTATGAGAGTAGACCCATATTGCTCTGCCTGCTTCTTTACCCCTTGACGGCCATGCTGTTTTTTTTTACTCTAAATTGAGTAGGAAACACACAGTTGAGCTAATGGCAGGTTTCGTTCAAGTGCCTTCATTGGTTTTTCATTGCAAATTAAACTTATCGCAACGTGGATACGATCAGCTGACCTGGCTAGCCTATCTTTATGTGACCATTGCTTCTATCAGTATTAATATAAGGCCTTTTGTGTCATCTAATATCAGTTTTAATGTTTGAAATATTGCTGTATTGATGTTTCAAGTAAATCGAGGAAAGCTTACTAAACCCCAGGACATCGGTGGCCCTAAAGAAAAATATGGTGGCCGTAAATGGTTTATTTTAGGAGCCATTTGTGTCAAAAGAAGTTGTGACTGAACAGATTTATTGCCGCACAGGCTGCGTTACCATGGCTACACACGGAGTTCTCAAAGTGAGCAGGGCACCATGCACCACGGCAGTGTGTGTGTGGTGGTGTTTGTTACTAACGTGCAGTTAGTAACACACACGTGCAGTGTGTGTTATTATTGGTAGTACGTGTGTTTGTGTTTGTTATACTAACGTGCAGTGTATGTGTGTGTTTGTAACTAACGTGCAGTGTGTGTTATTATTGGTAGTACGTGTGTTTTTGTGTTTGTTCTACTAACGTGTGTGTGTGTTTGTAACTAACGTGCAGTGTGTTTGTCTTACTTACTTGCATTGTGTGTGTGTGTGTGTGTGTTATTATTGGCAGTATGTGTGTGCTACTTATGTGCAGTGTGTGTTGCTAACACGCAGTGTGAGTGTGTGCTTCTAACGCGCACTGTAGAAATAATTGGTGAAATAAAGAAAATACGGCATCACTTGAGTGTTTGTAAACAAAGTTTTACTGATACATTTGATAATATTGATACCGCAATGTAAAGCTACCATATTGCACATGACAATGGACTTATGAATCAATCATGGGCACTAGATGGAATATAATAAATAGCTCAACACAACATTTGTACACAGTAACATTGCCCCAAAAAATCCATAGAAATGTACATGTACCAGTTAACATTTATAATTGTTCATAGTTACGAATGACAAAGTCTTTCCAAAATAAATCTTATATCCTCCATTTTGTCCTCTGGGTCTACTTAAAGTGTCTCGAATAAACACAACATTACAACTGAATTCATAAGGTTTTTATGTACAGGTTTCCGCGACAAGGAACTTCCAAAAGGCACAATTGTCTATACAACATGTACAAAAAAGAAAAAGAGTCTGGAGGGCGACTTAAAGTAAAGTAAAAACGATTGGTCATTATTTTGTTAAATCGAACAATAGTCGTCGTATGATTGCACGTACTAAATGAATGTCAGGATCTGTGCTTCCAAAGGCGGCAAAAACACACCGCCCTGAATAAGTGTTCTCGGTCTTACAAAGTGACAAGCATAAAAAAAAAAGAAGAGAAGACAAAAGAATAGCTTTCCAACTGGGGTTGTGTCGTTTTGTTGTCGTTGTTGCCTTCCTGTCTCAGGTGGCGATGACCAGCCGGCCTTCGTCATCGCTAGACGCGTCATCCTCATCGTCGTAGATGTCCGCCATCTTGTGCCTGGAGAGCTGCGGTTGTGGGGTAGGCCTGGGAGGAGTCGCCCCCCCTGCTGGCGACGCCCCGGAAGTGTCCGCCGCGCCCGCCGTCCGGTGCGACGACGGCGGGCGCGCCCCCGCCGGCCAGCGAGCGCTCTGGTTCTCAGGCGCCAGCGTTCTGAGGTCCGTCTCGCTCCCCGCCCTCGGCGGGACGGCGGGCGCGGTCGTCGCCGCGGCGGCGGGGTTGCCAAGCGACGGCGGGGCAGGCGGCGAGGAGGCGGCGCCCGGCAAAGGCGAAGGCGAGGCGGCGGGCGCCGGTGCCTCGGACAGCGGCGGCGGCGGCGGCGGCGGCGGCGGCGGCGGCGGCGGGCTGAGGGCGGACAGCGGGCTGAGCGAGGGGATCAGGGCGGGCAGCGAGATGTTGAGGATCTGCAGGCCGGGCAGGTGGCTCTGGGGCCCCGTGGCGCTCTGGGGCCCCGGGGGGCCGGCGGCCACCACCTGCAGCCCCAGCGTGGCGTTGAGCGTCAGCCCCTGACCGGCGCCCTGCCCGACCCCCAGGAGACCGGCCACCTGGCCCAGGGGGAAGCAGGGCACACCGCCGCCGGCGGGGTCCCGCCCCACCGGGGGGGGGCCGTCCTCCCGGCGCGGCGGGGAGCAGAGCGCGGCGGGCAGTGGGCTGGTGGTCCGGTGGATGACGCTGACCCCCGGGATGGTGAGCTGCACGGGGCCCGCCTGGATGGGGAAGAAGGTGGAGTATCCGGCCAGGCCGCCGGAGAGCAGCTGCAGGCCTCCCACCGGGACCACGCCGCAGGGGGAGCGGGGGGGCTGCCGGGAATGCAGGGGCAGGTGGCTGAACAGGTGGTGCTCCGGCCCCGCCGGGGGGCCCCATGCACTTCCCCCTGCGCGGCCTGGCCCCGCCGGCGGGGCCAGGCCGCGCAGGGGGAAGTGCATGGGGCCCCCCGGCGGGAAGGACGACGTCTGGGTGCCGCGGTCCACCGGGAAGCCCGGCTCGCTGGGGGTCGCCGCGGTGACGGGCGCCGGCGAAGCCTCCTGATGAGGAGGAGAAGTCGGGAATATTAACCCTGTTAGCTTAAGAAAAATGGGGTAGTCTTATTTTATAAGATTATCCCAATAACAACAATAAATATCAGAATAATAACAGACACTAATAATGCCTTAATCGACACTGCTTAGCGAGTCCGACACGTCGAGATATAATGATGGGTAGCTGCTCGGGTAACTGTCAGCCATTACAGAAGCCGTTTCAAAATCCCCCCGTTTTGTGGCATCCCAGTCGGGCGCGTCCGCCCGGATGGAGGACGGCTGGACCCGCGACCTACAAGCCTCCTCGGTGTACTGTCGCAGTGGTGCCTGGCGTGTGAACCTAGCGATTGTTGGCGCTTGGCACTTGCTTTGCCGTACCGACGACGATATATATTGTTTCTCTTCCTTTTGAAAAGGAGAACGATTTTTGTGTGTTTTTTTTGTACGTTTTGTGATTATAAGTCGCTTTGGATAAAAGCGTCTGCTGAATGCCCTCAATGTAAATGTGAGACTAAGGTGAGAGGAAGCAGGGACGGACGGACGGACGGACAGACAAAGAGAAGGGGAGAAGGGGAGAGAGAGAGAGAGAGACAGACGGACAGACAGACAGGGGCAGACCGACAGACCGACAGATGGACAGACAGACAGACAGACAGACAGACAGACAGAAGGGGAGAAGGGGAGAGAGAGAGAGAGAGAGAGAGAGAGAGAGAGAGAGAGAGACAGAAGGACAGACAGACAGGGGCAGACAGACAGACAGACAGACAGACAGACAGACAGACAGACAGACAGACAGACAGACAGACAGACAGACAGACAGACAGACAGGGGGTCTCACCTGGCTGAGCTTGGACCCCTTGCTGGGCACCGGCGGGCTGGGCGGCACCTCGAAGTCGGGGTAGTCGACGGACATCTGCCGGCAGGGCGACACGGGGCTCATCATGTGGACCGAGTCCGTGTCCGACGCGTGGTGGTCCCCCAGGGGCCCCCCCAGGGCCGGCGGGGACAGGGGGAAGGGGCCCGGGCTGGAGCAGGACCCCGAGACGGACATCTGCTTGTACAGCGAGACGGGACTCATCATGGCCACCGACGACTCGGAGTAGCAGTCCGCGACGGGGGGGTCCGGGACTGAGGGCGGGGGGCCGGCGGCGGCGTTGGGGGCGGGGAAGCGCATGGAGCTGATGGACATCTGGGCCAGCAGGGCGCTGGGGGGGATCTCGGCCGGCCCCGGGGGGAGGTGCTGGGGGCTGGCGCTGACCGAGGGGTTGGTGGACAGGCCCGACTCCTCCTCCTCCTCCTCCTCCTCCTCCTCGTCGTTGTCCTCGTCGTCGGCGCCGTCCGAGTCGTCGGCGTCCGAGTCCTGGCGGTCCGAGCTGCCGGCGTGGCCGCGGTCGCCCGCTGGAGGAACGGGAGAGAACGTTCTTGAAGGTTGCACCGGCCATGTCGGGTGGCTGTCGGGCGTTTGAAGCGCGATCCCAAACCGACAGAGCCAGCCCGCCCCTCCCCTCCCCTCCGTGTTCCGTGCATCCAGTGTAAACGATCATGAACGGCAGAGCAAAACGCCACAACACCCACCCCCTTGTCGGTGATCGGTCGGAATACTGTTTATTTTGGTTTTGGGTGGTTGGTAGTACCATTTTGTTTTTGTGTGCGACCTCGGAGCATAGGCTGCCTACAGAGATGAGTTGTTTTTTTTGACGGCCTGCTTATGGGCCGGGCAGCTAGCGGATCGTGAGGACAGATCAGATGAATGTGAACATTTATGTTTTGGCCTAGAATCGCTGATCCAACCTTTAAAGATCCCATCTCATGCTTTTTAGGGTTAATAATTTCATTTGGGGGTTCGATTTGAATAGGGTTACATGCCTGTATGTTTATCTAACCCTTATTATTCTCACGCAAAACCCTGCAACACTGCAAAACCAATTTCAGCATCTTTCAAAAACTTTTGGTTTTGTTTCATGTCGCTTTAAGGCCCCCCTCCCGAGAAGCCCCGCCTGCTGTGATTGGTCAGTAGTGCACGCCCACTCTGTTGCGATTGGTCAATGCTTTGCGCGTGTTAATTACTTACAAGCCGTGATACTTTATTTAGTGAACAATCTATATATTTGATCTATTTTTCAACCATTTTAATCAAATCAAATCCAATGCACCACCTGTAATTCCCTCGTGTACCACCGGTGGTATCCTTACCACAGGTTGATAAACACTGGTGTTTAGGCTGGGTCAACTCCCAGCTAAAAGGTTTTGGGTTCGAACCCTGAATGGCCAGATTCTACCTGTGAGCCATCCTCCTTAAGCAAGAAGCCCTAGTCCCCACCTGCTCATTAATGACCTGCATATGTATTCAATCTAAGCCGATTTGGTTAATAAAAGTGAAATAATGCCCTGTGCATCTTCAATGCTGCCGAATCGGGTACTAAAAGCTCATTAGTCTTCAATGGTTTGGTAAATAAAAACGTTTTCTCAACGGCCATCTAGTACCCAGTTTGGGTGAGTAAACAAGCCTCTGGGTAGCACTGAACCCCTCCTCATTCCAATCATGTTTCCCACAGACGACGAGGATGAGGAAGAGGAAGAGAGCCCCCCACCCCCCTCCCTGAGGGGTACTATTAAGTGACATAATGTGGCGTTTCAGGAGTTCTGCTCTGGCACTGTCACCCCCCCCCCCCCCCCACAACCCCATCTCCCTCCAGCCCGATCACAGCCAGAGAATAGAAAACAATACGTTGCTAGAGTCTAGCATCAGCTTTAAGGCTTTCCCCTCTCTCTCCATCAATCATCTCTCAGCCTCTCTCTTTCTCTCCATCTCTCCCTCTCTCTCCATCTCTCTCCATCGCTCCCTCTTTCAATCTCTCTCTCTCTCTCTCCCTTGCTCCCTCTTTCAATCCCTCTCTCTCTCTCCATCTCGCCCTCGCTCCCTCTTTCAATCTCTCTCTCTCTCCGTCTCTCTCTCCCTCTCTCGCGCTGCTAAATTTAGACGCAGCAATTTCCTGTTTCTAAACGCAGCGCGTCGCCCACATGTGTGCTGAGTTAACGGGGAAGGGAGGCCTGATTTAGAATCTCTAATTAGACGCTGGCAGAGCTATTGATCTGCGAGCGAGCCCGGGTCCATTCCTGGGCTCATTAACGGCGGGCTGTTTAACGAAGCTCCTGGTGTTCCTCTCTACGGGGTGGAAATGTCGGGTAAACTCTCACATGCCGCACACACACATCGTCTAAAGTCTTGTTAGCAACCCGACGGCAGAAGACTTTAGGACTGTTTTTGTGTTGCTGATGACCAGTTCGATTTGCACAACACAACGCAGAAGAATGAGCAACCACGTTTTGGTGTCAGCCTCAGGAAGGATTCGTGAATGTTCTGCATTTATATCGCGCCTTTCCTAACCGGTGGCCACTCAAAGCGCTTCACAGTTACTGACAGACAGACATTCACCCATTCACACATCTCATTGTAGGCCGGAGCAGTTAGGGTTTCGTGTCTCGCTCAGGGACACCTCGACACCAAGCCAGGAGGAGCCGGGGATTGAACTAGCAACCTTCCGATCGCCAGCCGGCACGCTCTACCTCCTGGGCCGACAAGGAAGAGGCTGTGGGCCAACGTACCCGAGTCCTCTGCGTCCTGGTCGTCGATGAGGCCCACCGGCACCCCGATCTCGAGGCACTTCTTGCTGTGGGCTTTGGACTTCATGTGCTTGGTCAGGTTCCCTGGAAGAAGAGTGAAGAAGAGGGTGTTAAATCAAGCAAGCTATCGACAAGTTTGTATTGTTCGGCTGAACTATCATCCCTTTTTCTTTTTTTGACCTTTTATTTTTTTTTGCTCATCTATATGCAAAAATGTCCGGCGTGTTAAGAGTTTGTTAGAGTCGGTTCAGTTTGAGGGTTCAGGGTGTAAGTGGTCCGGTTAACGGTCGGGGTGTGATGAGCGAGGCATCGGGGTGGTACAGGGGGGGGGAAAGGGTATCAACATGTTTAAAAAAGCCTGCATAGTTTCATCCAACTCGGCCTTTTAAGTGGGCGGAGACCTAACGGATGCAGAAAGTGGATTTATATAAGAGACCGTTCTCCTCCTCTCTCTGTCTCTGTCTCTCGGCAGGCAGGCGGTGTGCAATGTGCAAGTATCCGGTGAAGACATTTTTGAAAGGAACGTGGGCTGTGGCGCTTTTGCAGCGCCGCGTGGGAAGGAAGTTCAACAAGGAGCGGTGAATCATAGCTGCTCGGGCGGTGGGATGGAGAATCGAACAGAGCTGTAGGTAGGGGAAGAAACACAGCCGCAACAGTGAAAAGGCTTCTTTTTCTACTGGAATGAATGTGAAGAGTTAAATCTATCTTTAGGTTGTGCATACCATATCCATAATACATTGGATTCGTCATGCAGGAACATATGAGTCACCGATAGTTTGGATTGCAAAACTAATGTTGTGAACGACTCCCTCGTTTGTTTGTAGCCACGTTCGAAGGCACAGGTCTGTGTTGAAACTCCACTTGCTCGTTTGGAGTTCGGAACACACAAATGGAACATTGAAGTCCGATGTTCTGAGATATTCGTGTTTTCAATAGGATTCCAAATGATCATCATCATTAACACTCAATTTGGGGCAGGATTGTGTAATGGCCATAGATCAAAGGGTCCTTTCATCAATATGTCAGACCCCCTACCTGCTCCTTAATGACATGTATCTAACTTCACTGATTCACTTTGGATAAAAGTGTGCTAAAATTTAATTCAAATAACAAATCGGAAAATAGTCGATTAAGACTAATAGTTCTTCACCTGAGAGGCACGCACGCACGCACGCACACACACACCTGGAGGGAAGGGTGAATAGCTGAACCAAACACAGCATGTGAGCCTGGCATGGCTTGGTGAGGTTAAACAACACATTAAAACAAACAGCATCACTAGATAAAGCCATGTCAGCCCTCACCTTTGGTCTTGAAGGAGAAGTTGCAGTGGATGCAGTGGTACGGCCGCACGTCCGAGTGCGTGCGGATGTGCTTGCGCAGCATGCTGGGCTTCTTGCAGCGGATCCCACACTCTTCGCAGATGTACTTCCCCCGGCCGCGGCCGCGCACGTACACGTACTCTTCGTTGGACTTGTACCTGCGGGAGGACATGGGCGGCGGGGGGGGGAGGAAAATTAGCGATGGATTTCAAATAATATAGCAACCATGTACACCTGACTTTATTTTTTATGGTCTGTCATAAAAAAGTGTTACATTTGCTTATTTGTCAAAGGGGTAAATATGCAATTTGGTTGGAGTTCTACATCGACAGTTAAACCGACAAAGCAATCATGGAATAACCCAATTTGAAAATTACTTTATTTGCATCTTAAATAAATCGCATTAAACCAATGAATGAATTGTATGAGTCTGTTTTCTTACCCGCCGTCAAATATCTTAACCCTTCTCGGTTCGGTTTTAGCTGCCATTTCCTTCTCCGCCTCTCCCCCGGCCTGGGTCTCCGGCGGGGGCTTGCTCACATTTTCCACTGCCTTCGTCTTCTGGGACAACAGCAGCTACACATCAAAACAGTTTGGAGTAAACCCTGCCGCGTATTTACATATTTAAACCCACACAATCCTCAATGCTTTTTGCCTCAATAGCCGTCCATTTACCAGCATGTAACAATGACTAAACAACGTTTGTTTCCTTACCATGGACGTGACGTCCTTCAGCTGGCTCGAGTAGGACACGATGTCAGACTTTCCACTGGTCTTTATCGCCGAAGTGTAGAGCATCTTCTTGGAGCACTGCTTGGAGTCGAACAGGGACATGACCACCTTGGTGGGCAGGCCCAGGGGGTTGGGGTTCTTGGGGCTGATCATCCAGGCAGCGTAGGCGGAGGTCTTCAGGTCAGTCTGGGGCACGTGGAGGGGCTTTCTCTTCATCAGGAAGCACCAGGTGAAGGTGGTGGCCGTCTTCAGGCTGGGGAAGGACAGGCGGTGGCTGTCCTTGCTGTTGCCCGGGGAGGCCGACGAGGTCAGCTTCACCTGGCTGCCGTGGAAGCTGGACGGTCTGATGGGGGACTTGGCCGGGGTCCACCTCTGTTCCTCGCTCTTGTCCTGGGGCTTCAACAGGTTACTGCTGGTGATGGAGGTGGTCTGACTGAACGCACTAGTGGCATCCCGAGGAACAACGGTCGTGTCCTTGTCCGGCGCGGTGCTGTCCGGCGACATGGGTTTGCAGTCGTCGGTGGCCTCAGAGTCCTTCGCCACTTTACCTTCGGGCAGGGGCGGGGCCTCCGTCTCGATGGGGCTGTCCGCGGGCTCCGTGGTGCACACCTGCCGGACGAGCGTCAGCTTCCTCTGTCGCGTGACGTCGGCCACCTTGGAGTTAAGGTAGTTGACCGAGCGTCCGTCGGTGAGGCAGGCGACGCCGTGTTCGTCCTTTGCCCGCTTCTGGTGCTTCTCCATGTAGATGTCCAGGCTGTTGGCGGGGGAGAGCATTCGCTTGCTGGAGGCGGTGGGTTCCTGCTGAGGGCACAGTGTCACCGAGGCCAGCTTCTGTGTGCAGTGTAGGGAGCCGAGAGAGGTTGGCTTCTCAACGGGACGGGGGATCTGGGAGCTGCTGACCGTCTGCGTTTGCGCCCGATCCCTGTTGACGATGGGCGTCGTGTGGAAGTCATTGTCAACGCTCTGAACAGATGGATGGCTGTTTCGCTTGGCTAAAGAAGAGACAGGGTTCATTTGTTCGTGGGTTATCAGGATCTGTGGCAATGGAGTAGCAACTGGTTGGCTCTGGCTGAACGAGTTCCTTTGCGGTCCTCCGGGTAGCACGACCTGCTGTGTCTTGATCTCAGGACCGAGATGCTTATGCTGAGCCATATAGACATTCTGTAGTACCTCTGAAGACTTTGAAACACTCAAGTTCGGATTGGAGAGTGGTATCGTTAAAATAGGCATTGTCAACTGATTTCCCTGCGTGCTTGAAAATGAAAATGTTTGGCATGCTTTCTGAGCAGAACACTGCATTTGGTACCTGGGCACCAAGCTTTTCCTTTCCTCGGATTCAGACGGTTGAGGTAAGGTACTCTCACGACTTACCACAATCTGACTCGGAGGAGGTGGTAACTTTTGGCATGCTTGAACCCTGGATGTTTGATGCCAAGGGTGGGGAAGGCCATATATCTGAGGCTGCTGAGTCGGGCTACCCAAATTAATACTTTGCACCATTTTCTCAGTAATTGTTATGGGTGTATCAACAAATAAGGGTTGGGCAATATGACCTTTGTTGACAATATTAGCATCTGGAGCTCTGTGTTGAATGAGAGGTTTAGTGTTTGATAAAGCCAACTTCTCCAGCGGGATAATCATCTTCCTTTGATGTTGCGGAATCTCTGGATTGATCTTTAAAGACATCTGCCGAACCAGCGGGCCTCTCCGCCTTTCAATCAGTGGCACCTGGGGAACCTGAGCGCCTTGTATACATCTTGCGGCTGGAGACAAGGACCTCCTGGGAGACACATTGGCACAATCAAAGGACTTGCTACGGTAGTCGCATGAGATCTCCACCGAGGGCTGAGTACAACTGATCTGTTCGGAGGCAGCCCGCCTCATGACACCAGGCACCCCTAGGGTGTTGAAGGCTGCTGATAGCCCAGGTGGTTCTTGGACAACAGTGACGCACTCGCCCCGGGAAGGGCTTTCAGATCTGGCGGCTTCTTCTCTGTCGAAAGAGGCTGAGATACTGGAGCAGCGTGAGAGACTGCTGTCCCTGCTGAGGCTCCTGGAAAGGCTGGACTCATAACTGGATTCTCCTGAAGACTGCTCCATCTGAGCCAGCCGAATTCGCTTCTTTTTAGGTGGGAGTTTTTCCGCTGGTACCTTGGATAGGCTTTCACTTCTCGGGGGCCAGTTGAAGGATTCTGCTGGCTTTTCCGTCGGCTCAGTGGTCTGCGTGTCGTGTTCTCGGTCAGGCTCCTCTGTGACAAGGATCTCCGGCACCTGGATGTTGTTTTGACGGACCAGGCGAGACTGGTGCACAGGGGTAGTGCTCTCGACGGAAACAGTTACGGGGCCGTCAGCACTGTTTTGTCCCTGTTTTCCATAGTCAACACTCTTTGACATTTTTTCCTGGTAGCCTTCAACTGACACATTCTCTGCTTCTGGTTTGGTCTTGCTTTGGACATGTTTGACGTCAACAGGTGATCCTGTCCTGTCAAACGATTCGGATGTCTCGAATGAATTCGGTCGACTCAGTGAGTTGGTGTGTCTGATGACCGAGGTTCCACTGCCTTGTCTCTGCAGGTCTCCTCTCTCTTTAGCAGAAGTGCTGATCTGGGCCTCTCGGATTGGTGACAACCTGGAGTCAGAGGGGTCTATACCTCTTGCTACGAGCTGGATCGGAGGTAGTTGTGCTTGGTGGCCTTTGGGCGGTATGTCCACTGCGACCGAGCGAGAATGAGAAAACGTCTGGCTGGCCACGGCAGAAGTCAACTGGCACGAATCGAAGCTGACAGAACACGGAGGAATAACGTCTGTCGGTGATTGGTCGTCGTCGTCTCCGACGCTCTTCATTTTCCTTCTCTTTCTAATCGAGGTCTGCTGGTCCAGAACACCTGGAAGTCCTGATACCCTCTGGACGGGGGTCTGCACCACGGTGACCTGGAAGACATCTGGATCACTTTCTTTAATGATGACTGGCTTGTTTTTCGGACCATGAAGCTCAGAGCAGTAGAACTTCTTGTGATTTTCAAAATTCTCGAGCTTTCTGTACCGATTCCGACAAGTCTCACACTCATACATGGTGCCCTTCGTCTGCGTGGGCCTTCTGCTCTTGTCCTGACCATGCTCGAAAGACCTGCTTCGTTGCATCAGCTCTGTGGATACATTGGAGCCGTGGTAGCCTTCGTCCATCGAACGAACCGTGGGGATACTGTGCTTTTCGTGTGTGGTGAAATCCTCGATGGCCACTTGCCTAACTAAAGTGCGGGAATGAATAGCAGGGTTGGGGGTAGATGGGGCTGAGGAAAATACATCATCGTTCAAAGAACCAATCTTGTCATCAAACGACTGGCAGAATCGCAAGGGGTAGGGCTGTGGGGCAACATTCATTGGAAGTCCAGAGTTTCCTGGTGTCGTTGGCATGGAGTTACTCCTGGTGATTGGTAAGCAATCCATTGGCGGGTATTGAGAAGGGACAGAAAGAAGAAATACTGGCTTTGATTTATCTGTGGGGGTGAAAGGAGATTTGGTAATATCAGAGCTGGAACTTGACCTTCTTCCGATGGGATTAAGGTCAAATTGAAAAGAGTCTTTGTATATGTATGACTTTGGAGAGTCTATGCTTCCTCTCCTGGAGAGAGAAGTCCTTCTCGGTTTGACGCTGTCCAGCTGCTTGTTATCCACCACCGCCTCGTTGTCCGATATCAACTTTGAGATCCGCTCCTCTAAAGAGAGTGCCTTGCTTTCCAGGGGCGGTCGCATCATGTGACCCTCCGAGGGTTGTTTCTTCTCCTCTGGGACGTGCATCACGGTGGCTACCACAGGGGAGACATTCGAAACGGCGATCTTGGAGACGTCCGTTTCCGCCGGAGGGGTTATCTTTACAATTGCAGTCGGTGGACTCATCGCCTGGTCTGCACTTTCAGAGCGTGAGAAGTAGCCAGAGTCTGTGCTTCCTAAGCTGCGTGGACTGAGCAGGCACTTGGCCTGCTGCTGCTGAGAGAAGTCCGTGGCCTGTTGCCTCTGAAGCTGAGCGTGGCCCCCGAAGAGAGGGGACTTGCAGTGCTGGTCTTCGTCCTCGCTCACTCGGTCCAGCGAGGCATTACTGCAGTCCACCTCTTTCAAAGAAGACAGAATGGTGAGGCTGGACCTATGATTGGCCGTCTGGAACTCTCTCTGCCGCTGTGCTGCCGCTTGCTCTGGGGCTGGATCGGTAACCCTCGGGCTGTCAGCCCTAAGAGGGGAGACATTCACCGGGTAAACAACCACCTTTGGAAGAGCTGCCGGCACCTTTGGCTCATAGCCACCGTGACCGGAGGCTGGTTTGACCAACTCTGTGACACTTCCAGATAGGTCTCCCTCTCCACAGAGGCCGGCTTGTGTGGTTCCTGCGCTGTACAAGCTGGCTTCAGATAGCGCCGTAATACTGCTTTGGGAGGAGTCAGGGTCTTGGTCCGCGGTGCTACTCTCTCCATCGCTGTCCCCGCTCTCCTCGGCCTCCGAGTGCGTCCCGTCTGCTCGGTCCGATTCCTGGGAGAGCGACCCGCTGCCTCCACCGGATTCGGATCTGGCGACGAGTCCGAGTTTGATAGCGTGCGCGCGGGACTTCCTGTGCTTGTACAAGTTGCTCTTGGTCTTGAACGAGAAGCCGCACGTGTCGCACGGGTACGGTCTCTCGCCCGTGTGCGATCGGATGTGTTTGAGCAGCACGCTGGGCTTGGCACACGCCCGACTGCAGTACTCGCACACGTACTTCCCCTGCTTCTTTGGCTTCAGATCCTTAGCTGCCTGGTCAGCATTTAAGTTCACCACCGTGGCCATTTGGACCGGGTTGCAGCAAGGCGTCACTGGGACTTGGATTGTGCTGGGAACGCTGGCTGTGACGGACTGGCACGTGTGAACCACCGGGGGCTGGCTTTGCGGCATGGCCTTACACCCTGAAGGAACGGGGGCGTGGGTGATGGCGTTGGAGGTACCAGTGTGGAAGCTAAATTGCAAGCCCTGTTTCTCCTTGCTGGAGGCTAGGAAGTGGGCTGCGGTTTGATGCGTAGACTGCAGTTGGGTCACATGGCCCGAGGTGGGCACGTTACTCCCGATCGGAGAAGCGATGCCGATTACCTTCCCTTGTGTGTCAAAATAATACGTCTGCACATGGGAAGCTTGGTTCTGAAGACCAAAGTTGACGCTTGTTGGCACTGTCTTAACGTCAGTTCTGGGCTGGACAGGGACAGTCTGGGCTGGTCTCCCAGTGACTTGGACTGGGAAGGAGCCTTTCCTCTCCACTAGGGTGCTGAAGTCCTGCTCCATGGCCTTGAGTAACACTTCGAGGGGAGCGTTTGAGTTGTAAGACCCCCCCTCGAAGTTGGGGTCACTGCTGTCGCCGCTCCTGCTACACTCGGGCTGGGAAGCCTCGGCTGCAGCCGCAGGTTCCTCTCTGCCGGGACTCGAAGTCGACGCTGGCGTCGACGGCGGCGGCAGTGGCGGCGGCCGCGAAGAGGATGTTTCCGGCGGCTTCAGCTCTTCATGGTCGGGGGAAGATGTTCCTTCCGCAGGAGATGCTGATGGGACTTGCTGGGCATACTTGAGGTCTCTGTTGACACTAGGCGACCTTGGGGTGGCTTGGGACGGGCTCTCCGGTTCTGCAGGGCAGGAGACGGTTGGTGTCTCGGAGGGCGGTCCTGGAGGCTGGTCCGGTTTCTTGGACTGCAGGGGCTTCTTCACGGGAGACTTGGGGATCTTCTTCAGCTGGTTCTCTGCCACTATTTTCTTCCTCTTCAAGCCTTTGATGTTGTCGGCATTTCTTCGACTGCTCCCAGATATCCCTGAGGACAACAAATGAGAGGAAACAGGAAGGTGAGTTCTATTCCTGAATGAAAAAATAAAAAAGGAAGCAAGCTGGCAGAAAACCTTTTTGTTTTCAAAAAAAGCACATGTGGTTTTGATAGAAACACCCACACAAAAGAATATATAAATAATAAATACATTCTTGTTTCTACTAAACTAACTGCATGGTGCCACTTGCATAACTGTACAATAAACAAATGAAGTAATCTTGTTTGGTTTTATTGCCGAGGCCTTATATAATCAATGAAATAAATGCAATGCGGTTACACAACCAATGAAAATAATGCGGTGCCTTCAACACTGCAAAACGTTATACCTTGGAAAACAAGATTGAAGTTAATCCAAATTAATTCAGCCAGATGCGGAAATCAAACTCTTGTGTTCAATGTCAAAACGCTCACTTTTAAATAAAGTTGTGTTTCCCCTGGCACTTTGCTGATATACCAGATGCTGGTTCCCTTTCACACATTTTCCTTCTGCTTTTCAAGACCGATAGGTTCACTATGACAGAGAAGATAATACTATTACTTTTGCTTTTACGATCATAAAAGCTAAAGGAAAACCCACATGTCCACAGCGAGGCGAACATAAAGACCTAGTGTTGTTCGAATGGGCACACCCAAACCTTTGAGTGGCACGCAATACATGACCATCTTGACTGAAACCGGCAGTGCTGGTTTCAGCTGGTTTTATTTTAAGGACGTGTGACCTAACCCGTGTCACAGTTTCCTGGCTTGTTTGGGTATTTCCCAAGAGGAGGTCAGGATTCCTCCGGTCACTGGCAGAATTAGACTGAGGAGCACCTAGTCTCTTTACATTAGATAACCTGCCTCCCACACCACCACCCCTACTGCATTGCGGCCGCAGGCCTTTTCAAACCTCCTCCTGCTCTACAAATAGCGTGTTCTGCACACACCAACGTGAAAATATAAAGCATGACTAATTCCCTTTTTTGCACAACGGAAAAACAGCAAAAAATAACTTGCAACTGCAAAAGTGGATCACAAAAACAAAATTGCAACATATGAATTACTTAATATCGACTTATTCAATGAATTGTATATTTAAGATATTATTATGCAGCCTTCTTTTTATATTAAAAAATCTTATTTTGTAAATGTTCAATCGTTCTTTCCATTAAGTAAACTTTAAAATGAGGTGTTTAGCTCAGGATGAGAGAGCTATAGATAGGAGGCGACCAGTCAAACAGATTAGCCTCCGTGACATCATCAGCGGCTGTATTTTCACAGAAGGATTTCTATCGGGCTTTCCGTCTTATTTCGGTCAACAAATCCCATTAGAAGGAAGCTACGCCTTCCTCTGCATGCATGGCCTGCTTTTTTTATTTACTTGTTATCTTCTACAGTGTTTTGCATTCATAGGAAGACATGTCACATATTTGACATTGATTCATTTCCTGTTCAGCCAGAAAACAAATTCAGAGTCTGAATGAATCTCCCTGCTGTATAGTAAAATTGCTTAATAAATAGTAAGCTCTGAATAAATGAATGCATTCATCAAATGTCACGATGTAGACAAAATAATGGAGCAATTACACAAACAAATTAGTTTTTAGCATTTCTACTTTTTTTTATATAAAGTAGTATGTCTTTACCTCCGCAAATAGTAAATCTACCGCCCCCGACTGCTGCATGTTAATATTAACCTCCAGTTTCACTCGTCCCCATTCATGTTTTTCCGATCCTCCCCGTCTGGTCCCTAGTTCAGGTTACACACCACGGAACATCCCCGACAAAGGAATGGGAACGGGAGGAATTCCCTCCACACGCCCCAGCGGGAAAAGACCCTGGACCCCATAGTTCCTGTTTGAAACGTAAAACCTGATGCTTTTGACACACACAAACACACACCCACACAAACACACCCACACACACACACACTTACAGAGGCACACACACACACGTAACAGCACACACACAAACCAGCACACAGACACACAGGTACGAGCACAAACACGCACCAGCACAAACACGCACACACACACACACACACACACACACACACACACACACACACACCGACACCGACACACACACACACACACACAGGATCCTACCGTTGGGTGAGCCAGTCGGGTCTTTGAGTTCTTTCTGCGCCTCCTCGATTTTATCTGCAACACAAGAACACAGGAGGGCATGTTGTCACAAGGCGGCACTGGAGGAGGAGGACGAGAAGGAGACAGACGTCTGCCAGACAGGAGGAGGAGAGGAGGGGAGGGGAGGAGGGGAGGAGGAGAGGAGGGGAGGAGGAGGGGAGGAGGATAGGAGGGGTGTTCTCAGCAGCTGAGTGCAGCAGGAGATGCTTCCCACTCGGGAGGGATGGAAGGGCTAATGTGAACCAGACCTCCTCCTCCTCCACCACCTCCTCCTCTGTGCTGCTGGAGGGACGGAAGCGACAGAGCGCCATGGAGACTAACCGGAGCACTGTACACACACACACACACACAAACGTGCATGCACAGACACACACAAACAAACACACAGACAAACGTACACTAAGAACTACAAAACAAGTATGTCAACATCACAATTACAATAACACCACAAGCGTGTGTTTGGGGTGGGTCTTTATTTTCTTTCCTAATTAAGAAATATTGTATGACGAACCCAATGGATCAATATACAGAGGATCAATGGTGTGTCATTATTAAAGTGGGACTTAACAGGCCTACACACGCATACTTTGAATTAGGACACAATCTCCTCATAATTAACAAATATGACGGGACAAGCGAACGCTGACAGATCAATAACGCATTCACTCATTCATTCCTTATTGCTTGGGATCTTATTGGCCACCCGCATGCGCACACACACACACGCACACACACAAACACACGCACACACACACACACACACACACGCACACACACACACACACACACGCAAACACACACACAAACCACGACATCATCTTCTAATGCGCAAAACGCTACACGATAAACCAGCACCAACGGGTCAACAAAACCCCTCCACATATGGTTCACACGTTACCGCCGTGATCACCTGACTATGTTTAATGCTATGTTTACATGTTCTCTAGTTCGCCCGCGGGGAGCAGGTGAAGGAGGCGAGAGGGAGAGGGAGAAGGAGTAAGTTTAATTATGTAAGCATGTTCAATGTGACATGATGCTGCGTGTGAAACACGTCAGAGAGAGGGAGAGGGACAGAGAGGGAGTGGGAGAAGGGAAGATAAGAAAGCTGAAAGGGAGGAGAGAGGAGAGGAAAGATAGGAAAGAGGAGAAGGAAGAGAAAGAAGAAAAAAATGAGGGGGGGGACAAGTGAGGAGATACTAT
>NC_136946.1:5180348-5182848 GCF_949987615.1 Pollachius pollachius | reverse complement strand
CCACCTCACCCCCAGCTTACCACCATCCGTCCCCCTCTCTCCCTCCCCTCTCTCCCCCTCCCTCCCCTCCCTCACCTCCCTCCCCCCTGACAGCTGCTCCCCTCCCCGGGTGTCTCTGGCCGTCTGTCCCTTCTGTACCCTCGGCCGTATTTATTCTCCACGAGCTCCATGGGGCCCAGCCGGTTTTGGTTATGGCAGCTTGTTGCCATGGCAGCGCGTGCAGACGCCATATGCCACAGGGGGTGGTTTGTGTTCTGTTGTTTTTGTTGTTGTTGTTATTGTTGTCGTGTCGGGCACTTCCGGACGAACGGAAACAAATGAAGAGGACGGAAACGACGATAGAAAACCCCCAAGAATAGTAGTACAAAAGAAAGTACAAAAAAAGGAGGGAGGGTTTGTTGTCTTTTGTCTTTCCTCCGGCGGCTAACACACAGCCGCTAAGCGCTAACGGAAAAAAAGGACTTGTCATTTTTGACGGGACTGGGGGATGGGGGGGGGGGGAGAGAGCATCTGTGGCGCTAGCCCAGCACACATATCAGTATGCTTGACACGCGCCGTAGCCAACGACAACACACGCTGCGACCGTGCCAAGGGGGCTAGCACGCTAGCAAGCCAGGGCGTCTTATGAGCGGCCGCCCACAGTCAAGCACAGCAGTCAGTCCCGCCGGGTTGACACCGCCTCTTGCTAGCTTTAGCTGGCTAGTGTCGTCGCCACGCCGCTATCTATCCGTCGGCCGTGTGCTGTTGCACCCTGGGAAATGGCGCCGTCCAGGGTCGGGGTTAAAGCCGTTAGCTTTGGTACCCTGAGGTTACGCCAGGCCCTCAAGGCCCAACACAGGGATGGATGCACACACACGCACAACACACACACACACACACGCACACACACACACACACACACACACCAAGGGGAAAGGCAGTGTGTGCGTGTGGGTGGGATGCCTTGGTGATAGCAGGTGGAGGGATGGACAGAGAGCCAACTGCACATTCAGAGGCTGGGTTTTGTAACACTGGAGTGGAGCCTCCATAGAAATCCTGGAGAATAGGAGAAGAGACAACAGGAAAGGAGACGGAGGAGAGGAGAGACTGAGGAGAGGGGAGGAGGAGAAAGGAGAGGAGAGAAGAGGAGAGGAGAGGAGAGACTGAGGAGAGGGGAGATGAGAGAGGAGAGGAGGGGAGAGGAGAGGGAAGACTGAGGGGGAGAGGAGAGGGAAGACTGAGTGGGAGGAGAGGAAAAGGAGAGGAGAGAAGAGGAGAGGAGAAGGGGAGGAGGAGAGGGAGAAGAGGAGAGGAGAAGGGAGGAGAGGGGAGGAGGAGAGAGGAGAGGAGAGAAGAGGAGAGGAGAGGGGAGGAGGAGAGAGGGAGAGGAGAGAAGAGGAGAGGAGAGGGGAGGAGGAGAGGGAGAAGAGGAGAGAGGAGAGATGAGATGAGAGGAGAAGAGAGAAGACTGAGGAGAAGGGAGAGAGGAGAGGGGAGGAGGAGAGAGGCGAGGGGAGGAAAGAGAAGAGAGAAGACTGAGGAGATGAGAGAAAAGGAGTGAAGCAAAGAAAAGAAGTGAAAGAAAGCGGGAGAAGAAAAGGAAGGGGATAAAAGAGGAGTGGAAAACAGGGTGGATGGTGAGAGGAGGATGAGTGAGGAACAGAGAAACAGAACAGAAAAGGGGATGGGGGAGAGAGAGAGAGAGAGAGAGAGAGCAGAAGAGAGAGAGAGGGGATGGCGGATGAGCAGGCTGGAGATGAAACAGAAGTTGGCAGCTGCCTCCTCCTTCTCCTCCGTCAGTGGGCAGGAAGACGGCCATTATGTAACTCCACCTTCTCTCACACACACACACACACACACACACACACACACACACACACACACACACACACACACACACACACACACGGTGGTGACATAACTCAGACTGCATAGCTGTTTTTTCTCTACTGTTTGGCTTCCCTTGGCTAGGCCTGATCGGAGGGCAAAACTAAATTCATATAAAGGTTGAACTAAACACGGACAAACGTTGTCTAAACCTTTACCTCACATCAGTACCCCACGATGATGGCAGAGAGAGAGGTGATGGAACCCATTGACGGCAGGGAAACACTTTGAGGGGAACACAAAACAAATATAAATCGATATATAGATGTGATTTACTGTGGCATGTTAAGATAAGAAAACGTTTACAGGGAACTGTGCTGTTTAAGCGTCATTCAGATTCATCCGGTCTGTGTGTGACACACCACAACACAGTTCTAAGGGAAACATGTCCCAACATGTTGACCAATGATTGCCGTTCAACCGCACTGAGCGAGGGAAGAACAGGCTTCATCATCGTCTTCTTCAGCAGTATCTCTGAGACGAAGAGTACAGGGTTTGGTGAAAACGGGTGAAAAAGAACTCTGGCCGAATCATCTCATTGGGGAATGGACAGACCAAGTTCCCCAGTGGGGTCAGCCCTCAGCAGACACCACACCGCACACAGCGACCACGAAGCAAATGTGAAATCCTAACC
>NC_136946.1:5161415-5180148 GCF_949987615.1 Pollachius pollachius | reverse complement strand
CGAGTCTGCATCTCGTCATCCCATCGCCACGGTGACAGGTTAATGCCAACTGAGAGCAGCTAATGAACGGCGGCCCCTGGAAGAGACGCGTGTAGCGCCATCCGTCAGGAGGAGACCCCCACCCTGTCATCACAACGCAGCACGCAGGACCATATACACACACACACGCACACACACACACACACACGTGAGCACACATGAATGTGAACACAGACACACACACACGTGAGTGAGTCGACATGAATATGAACATATGAACGCACTCACACACACACACACACACACACACACACACACACACACACACACACGCATGTGAGCGGACATTAACATGAACACACACACACACACACACACACACACACACACACACACACACACACACACACACACACACACACACACACACACACACACGCAGGCATGAATGTGAACACATGAATACAGACACATACACACACAGGCACAAAGAAATGCAAATTAACCCAAGTCCAACTCACACACGCAGACAGACAGGTTCCTGGAGTGAGTGGGCTGTATCCGCTCTGATAACATCAGAGCACTCGCCTGCCACTCAAACTGAAAGCCTACGCGCCGTGGTGGAGGAACGACAGCCAATAGCAGCTCACCAGACGAAAACCAAAACAGTCAAACACGCAAAACCTTAACGTGCTTCACAAACAGGGGCGTGCAAAATGGAGACCTTGCTTGAACAAGTACCTCGGAACATCCCAGTAGTACCAAGGAGTCCCTAGGTGAAGAAATACTTCACAAACAGCTGAACCAGTAGCCCAGTGACTCAATAGGTGCTGTGTGATGTCTCTTTAAACGAGCGGGGGATAAACGGGTTTCCTGCGCGGGCCAGGTGTGACGGCTGCATTGCTTCCTGCCGGTGGCTCCGGTTATTAGTCAGCAATCAATCAGCCACGACCGTCCCAGGGGCCTGTTGTGGGCCCCGGAGACCTCATAAGAAGAGAATGCTGTGAGCCATTTGTTTCTGAGCTAAAGATGTCGCTGATGGGGGATTAGGCTCTACCATACGGTCACAAAAAAAGTAAATAGAAAGACATGCAGAAACATCTTTATACACACTGTGAGCTTCAGAAAGTTAAGCGCCGTATGTTAAATGCAAACATTTTTAACATGAAAATGACAGTTGGGGGAGCATCGTTCTGTTCGACCAGCTGCTAAAGAAGCTAGCCCGCGGCGGCGCGCAAGTGCTCAAACGAACCGTCGTAGCAAGGAATCGACATTAACCCGGCTTCAGGCTGGTAAAGTGTCCGCATTCGATTTCATTCACACACAAAAGCTGGCAGTTAAAATCCCTGCCGCTCTCCGCGTTCCTCCCCTCCCTGTCGCACGTTTTCCCTCCGTTTTCCCCTCCCATCCCAGAAGCGAGAGCGTCTCCGAGGTTAGTGCTAAGCAAAACAGACGTCCCCGCGCTGGTTCCAGCCCGTCTGTTGTAGTTACCGTTGCTAAAACCTTGCGTTGCTCCCTGCCTCTGGGAGAGAGAGTTCCCCTTTGTGTGACTCTCATCCCCACCACCACCACCACCACCACCTCCTCCTCATCCTCCTCCTCCTCCTCCTCCTCCTTCACACAAACACACACACACACACACACACACACACGATGGTAGTGCACGGAAACACCGGTTTGGCTGCCTAAGCATGACACAACGTGTAAAAATCCTATCCGGCCCTCCCATAAACGTTAACCCTTCCACGGCAGCACGCTGAAGTGCCAGACCCTCGAAGCGCAAGAAGAACCCAACTGTGAACCGTACAGTGCTGTGAATTCATTAAACAAGTGGGAACAAATGCAAACCCCATTGTAACACATGCAAAAGCCGCGCAACTGCAAAACGGGGCTGGGTGGGAGTTGGGGGTTTTCGGGTTGCACGGTTTCTTTGCATGTCTTACAATAGGGTTTGGTTTGTTTGCACGTTTTTTTGCATTTGTTACAATTAACAATGAAGTATTTGGTCATCTTTTGACCGGCCTGATTCTGCCGTGGTTGATGGAGGCTCCTGAGATGAGATGGGGGGAGTTTAGTGATTAGGACCTGGAAGTGGACTCCAGCCCAGGCCTGACAGGAGACTGACTTGTGAAGAGCAGAGTAGGGTGTGGGGGGGTATGGGAGTGCAAAGGAGGACAGCCAACATTCAACAAAGCTTTGTACGTCGAGCACTCTATCCCGGGCTGAAACAACTGTCAAGGGAGTCGTCTTTAAAAATCGATCATAAACTTTCGGTATTTTTATATATTCCCTGATAAAATTATACACGATTTATCGTCGTAAAGTATTAAACTGCGGTTTTCACTTGACGATCGGGTTACGGGAGAAAAGACGGAAGACGGAATAAAGTCGAGTTCCGACTGGTCGGCGTGCGTAACTAACGTGTCGGTCACGGCCGCGGTCCGTTAGCATCGCGCGGCGGCGTTGCAGCGATCACGTTGGCCAGACGGTTCAGCCACACTGCCAATCGCTACCAGAGATCGGCTCATCATTCTGGGAGTCAGGCAGACTCTGGCCCCAGGCTCCGTGTCTTCCAGCAGAGACAGCTGTTTCTTCACATCAGGGAGCTACAGTTAAAGATGCTTAGTGGAGTTTTATTTGACGTCTGTTGGACACCTGCGCTCTAGCCCCCCCCCCCCCCCCCCCCCGCTATTATTGTTATCATCATCATCATCATCATCATCATCATCATCTTCTGTCTGGCTTCTGTTCGCTCTCTGGCTGTAAGACATTGAACAAAATAAATCTTACGCTGAACTAATAGTCTAATATGGGGAGGTAAATCAATTATAGAATATACTGTTATTTTTGTATAATGAAAACAATCCAAACAGGAGCAATAATTGATACCCAAATAAAACAGTCGAATCCAAAGGTGATTAAATCACTTCGTCGAACACGTGAAACCTCAACCTCTCACTACATATCCGTCGTCACCTGGGGACGTTCTCCGCACAGGTGGCACACCTGTGCCTTCACAACACTAGCGCTGTTGTTGTTGTTGTCGCTGCGAAACCACACGGCGGAGAAGGGCGGGCGGGCCGGGCGAGGTGCTTTAATTGCCTGTTTGCTTTAATTGGACGACAGGAATGTCAGTCGTCTGTGAAGGAGGGAATGCCCTGTCCACATTGTTTAAAGGGCACTGCAGGAAAAGGTCTGGAGAACACTGCGGCACGTTGGGTTGTTTGGATGTTATTGTCGTGTTATTGTTGAGATGCATCTGTCGATTTGTTTTGTTATTGACAATCATGGGATTATAAAAACCTTGTGAATAATGCCTAAGCCATTGCCAACAATTCTGTTGACACAATTCTGCATTGTGCGGTTCCGCGGCAGAACCTAAGTATTGGGTTTCTTAGCTGGTACTGAACTGTCGATCGACACTGCTACGGATTTAAAACCAAAAGACTGCAAATCTATCAGACGCAGCAGGTCAACACAGACACACACACACACACACACACACACAAACATTGTAACACAAGTACACACACACAAGCAGTGGCTCAAGTCAACACGGACGAACATGACACACACACACACACACACACACACACACCGCCGTAACGGTGCATCTGTCACCCTAATGACTTGCGGGCCTTGTCGTTACCGAGTGCCAGAACATTTAAGCTGCTTAAGAAGGCTCTCTGCAGGGGGAGGCTGTGGTTCTGAGGAGGCTCCGCCCCCCCCCCCCCCCCCCACCCAGGGGTTTCCATGACAGAGAGGAGCCGTCGGCGGAGCTCCGACCTGCACTGGGACTCTGGAACACTCCTATGACTTCAGCTTTTTCCCTTTACTGAGCTAAGCCTGGGGGGTTATGTGGTCGTCCACCGCAACGGGGGGAGGAATGTGTGTGTGTGTGTGTGTGTGTGTGTGTGTGTGTGTGTGTGTGTGTGTGTGTGTGTGTGTGTGTGTGTGTGTATGTGATATGCATATGGGTGATATGCATGTGTGCGTGTGTGTGTGTCTTGTGTGTTTGATGCATGAGTATGTGTGATGTGTGTGTGTTTTTGTGTTGCATATGTGTGTTATGCATGTGTGTGTGTGATATGTGTGTGTGTGATATGCATGTGTGTGTGTGTGATATGCATGTGTGTGTGATATGCGCGTGTGTGTGTGATATGTACGTATGTGTGTGTGTGTGTGTGTGTGTGTGTGTGTGTGTGTGTGTGTGTGTGTGTGTGTGTGTGTGTGTGTGTGTGTGTGTGTGTGTGTGTGTGTGTGTGTGTGTGTGTGTGTGTGTGTGTGTGCATGTATACATTAGGCATGTGTATTTGCAACATGCGTGGGTGCAACATACATGCTTGTGTGATTGAGTGAGTGAATGTGTATCACTCACTCACTTGTGTGAGTGAGTGAGTGTGTATGTGCGTTTGTGGTGAGGACCAGAGGTGAGGGGAAAGAGAGCATCATCAGAGCTGCTTAGAGACCAGCTGTTTGAGGTAAGAAAACACAACAGAAGGAGGGATGGGGGAGGAGAGGAAGGGAGTTCCTGATTTCCTTCTTTATTGCCCACAAACTGCGTCAGCGGATTGCCAAAACACACACACACCCGCGTAGGGTTCTCACTCTCACACACACACACACACACACACACACACACACACACACAAAAACTGCAGGACAAGAGGACGCACGCACGTTGTTTGTCATTTGATAAAGAAAAGTGTGTCAGGTCACGGTGTTGCAGGGAAAGGAAGTAAGTGGATGTTGCTTTGACGTGGTTCCACGCGCACAAACACACACAACCACACACACACACACACAACCACACAGACACACACAGGAAATGCAGACTTCGGGTAGCCTTCAAAACAACCCGAAACGAAACCTAGCAGCCTCATGCGTTCAACACCAGTAAGCACTCGCTCACACACACAGACACCTGCGTCTTACTTATCTGCAGAGTTAAACGTAAGGTGCAATCGTCACATTACCAAGGCGATACAATGAGTATCTTATTTAGTTTCTAGGGTTGCTAGGCTGGGTCACGTACACTCGCACTACCAAAAGTACTGTTTGTCACAGCACATTTCAAGTTTGTGATGGATAGAAACACTGCCAGAGTCGACCTTAGTGCTCATGAGCAAGGCACGGCGGACCAGTTGGTGAAAGTGCCACACATAAATTGAATGAATTCGATTTAAGGTAAACAATTATTTAGCATTCATCGCTAAAATAACTGGAACAAATCCAAAGCATAATCTGTGCATCTGTGACCAACTGAGAATAATTGCAATAAAACATTTATTTTTAAACCAGATATTCAGTCTTACAGCCTTGCTCTTTCAGCTCTAGGCCCCTAAAAACTAAATAAATCCTGTTAATATTTATACATTCTCTAAAATACTGTAAACAACGGGAAGAAAAAATAGCCTTAAAACATGCCTTATTCGGCTGCCTTTTGTATATTTTTTCCCTCATCCGCCTCCATGAAACTGAAATATTTATGGCTGAGTAATTTCAGTGAATTCAAAACAGCAGGATGTGTTTGTTTAATTTTTAAGAAAATATTTAAAAACCAGCCCACAGCTACCGGGACAGTCCGTTTGTTGATGTGGTGGGCCCTGAATGGAACTCAAACGCTGCGTTCTGCTTTTCCCCGTTCTAACCCAAGACATCTGTCCGGGGTGGAGGGATGACAACTGCCATCTGTTGACGTGTTGGTCGTTTCTGGGAACACGTTTACAACAGCTCCTCCCCAGAAAACGTATTTGTGTTAGCCAAAAGAAAAGACAGTTGGACCGAAGTTGTTCACTGGACCACGATGAAACAAAACCGTCAAGCTCGTTTTAACGCAAGACTTTTGAAAAACACTTGGAATACTTTTGAGAAAATCTAGGTGTGCCAAACCAACAGAAATGTGGAGCCAGAGGAGTTAAAAGGCAACCATAACATCCGTGAACACTAACATTATCGGTCTCTGACTGAGAAGCACTTGTAAACCGTCAACACAAGCCAGATCTTTCGAGTCAAGTGCAGGAAAACAAGGAGGATCCCGAACCAGACCAGGGTCTGGTTCGGGACGACAATGTTGATTTCGGCCGTTAGCTGTCACAGGGACAGGTCGTCCATTTCGTCAAAATCCATGACCTAGTGTGAGACCAGAGCAGAGAACCACCCAGTATGATGTATCTAGAACCTTTAAATAGCCGACCCTCAGCAGGTGTCATCGATAAAACAGAACTGGTCTATAAAATGTCTTCCCCTCTGACTATTATAACTCAGTGCCACCCTTTCTTCCACAAACAGACTGCTTCAGGGAACACATAGCAGGGGGCCAGGCGACAACTCCAAACGAGTGTCACAAATAATTAACAACAAACACAATCACCCACTTTTTCTCCGTATAATACAGCCCTCGAAAATATAAAGAGCTCACGCAAACCCAACGCAAAACGCCTTCCATGGTGACCCAGAACTTGAGGCCCAGCCGGCACTGGATCAGAACCGTCACCGGCCCGGTGAGGCCTGGAAGGGCGGTTCCCAGAATAACTCACCTTTCAGGTTCTTGGGGTGGTTCTGTTTGGTGCGCGGCATCTTCTCTTGTGCGCCCCTGGGTCACAGCGACATCATCGTGCTGCAGGTGGGTTCTGACGGGCGGGGCTGGCTTCGGACACACTCCTCAGCAGACCTACGGAGACAGAGCAGAAGGCAGATGTATTATGGGGATTCATTTTCTGCATTTATTTATTTTTCCACCAGCGTTCAAATGTTTTGCACCGTTATTGTCCTAAATTCTCTGCTGGGACCCCCGACCCTAATTTCACATCTGGGATTAAGATAGCACGGCTTTATCTCAAGGAGGGAAAAACACACACACAAACTCAGCGACCATTCGTGAAACTTAAAAGCGACAATTCCATCGACGCTGGAACTGTAATGGCCGTAGTGGCGGCCATGTTGGACGTCCACCCCTCCGTCTTCAGAACCTCGGCCACGTTCAAACCAGCTGCTCTACTCAACCCCGCCTCCACAGAACCTGCTGCTCTGCGCTGAGTGGGGGGGGCGTTTGTTTTTCATATGCAGTTGTGCAGTGCGGACCGAGCCATGGTTCTGTCAGCGGAGGGGGGTTGGTGGAGGGGGGGAAGACATGTGTTCCTCTCAATAACAATACAACCTCTGCAGTCATCCGACACTCTCAATCTCAACACAAAGACAGCCAGGACGACCGCTGGGTTTATTGGGGGAAACGCCTGTTACGGAAATATAGGGAGAAGGAGAGAGACGTATAGGGAGAAGGAGAGAGACGTATAGGGAGAAGGAGAGAGACGTATAGGGAGAAGGAGAGAGACGTATAGGGAGAAGGAGAGATTTAGGGAGGGTAGAATGGTAGAGATAGAGATAGGAGTAGTACAGAGGTAGAGATAAAGATAGAGAAGTAGTGAGGAAGAGATATAGGTAGAATAGAAGATATATAGAGTAGTAGAGAGGTAGAGATATTAGATAGAGAATAACAAAGGTAGAGCTATAGATGGAGAAGTAGAAGGTAGGGGAAGAGAGAGGACTACAGAAAGAGAGGTGAGTTAAAGAGAGAGAGAGGTAGGGAGAGAGGGAGGTAAGGGGAGAGAGAGGTAAGAGGAGAGAGAGAGAGAGAGAGAGAGAGATAAGAGGAGAGAGAGAGGTAAGGGGAGAGAGAGAGAGAGAGAGAGAGAGAGAGAGAGAGAGAGAGAGAGAGAGAGAGAGAGAGAGAGAGAGAGAGAGAGATAAGAGGAGAAAGAGAGGTAAGGGGAGAGAGAGAGATAAGAGGAGAGAGAGAGGTAAGGGGAGAGAGAGCCAAGCAGATGTGGAAAGAGGGGGAGGTGGCAGAGGAGACAGGTGGGGAGGGTATAATGTGTCACTGTGGGGCAATGTGTCCGGGAGTCTGACGTACGCCTCGTCAAACAAAGGTCAGGTACGGCGACGGAGAGACAATGGGGTCCTGAATAAACCGCAGCTGGAGGGGGGGGGGGGGGGGGGGGGGGGGGGGGCAAAGGGTGGGGCTCTCTGGCTGGCCCGTCCCCCTGTTCCAGTAAGCACTTTATGAGGCATATGCAAACATCGCCGGAGTAACGGAACACACTTGGCTGTGTGTGTGTTCCAATGCCCTCTTGAACTGTTAGAATGCCGTTTTTTAAAGGTCGCCATGCAAATTTGGCTCTGTGAGGAAGGGAGGAGAGAGGGGGGGCGGGGGGGGGGGGGGGGCGGAGGTCAAGTTAAATGCTGCTTAAAGCTCGACCTTTGAAAACCTAAAAAAAAAAAAAAAAAACAGCACTGCGAATCGTTCCGTTCATCTGCATAGTGAATGATCCTGATGAACAAAACCTCCTCTCTCTCTCTCTGCATTGTCAGGGGGCAGGGGAACCATCTATAACCATATTACAACCCAACATCGGCTAAAGCCCACAGCGGTTCTCCGTTAAACGATGCTTTAAGTGAACCGTTTGTGGGGACCGAGGATGCTTAGGGATATACCGCCTGTCCCACCACCAACACTATAACGGTCTAAGGGGGGGACAGCCTTTTGTGTTCTCCAGGCGCAAATGTTACATAACAGTTACTACGACCGGTGGGTGATTTATTTTCCTCCATTCACGCACAACTACATGTGGCGCTACAGCGATGACCTCATCTCACGGTGGATCTCGCTGTAAGGATGCAGCCGAGCCGAGCCCGAGACAAACAGCGCGCATGCACCAGTTAACACACGACACACATAAACAAAAGTCCGAGATATTTAACTTGCAAAGGCGCTCACCTGGCTACCCTCGAATAACTAGCCTATTGCTGTGTGTGTGTGTGTTGTGTGTGTGTGTGTGTGTGTGTGTGTGTGTGTGTGTGTGTGTGTGTGTGTGTGTGTGTGCGTGCGTGTACGGTCGATCGTCTTCAGGTCTACCTGCTCGTCCGTCTGTCTGTCTGTCTGTCTCTTATGCAGGCAGATCTATAATTCAGGAATTACCCCGGCACACGGGGGCAGGCGTCAGATCAGCATGCACATACTCAAAGGTGGCCGCTCCATAGTAGTACACACCTGAGCGGCCCATGCCTAAAACATGTCCTCCATGTGATCTCCCAGCCCCCTCGTCACGCACGTCACATTCCCTCACAACATCATGTGTTTGCGTCAATAACAAAATAAAAAAAGAATAGGATACCCGTGATGCGATCACAATCGATAAATCGGTTTATGTAAATCAAGAAGCGGGCCTCACACAACCGGTGAGGTCCGTGCAGACACACTAACATTAGCAGGTTAAGGTTAACAAGCGGCGACGCGCTTTGCAGAGCGGCGCGCGTGGGAACATCAGTATTCCACGCCTGTTGCGAGCAACACACGAGCGCCATGTAAAGAGGGCGGAGCCAGGGAAAACCCCTCGCCGTCTCCGCACCGCGCGCACGATCCCCGGGACGCTTCCCATGCGCGAGAAGCACACAAGCACACAACGTTATAGCCCAGCCCACACACATCGAACCGCTTCATCGGTTCACCGTGAAAGCTATTAGTGTGAAAATGGCGGGGAGAAAAGAAAAGAAAACACATCAGCCACTAGAACTACTGTCTCACTTACCTACAGTGTAAAGCAGCGGGGGTCTGTCTGCACAAGCGGTACACGTTGCGTAGTGAGCGCGAGAAAGCCCTAAGTTGCCCACACGACTCACTGTATATCGCCGACAATCGCACACCAAAACATCCGTTGTTTGTGACAGACAGTCGAGCGAACCGCAGCAGTGTCGGAGCCTCTTTCCACCCCAAAATGTGACATTCCAGCCATGCACAGAGCAAGAAAGCCCCCTTCCCTCTCTCCCTTTGAGAGCCAGACACAACAATTAGGACATTGATAAAGAGCCTACTCGTGTCCGAAAAGGCGTTGCTGAGCCAACACGAGATCCCTTATGAATGCGGAGACTTGAGGCACACCGCGCGAGGAGCGCCACAAAGCGAGGCGCGAGGAGACTGAATTAATATATACTCACAGGTGCAGTCCTAGCTATTGTCAGGCATTTCTGCTGGAACACACCATTGGGATTTAGGGGAGAGGTCTAGATTTTCTCTTTTCACCTTCTCTCTCACTTTCTATTGCAGGAAACAGGCAGGCCCACTGACGTCACCGGGGGTCCCGTCTCCGCCTCCTAACCGCAGAATGACAACTACAGGGGGGGGCGCTCGACGGCCACACGTAGCTGTGTTTATTTCAACTAAAATAAGTTTTAAACGCGCACGGCTCGTGTCTATTGATGTTTTTGCTTTAGTTTTTAGCCGGACTTTGTCGTTTGTTGGTTTAAACGCCGTGGGACGTTCAAATGGCGAGTGGATCGACGGCGTCGCTTGTCGTGGACCCCCTTCCACTGGCCCCCTCTGCACATACTTTAGGACTGACGGTTTTCCCGGAGGTTCCTTGTTGTCAGGTCACGTTGTGCCCCCACCACCACTACCGACCGACCGGGCTTTCCATGCAAACAGCCGCTGTAGGGAGAGAGCAATGAGGATCTCTGTATCCGCCGGGACGGAAGCATTTTTTGGCGGGCCAACGGACTGTAGGCCTACCGCAATAAAAGCGAGGTTTCTTTTCATCGACTCACGCAGCCATATAGGGACCTTTATGTTGTAGCCTGCAGTATGCATAATAATAAACCGTTCTTTATTTGATTCGCCCATCGTTTATGTAAGATAATAACAAATACAGTTTGTTCTTTTATAAACAGGCTTCAAGCTTAAATGGGCATCCGTAAGGTTAAGGGGATTATTTTAGGTCAATAGTTTGGTGCAAAATGGGTCTAGGATTTCTTCAACTTTCGAAATCAGTTGCCAGCAATAGTCAATAGGTGTCCCGCATGTTATACTGGATAGTACAGCTGGTCATCTTTGTTGGAACACCATTATTTAACGGTATGTTTTCCATGTCTTAAAAACACAACGCGTTGCTTCAGCAGAAGCAAAGTAGGCCTACTGATAAAACTGGTGCTTTCCAAAGAAAGACCAGATCAGAGGAGGCTGCAATGAATCATTCGAGTAGCAAATAAATATGACTAAGACCGCAAAATAAATCAATCAATATTTCTCTTTTAATGATAAAATCCACAGCCATTTTGAACAGGATATACACTGTATACAACACCCTTGGTGTAAGAAGCAGCCTTTAAATTGGAGGCAGTGGCTTATAAAATATAAACTCTTTCTCCTCGATATGAAAAGGGGTACAATGAGATGCAGACAGAAGCTACCCCGTGCTGCTGCAAACGGATCAACTTTAAAATGCGTTCATGAGACGGCCGCCCACCCACCTTTGTCGTGTCCTCCCTCTCTCTCCCCCCCCCCCCCCCCCCCCCCCCCCCCCCCCCCCCCTTATGACTCACCTGCCCCAGCTATACCATACCACTCACACACCGTGATAACACAACTTTAAAATAAGTATTCTTCTGTTCTTTTTTCGACGACAATAAAAACACCGGGGGTGACAGTGATATGCTGTCACTGAGAGTTTAGGAACATGTGGATTTGGTTTTGCTTTCTGGCTGTGTGTGTGTGTGTGTGTGTGTGTGTGTGTGTGTGTGTGTGTGTGTGTGTGTGTGTGCGCACGCGTGTGTGTGGGTGAAAAAAAGGAAAGGTTTATTGGATGCAAACTTCCAGAGAAAGGCAGCATTGACTGGGGAACTGCTGTCTGGCCGATTTGTGTCCGCGTGGCAAAGACTTGTGGCCATGGTTCGGTGTTGAAGTATTTATAGTCCGATACCCTTCTGTCTCTTTAAACCTGTGTTGTGTAAACCCCCTTTATACGAGGGGAGTTTACAAACAACCTGCAGTTTTATTTATATGTTTCAAGTCAAATAAAGATATGGGTTCAGTGGGGCCTTGTAGCGAGCGGGTAGCGGTGGCTGCTGCTACTAAGGTTGTTAAAAATACAATAAACCAATCATGTTCAACCTAAAATTGAATCCCTGTCAATGGTTTATAGATTGGAGGAAATGCACTGAGAGAAAAAAACCTCACTGCATATGTTGACAGGGCAACAGGTTTTCAAGTTCAATTGAATGTATCGTCATCTCAAATCAATATATATGAGAAAATCTGAGTGGAATAATCCATTTCTTCAATGTGTGAATTCACTTGTCCAATGCACATATCAATGGCATATCCCAAGGCTGCCCTCCAGAGATAAGGACCGCACCAGACACACATGCATATGCATGAACACACACACGCAAAAACAGACGCACCAACACACACACAGAAGACACAGACTTGCACACATACACACATGTATGCCCGAACACACACACACGCACACACACAAACGCACACACACATACACACACATGCCCGAACACACATACACACATACACACCACACACACACACACACAGATAGACACACACACAGATAGACACACACACGCACACACAGAGACACGCACCCCCACACAGACACACACACGTCTCTTCCTGCAGCAGCCACTCCAACAATGCGCTTGTATAACCACCAACATGTCTTTAAACCCTCGCTTTGAGGGGGAATGACCAAAATAGCAACAATGATTACACAAACCGCGGAGCTGCCATTATGCAGACTAAAGCACGAGGCAATAAGTGTCCCGGGCTGAAAGCTTTATTAACTAATGGTTGTTAATCATCAACACATGCGTTTGTTGTTATGTTTTAGAAGAAAAAGCAGCATTGCTATCAGCACCGGTCGGCTCTGAATGCACACATTATTATTTATTGTTTTATTATTATTATTATTATTATTATTATTATTATTATTATTATTATTATTATTATTATTGTTTATTCTACCTTTACTGGAGGCTAGCTTGTTTTCGGGTTGTTTTCGTATTTACATTTCCCTCCATTCCACATCTCTCTCTGCAGGCTGGGGGGTGAGGGGGTGAGGGGGTGTGGCCCACTGGCGCACACTTTGTTTACCCTGCGCTCGAATGATGTTGCATAACTCTGAGCTGCTGTTACCGCGGCAACAATCTGACTTGCGACAGAACCGGAAGAGAGTGGGGGTGCAAGGGGGCGGGGCGTTTTCAGATGCGGGGACGATCCGAGACCTCATGACTCGGCGCGGCTGATTGGACGACACTGGAGAACACCGCTAATGAGACGGATTCTCCGGAGCCTATAGAAAACTCAACCTCTCGCCTCGCGTTGCGTTATGTCACATTCAACTCACACAACTCGACCCGTTCCGGGACAAGCCTAATGCAACCGCTTCGGGGAGACGCTCGGCCGATGTCTGCATTATTTATATAAACCTAAAAACTATTTATAAGACAGGCTGGGTCGTGAGGGGGTGTGGCCCTTTGGGTTCAGTGAAAGGGCGCAGTTGACATAACGATGCTGTCTGTCAGTAATAAGATGTGGTCTGAGTGCTGTTAAAGAGTTCCTCGACTCAGTGTTCAATCCACACACGCACATGCGCGCGCGCGCACACACACACACACACACCACGTGGCCGCGTGCCCATCGAACCACTCGCTGGAACATAAATATGGTTTATATTTTCCGAGCCTCTTTGCACTCTCTGTCTGCCAATCAATGAAATAATCAATTAAAAGCCATTTTCAGTGCACACTTTTTCCTCCATCTCCCGCATGAGAGAGAGAGGGGGGGGAGAGAGAGAGGGGGGGAGAGAGAGAGAGAGAGAGAGAGAGAAAGAAGGAGAGAGAGAGAGAAGGAGAGAGAGAGAGAGAGAAAGAAGGAGAGAGAGAGAGAGAGAGAGAGAGAGAGGACAGAGAGAGTTAAACTTTTAAACCCAGTGACCTTAGATGGAATAATGGAAGTCCCTTCTGCACAACTACGCTGTCCTTTTTTAAACGGCATTTTCATTTTGTAGATATCTTCATAAGGGATGTTCTACGTCTATGCCGACGTTCAGTGAGTCAGTGGTGTCAGTGTCTCGTTCCCACCACACCTGCATTGTTCCAACATGTGACCCCACTATTTACATTTATCTATTGATTCCATTGGGGTCTTCCCCATAACCATGACTTTCCAGCCTATGGCACGGCAGCATCACAATTAGCCTGTCTTGTTGTGAGGTTGTAATCATAGGTTCAAAACTGAAGCCTAAACAGGTACCATTCACCACCACACTCACACATGTGTCACTGTGACTAGGCTGGGAAGAGAAATCATTACAGGGGAATCCTAAGGACTTTTATTCATGGATCATGTTTTAATATTGCCCCGATCAGAAAACATTGCTATGATATGACAACATCTGAACTATAACTATGATATATTTATGTAAAATCATGAACTTTGCCAAACGATAAATGAAAGAATGACGATGAAGGCCTGAGGGTAGGAACTAGACGGAGCATTCTGACATTTTCCACACCAGGTCCAAAATGCCGGTGGAGCTTCCAGGGGAATGACTGCAGTGACAGGCCTGCTGTGAATTCCCCTATGGAAACATACGAACCAATCTTGTTTGATAAAATTAACGTAATGCGCATGTGTGTGTCTCTTGTGTTTGCACTCACTTCCCCTTATAGGCACCTGTTAACCTTTCCTTGAATACTCTCCAACATCGTTTGTTGAAATGAGGTTGAAATGTATGCATAAGCAATTTTACATTTATTGAAATGAATGATAATTTACCAATTTTAATAACAAATATGATTTGAAGTTTTAATTTTGCTGGTTCAGTGTAACTCGAAAATAGGACATATGTGATTCTGCTTAAAACGCTCAACCACCGGATAGAAATTACCATGAGGGAAAATAACACAACCTTATTCTCTGTCCTCACTTGACCCTGACATCGGCAGGTCTAACTCAGCTAAAATACACTTTAATAGACCTTTAATATGTGGCCAGAGTTCCGGGGAAGTGGCTTACTTCTTCTGGGATTCAGTCCGTTCTGGTTGAAGTGGTTCCCAGTGGTTAGCCTCTGCCAGTGCCTAACCTCTGCCACGAGAAGGTGTTCCTGTTCCACCGCAGGGAGAGAGAGAGAGAGGGAGGGAGTGAGGGGGGAGAGAGAGAGAGAGAGAGAGAGAGAGAGAGAGAGAGAGAGAGGGAGGGAGTGAGTGAGGGGGGAGAGAGAGAGAGAGAGAGAGAGAAAATGACAGATCAAGAGACCTCACCCCAGATCTGGGAGAGGGCACGGAATTCTGAATGCTGAATTTTCCGGAATCCTGGAGGCTGAAGGTTCCAAGGGCTTCTTGCGGGAAAGTCCCCTGCTCTGGGAAGAGTGAGGTTGTGCTAATAAGGAAAATGTGAGTATACAATATGAACACAGAGTATCTTCATCGAGTGTTACAGGAATAGGTATATATATGTGGTTTGAATACATTGGAAAGGGAGTAGATTAGTGAATGCCCCCGTTGACACTAAGGTCACGTTGTTGTTTTGAGACTTGGTCTACCCCCCCCCCACCCCCCCCAACGACAGAGCAACGACAGACCGGGGAAAACGAACAGTCATTGTTTTCTCGAATGCCCTTTTGAGAAAAACATGCTGGATAACCACCCCTTGATTAAGACCACTTGGTTATCGGAAAACAAGAACATGAAAATAAACAAACCTTTGTTGGAGTGAATCTTTCGGATTCCATAACAAATGTGTAAAAATAGCTACAGGACGGATGTAAATATGTTTTCATGGCCCAGCCCTGAGGCACACACATCAGCTGATTCTTAGCGGTCTTTGCCGACGGGACGAAAGCCCTCGTCTCCGAGCATGACCATGGAACACGTGACTGGGGTGAAGACACTTATCCCTGGGTTCCTACCCCTTTGGAGTTCCCTCGTGGGGGTTGCTATTGTCCCACAGGGGCAGTCCGGTGTGGCCGCACTGTTCTCCACGCCTGGATGCAGACAGGCCTCTCTTTCTAATGGTCAAGCCAACATCAAAGACCTTGTGGAGCATTAAATTAGGTAGGCTGTGAGTGACTCCCACCCTCAGTGCTGTGCTTTCTAAAGGTTTTGAGTCACCGTTCATTCATGGGGGTTTGGCATTGACACACAATAGGACAGGCCATAACTCTTATGAAACATCTGTCCTTGCAGTGAGTCAATACGCAGGGGATTCACATGAATAAAACGTTATTTGCGAGTTGGTCGTCGAACTGTATGGATAAATAGATAAATAAATGTCCCACTCATACACATGAATCATCCCAAGCTATTGTTACTAATAAGAAAAACGCCCTCTGCAACCAAGACTTCCCGCCATTGTTCCCCACAGAGCGTGTTAATTTGGAGCGACGGGAAAAGCCCTGAAATGATGGGGAGAATGTTGACTGGTTCTATTCACTCGGTGCTCATCATTCGAATGAACTTCAGCCACACTGATGACCGCAAACAGAGGAGATGTTACGTAGAGCAGGTTAAGGGTAAAAGGCAATACAGACCGCTTTGATACTCCTGCCAAAGCACAGTGCTTAACATTTTTGCACCCTCTTTGGTCGACTGACCAGACCCCTCGTTTGTCGTAATAATAAGAGAAAATCCCAGATTTGGTTTCGGCTATTTATGCGCCCTTACATCCAAGTCAAAGTGGATTTAATACATTATTCACCAATCAACATATAGCTGCCGATCTAAAGCGGGCGAAAGCCAAACTTGAGCGCACTCTGGTACTTTAACCTCTCGAGGGATGTAGAGTCGTGCGTCTGGAAGTTATCTGTGTTTGAATATTTCATCAGTCTCCACCGCTGGCTGGAGACGGCCTCTGACTGGGTTGCATGACAGCTAGTCTTCCCTCGTCCATTATGCTGGAATAACACATTGTTCTTACCCTGCCGTCGTTATGGGGACATATGAGCATAGCCGTACGCATGTTAACTATGCATGCAGTACTTGAACGATCACCCAGCATCCTTGTGTGTGTGTGACCTTGTGTGTGTGTGTGTTTGTGTGTACGTTCATGCCTTAGTGTGTATGTCTATGTGTGTGTGTGTGTGTGTGTGTCGATATATGTTGTGTGCATGTGGTTATGTTTGTCTGTTTGCATGCATGCATGCGCGCGCGTGTGTGTGTGTGTGTGTGTGTGTGTGCAGGCATGTGCAGGTATGTGTGTTTATATGTGTGTGTATGTACATCCATGCGTTTGCGCGCGCGCGTGTGTGTGCGTGTGTGTGTGTGTGTGTGTGTGTGTGTGTGTGTGTGTGTGTGTGTGTGTGTGTGTGTGTGTGTAGGCTGTGGGGGAGTGGTCCACCAGATTCCTCTCTCTGTGTTTTCTTCATGAATGAGGATACCTCGGTGTTGGATCCCACACGGATGAATTATTCATAGCCGACATCAGACATCCCACGCTGCACTTTACGTAACGTCAGCGTGCAGGGAAGCGTATGTGTGTGTGTGTGTGTGTGTGTGTGTGTGTGTGCTTGCGTGTGTGTGTGTGTGTGCATGTGTGTGTGTGTGTGTGTGTGTGTCTATTTATATCCTGATGGGGACTGGAATGGTGACTCATTCTGTTTGCGTTTTATATATATATATATATATATATATATATATATATATATATATATATATATATATATATATATATATATATATATATACCAAGCTACACGCCCACGCATTCCTTATTTTCACCGAAAAAAAGGATATTGGTTGAGACGTTTCCCAACTGTACATGTCACCATGACAACACATCCATCCGTCTTTAGCGGTGGGGGATGCTATTTATAGCCCCGCTTGGTTAAAGTGCGTTTGCTGGAATGTAGGAAAAACAGAGAACTGCAGTTGAGTTGGTGTTCTAGGAGGAGACTTTGAGAGAGTTCTTCAGCATCCACACTTTAAGAATATAAACGACAGATAACCCTACAGAGTGACTGCAGGCTTTAGTCATTTTTAGTTTATTGCGAAAGGCTTCCAAAACGATTTCATAATCTTCTGAAGTTATAGAAGGGAGGATTGCCTGTTAGGGGAAGGAATAGGATAGGATGCTATGTTATAGCCCCGATACAAACTATTTATGTTAAAGCTAAAGGGCTCTTTATGGGAGGGGGTTACGGACCCCTTACGTCCTTGCGGACCCTCCTTGCGTCCACCACAAGGGCGTGACGTGCGCCTCCCAAAATTCGTAACTTTCCGTTCGAGGCAACGCAGCAGCAGGGGCTGTGATTGGTCCGCTTACTAAAACCCGACGCAGAACCATAAACGTTCACGACTGCGTCGAAGCGTCTGCGTGGACATTGCGTTGCGGGAACGTGGGACCATAAAAAGGCCTTAACTCAACCCTTTAGGTCAGCACCATGTTTTTACTGCTTTGCACCTCATGAGCCAGACAGGGAACTCCTCATGTGATACGCACCTGCTAGCTACGTAGTCTTATGCTACCCACTCAGTATCATACAACGCTATTCATGGAGGCCAAACGATGACAATCACACACAGCAGTTGAAGCGTGCTCAGGAGTAGTAGCTAAGAGATGATGTAAGACTTGTCTCCTCTTGCTAGGAGAGAAGGAAGATAGTTTATATATTTTTGACAAGGATAAAGGTATTAATGAGTGAAGGCGAGCCACTCACTTTTGTTTTGTGATGGTCAAATTTTTTAGTTTTTGCTTTAATTGATAACTTTATCAAAGATGTCTACTTGAAAGAAGTAGCTGAAAGCCATGCTGCAAACGCACCTGGAAGCCAAATTTAGAGGACCAGAGTGCAATTAAGTCCATGGGACATAGAGGACCACTGGGAGGCCCCTAGGGAGACAGAGGGCCCCTGAGAGACAGAAGGCCCCTGGGAGACAGCAAGCCCCCTGTGAGACAGTGGGCCACTGG
>NC_136946.1:5118915-5156415 GCF_949987615.1 Pollachius pollachius | reverse complement strand
CCGCTACTGTATACGAGCCCGGTCGGAGCTATTACTCATATGCTAAAGGGTGATATAACGCAACACATCACAACGCAGAGATACACTTCAACACACATACATAACATAGAACACAGCACAACGTAACAACACTTATATGATATAACACCAATTCACACCAAACAACCTTGACACAACCCATAGCATGGACGTACACAACGCAATACAACACAACACATATAGATACAACACAACACAACAGATCAGCATTACATGACATAATCATAAAAAGCAGACAGGACAAAGAGACACAATAAAACAGACCACACCACACCACAATGTGGGCACAGAACAGAGCCTACGCAATACAACACAATGCTTTGAAAGGTCTGGATTGAGCTCCATTCTGGTTATATTCGGGTTCAACTATATTTAGAAACTGTGTGCAAGTTCGGCCTTATCTTCCTGGCGATTTAACACATACTCCCATCGTAAATATAAACTCCTTGCCACCCATCTATCAAAAAAACCCAGCTTCCTTTCAGAAGCAGAGCAGACAAAACATCATTCCATTCCTACAGAAACGATTGATGGTCCTGGCACGTAATGCAATCATAGCCGCTAATGATGAATTAGTTTTGTTTTTGAAAACGAGCCTTTCATACAGCAAGTGCGCGCCGCATGGGCCTGTTCGCCGTCTGACACGCACGCACGTATGCACGAATGCGCACAGCCACATGCACACACCTGGCGCCATCGTCCGTCCACGCCGTAGTCGCGCGTCGTCGGGGTTGGCCGACGGATCGCGTCCCAGATCAGATGAAAACACAATGGATAATGGCGGGTGGAGATTTCGTGTAGAAGAATCGTGTCGACGGACCTCCAGGGTGAATGGTCCCTGACCACGTACTAACCAGTAGGAAATGATGAAATGCCGTCTTCATTTGTTTGCCCCTAGACGCATTAGCCTACTTTAGGAATTCAAAATCGTTATTCTACGATATACACACAGGTAGGCTTTACTCTGTAGGCCTGGTAGTCTAGTGCGGTTGTAATTAAACAAAAATAGGGTACAGTTATAGTAGCCTATGTGGTTTTGTAACTGAGCGAGTTCACGAGGAGAGAAAGAGGGAGATGAAGGGAGGAAAAAGGGAGAGAAAAGGGGGAGATGGAATAAGATGAGGTCCAGGTGTTTTCTCGCGCCCAACATGGCAGAACCAGGTGTAAATCCAACTGGGGATATTTTTGGATGATTCTGAAATGGTCCTACCAAGCAGCATCAAACGTTGCTACAAAAAAACCTGTTCAATGTTTAAGAAAATGGAAATTGTTACTGCAAAACATTTTTAATTTCAACGCACAGTTGAGTATGTACAGAGAGAACAATTTGTACATAAATAGGCAATAGTTATAAACATCAGCGGTTTGGCTGGTACAAAATTAAAAAAAGAATATATTATACATTATCTACAAGTGCCACTTTGGAGAATTTTTCTTCTTTTTTTAATCAAACACTGTCTCTCGTTGGATTGTCTGACATCCGTTCACATATTATCTGAGTTGTATTGCGCATGCAATCAAATGAGGGGGAACAACGATATTGCATTGGTACAACAATGTCCTGAAGGGGGCAGTGTTAGTTAAAAGACTATGGGATTGGTTATTGAGGCGGGAGTCTTCCTCGTTGCTGACTGGTGCCCATTCAAAAAGTCTGGTAACGGTTTGTATTCGTTGATTCGTGCGCCGTGTCGGTACTGCGTACAAAACGTAAATATCCAATCCATTTTTCACGATGGCATGATCAAGGAGTCTGAAAGCAGGTAACCCAACTCAAAGAATTCCAATTTTAACACAAACACATGGTCTAAAGGTTCAATTTCCTGTGGTTTGTCAGCTACATTGCCTCTTAGTATACCTCAGAGTATTTACAAGACAGTTTGTTAGCACACTGTCATACGGTGGGGGGCTTTAACAAGATAACAGCTAACAATTTATTAACAATTGCTTGGGAATCTGTTTGGAGGGAAATGAATTCCAAAAAAGCTCAGAAATAGCGGTAAACGGACATCTATAACAAAATGATGTCTGACTTTAACATAATATTCCAAGTATCCATTATACAGTTTAAGGCAAAGGTGGACAACTCCAAATTCAGGGTAAAAGTCCTGCCGTGTTGGTTTCTTACCTCAGCAATCCCAAATGTGTGGCTCTAATACTCTAGGGAATTTTATTTTCTAAAACGTGGAAGTTAAACCATCTCTGCTTTAAATTAGGTCCTTGGTATCTTGATTAAACACTCAAGAATACAAATTAAATTAGACCAAACATAATGCTAGTATTACTCACATGCACAATCACACCAAACATCGAATACAGGGGGAAAATACAAGTTTCACAACATCTACGAACCATATATGCAGCAACTGTCGAACACAGTTTAACATAGATATTGTTTCTGTGACGACAGATGAGTCATCCAAGATAACTCACATTTGGTCCCTGAAATTGAGCCAAAACATTCAAATGAAACCCAGTGTTGTTTATGTGCAGACATGAGGGCGTTAAACAAACATTAAATAAACAAAACACATTCGTTCAAATGACAAACTGCTCAGAACACCAATTTCGAATCATTTCAAGCTCACAATCTTCATTTCGGTCCCGACTACTTTTGCAGTTTAATCAATGGAACACTGCCCCCCTGTGTGCTGAACTGGTACTGAAGGTGAGTTGTGTCAATTACATAACCCAATCAAATACACGCACGGCAATTGCCTGTACAGTTACAACTCACAACACACACACACACGCAAAGCTTGCAAATATCATACCTATTCTGTAAGAAAATGTCACAGAAATTACAGTGAAATAAACTTAAAAACAGGTCAGGTCTGGGTGCCATTTCACCCCCATGCTAGTATTGTGCAAAACAAACGTTTTTAAACGAAATTCATAGAACTCATTCTCGGCAGGGATAACAATCAAACAAGCAAGACAGTAAAGCTAGGATGTGAGAAAGAACTTTGGCATAATAAACCTAACCTGCATTCTGGGGACTGCCTAGTTTGTTAGACTAGGAGTAGGTAGTAGCGCGCAAGTCAAAGCAACTTAACCAGAAAGTTACAAATTAATAAAAGTCAGTATCTCGAGATATTCAACACCAGAAACGAGCACTGTTATAGGCATGTCAATCCTCACAGATATAGAGTATATATATAGTTAATGCCTTTGTCATAACCAATGAAGCTTCTTGAATGAATAGACATTATTATGGGATATAATGATGACATAAGTTGTACTACCGTGCATGTCAATGAGGAAGGACGGTGTAAGAAGTGGGCTCAAGCCTAGACAGCATCACTACACACTGGTCCCAACAAAGGCCGGTACGTCTCAGTGCAAAATGTCAAACTTAAGAAGCACAGGTACGATTAGGTTGGTGACGCACAAAAAACGACATTAAAAAACAATTGGGGGACATTTTGAAAAAAAGGCAAAGCAGCAGAATGGGTTTGACCTTCTCCTATATCAACAGCATGCTCAGATCCAAGATGGCTTCGCAGCCACGGGGACGCTGTTAACAACAGCATGCCATGATCCAAGATGGCGGCCAAGATTCCCGACCCTGTGGTAAAATCTGCACTCACTCCAGACTTCACACTTTCTGTTTGGAAATAAAAAATAAAAAAGCACGTCAAGGTTTCAGCTCAAGCACCACCGCACTAAAAGAAACAAGGGCTACGCACCCTCCACTCCTTTCCCTCTTTACAACCATTTGTCGCACAACTCCAACCCTGTACTCCACACCTCCAAACCTCAAAGGAGATCCACCCTAGGCCAGGTCCACACTATTGCCGGCTAAACGTAGAGTGAGGGTTGGAAGTTGACACAACGCAATGACGCTTCGACGCAGTCATGAACCTGTTTTGGTTCTTGGTCAGGTTTACGTTAGCGGACCAATCACAGCCCTTGCTTCTGCGTTGCCTCGACGCAAGGTTACAATTTTTGGGAGGCACACGTCAGGCCCTTGCGGTGGATAAGGCTGTAAGGACGCATGGGTCCGTAAACCCCCTTGCGTTGCGTCGACGTCCAACCATAACTCTACCTTAAGTAAAGGGTTTTCCATCCATACTAGTGTTTTCCGAACACTGTCCATCCCCACTCAGACAGGGATTTCCCCATCCATTTCAGTTCATGCCTTCTCATGCGCATGCCCAGACCACTTCATCAGGCCAGCAATGTCTGGACAACGTCACAGTCATACTACAGTGACTTCCCCCGGCTACACTACAACGTGTTGCCTGTACCTTCAAATGGATCCAGCAGATTCATTAAAACACTGTTTAGGTGCGGATGGAAGTCCGAACCGAGGGACTAAAAGCGTTTTCAAGTCTATCCCCATTAGTGTGGACATGGGATAGGTGACCTGGCCTCTCTGGAGGAGAATAATAATAATGAACCCAATGCATTGATGGTGACCGTGTTTCATGCCTGCAGTACATATTGGCACATTATATGATGCATCCTTGATATTGCGACACAAACTGAATGTGGACCGGACTGATTGGGCCTTCTCCTCGCTGGTTCTCAAACCCAGCTGCCTCGCATCAGGCAGTTGAAAAGTTTGGATTGGACGCCGTATGGCACTGCAGAGCGGCTGATTGGTGGGTTAGTTCGAGGGTTGGTTACATAGGTATGCTGTATCACCCAGAGAGGGAGGGGTGATCGTAATAAGGGGAAGGCCGTCTTGCTGATGAATATTTGTTAACGTTGTCACGTTTCCTGACCTTTCATCGCTGGGATTATTCATGGTCGCAGTGGCACCTAAAGTGCATTTTGATCCACTGGGGGGGGGGCGGGGGGATCCCCCAAAGGACCCAGGACCTCCACAATCACCTTCATCTTCCTCATGCTCTTCGTCTCCTCTGTTTACAGTGGTTTTCCTACATGTGCAACAGAACACCTTTAAGAGTCAGTGGCGTCGACCACAAAGTATCTGTATGTCTTTAGGAATGGCACATCGACCAGAGAGATGCTAGTTGAACTCTGGCCACGGACGCCGCAGATAGCAGTCTCCCCCCCCCGATCTTTGACAAGGGGCTCGTTTTGTGGCTGTAACGCCAAAGCGGAGACACTAGGGGGGGGTGCTCCATCCCGCCGCCAACCCCCCAAACACGCCATTCCGGCGATCGTGCCTTATGGCGTATCTCAAGCCGCTTCCTGTCCTCCGCTACCCCCGTGCCTCCTTTAAGTCCGCCATCGGCCGGTCGATCCCGGTCGACCCTCCTCGCTGCCCTCCTCCTCCGACGGAGGGAGGGCGTAGGGGAGTGGGGTTCGGGGGTCCGGTCCCTGGACTCCTCCGTGATTGGTCCGCCGGGTGTGTGTGGGCTGCTTCAGAGCGTGGCCAGGATGCGGGAGAAGGAGATGATGACGGAGAAGGTGGTCTGGCCCACACCCAGCACCAGGGCCTCCAGTGGCGCCATGTCCTTTCCCGCCACGCGGTACACCCCCGCCACCGCCGCGCCTGCAGGGGGAGGAAAGCACGAGAGCACAGCGTTAACCAGTGGCTCACGAACACGGGTCGAGATCCGTACTTGGGGGGTCCCCTGAGATGCATGTCGTTAGCCCCACAGCATAGTTGTAAAAGAGACATGTTTCGGCCTGTATCTAAACGCACTCTGCTCTCTCTCACGCTGATGATTCAGTGTACCTCATTGGCTATATCCTAAGACAGTCAGTAAAGTCAGTAAAAATATGACTCAGTTAATGGGGTCACGGGAGATTATGGTTTTATAAGCTATGGAAATGTAGTGGTGCATTTTATTAACAATAAACAAAGACAATCTATTGTACTAATGGGCAAAGGTACTAACTTCTTGAAAATTGATATTCTGGGAAGACGTTGATGTGGTTCAAAGGATGTTTAGGGCTGCACAACCATGTAAGAAGTTGGGGCTGCAATTATTTCATTGCCAAAAATCGGGGGTTTGGACTAAAAAGATTTGGGAACCCACTTTCGACAGCACAAACAACCCCACGTACCAACACAAAAAATAAACAAAACAAAACATACACAAGAGAGTAGCCAGGGTAGGACGAGACATTCCGTCCCCTCCGTCGTCACACACCAGTCCCAAGAAGGTAATTCAAAGAAGGGTAAAGACGGAAAGAGTCCATGGCCTCCTTGCTTATTTAAAAGCAACGCAGAGACCAGCACAGGGTTTTACACACCAGGTGGCCCCGCACTCGGTGGCTGAATATTTAACGAGAAAGCTGAGGGAGCATTAGTCTACAAGGCCCCCTGCCGGGATGAGGCGTGGTGGTGATGTCCGCCCACACTTTTGTTTACTGGTCGCACAACCGTTACTCAATGTGAAGTGTGCTGTTCCTCCGCCACTGTATGTCTGAAACTAAAAACTTTTATGAGGCTGAACTGATATTGTTTCAAAACACTTGCGTTATTATGGAGGACGTAGTCGTCTTTTAAGTTGGTTCTGTCTGGCTTTGCTAGCAGAGCATGGCATTAGGCATGACCACTGGGCTTGGGGTTAGGGGTTTGATTCCCTTCGTTAGTGCATACATTCTGAGCTACACGGAATGTATAGGTGGTTCAAAGGTGTGAATCACAATTATGCATGATATATAACTAGCACATATAACTACTTATCACTACCACACATAAATAATGCATTTAAATCGGCTTGTTTAATAACATGTCTATTGACAATACCAAAGAAAGTGCTGCCTCTTGAATCTCTGAACGACCAATCAGGAGGCCGCCTCTTGCCAGGGGTTGGAGCTGTGCGCATCCCCCCTTCTCCCCCCTCCCTCCCTGCTGCACATTAATAATAAAGTGTGGATCTATTTTGGGCCCGGTGCTCCTGCTGCGATCGGCCTGTGATTCATCAGACTGTGGCGTACGGAGGTCCCGCGCCACGCCTAGAGACACACACACACACGCACGCACACACACACACACACACACACACACACACACACACACACACACACACACACACACACACACACACACACACACACACACACACACACACACACACACACACACACACACACACACACGTGTCCTGCCTAGAGAGATTTAGAGGTCTGTTCGCACGCACAAAAACACACACACTTTCTGCACACCAAGGTCTTAGCTGCTGTGTTGGGTGTTTCTTTTATGTGTGTGTCTGTGTGTGTGTGAACAGACCTCTAAATCTGTCTAGGCCAGGCGCAGGACCACCGTGTGTGTGTGTGTTTGTGTGTGTGTGTGTGTGTGTGTGTGTGTGAGTAAATGACTAAGGAGGTAGATGGGGACAAAGAGGTATGGATCCGGATGAATAAATAATCAGGCTGGCTGAAGAGGAGCGGCGAACAGGGCGGACGGAGGAGGAGGTGGGGGAGGGGCTGAGGAGGGGAGGCGTCTGTGGATCAGGTGACGGGTCAGGCGGAGACACTAGCGTACCAAATGTATAACCGCAACAACCGACTAAAGGCTGAGTGGAGAAAGGGAAACAACAGGAGACGTATCCCTTTCTGGTCGTCTGCTTTGTATTTATGTTGCTCTTCTGTCTTTCTTTTTTTGCTTTAGGATCTTTCATTTTCTCTTTTCATCATCTCTCCCTCCCTCCCTCCCTCCCTCTCTCTCTCTCTCTCTCTCTCTCTCTCTCTCTCTCCTCTCTCTCTCTCTCTCTCTCTCTCTCTCTCTCTCTCTCTCTCTCTCTCTCTCTCTCTTTCCCTCCCTCTCTCTTCTCCTTCTCCTGATGCTGTCCCCTTCCTGTGATGTCTAGACAATCTGACACTTTTACCAGAGGGCTGCAGAGGTGGGTGAGAGTAAGTGGGAGGCTGGTGATGAGGTGAGTGAGGGGAAGTGACAGACAGAGACAGAGAGAGACAAGGACTGAGAAGTAGGGAGAGAGAGAGAGAATATGGGGTGAGGTGGTGATAGAGAGAAGGAGGGGAGGTGTTAGGGTGCAACTGTTTGACATAAGCACAGCCGACCTGTTTCTTTCACAGCAATACGTCTGCACGAAAAGTCACTTTTGCTCTGCCATTAGAGAGTGCTTATTGCTCCGACGTCTCTAGCTACACAATGACCGACCACACACACTCAGGGGAAAAGGTAGTCGTGCCTGCTTTCTCGACAGATAATCCTTACGATGAGTGTTAGCAGGCATGCAACTGTGGGAAAACGTTAAACGTCTTGCGGCTAAAATAATCTACAGGGATCTGTGTCACAGAAACACAAGATAAGCGCCTTTCTCCCCTGACCCGAAATCCATCAGAGATAAACAGCGAGTATACGTGGTCCTATAGACACACTGACCGACCACACACCCAGAGTGAAGAGGTAGTGGTGTCTGCTGATTCGGCAGATAGCCCGTGCGATGAGTTTTAACGGGAAGGTGTACAACACGCGTGCATGCTGGACAACCTGTGATGCATCCTTGTAATCCTTCCCTCACCCCCTTCCGCTCAATCTGCTGTTTTATCTCATCCATTGATCATCTGGACGTGAGTCAACAGCAGGGGATTAGGTCAAGGATTTGTCTTGACTTCAAGGCAACTTCGCATTGTCATACTTCAAGTCTCAGATGGCTGATTTAACAGATGACCTTCCAGTTTATAATCTTTTGACACAGTTTATACTTCTCTTTTTTCGACACACTCGGGTTAATAAGAATTGCAGTTCAGATATGAGCAAGTCTCAAATGCACAAGAATATGCACATTATAACATGCTTATTAAGAGCTAGGGTGCAACACCGCTCATTTGAACATCTATTTACCTTAATTCATAATTTTAACCACAACTTGTGTTACAATTACTGTCCTAGTATCACAAGATATCAGGAACCATACGGTAAAGAACACATATTTAGATCCTAGACTCAGCTCCTATATTTAGATAATTGATTAGCATACTATAGATGTAATGTTTGGGTCAGTGTTTCTCACAGTAGTGGATGACCGCGGTTATCTTCATAACCATGACGACCAGCCTAACGATGCGCACCTAGTATGCTGTGGTCAGCTGTGATGGCTTAGTTTTTTGGCTAAGTATGTGTATCTCAGCCTTGACAACAGGTTTTCAGGATAGCGTGTTAGCATGTATTTCTTGTTAGCATGAGCCAACAAGGCATATGAAACTTTGCTAAAAAGTTAATATAAAAAGTTTGGCCTTTTGTGACATCACACACATGAGGTTACAGAAACCAGCTCGAGTTAATCCATATTTTTATGCATCTGGGTGCCGTGCCAACGTGTGACAATCAAGATCACAACTAACTTTGATTGTCGAAAATACTATGGACTCTAAACCTTCGATACTGGTGGTTGAAATCTGAGACTTTGCTGAGACACAGTAGGAGTGTGATAGGATTACAGTGGTGAGATAAAAGAAAGAGAGACAAGGAAAGAAAGAGAAGGAGAGAGAGAGAAGGGGAAGGCTCAGGAGGGAGAGGGAGAGAGAGATATTGATTATGAGAGAAGATTTCAAGCAAGGAGGGTGACTTACTGGTGACAACCCCACCGGAGAGGGAGGCCAGGAAGCCTACGCTGACCATCACCACGGTGATGATTCGCCCCCTGCGGTGTCGCTGCAGCATGACCAACATGAGCACGCCCACCGCGCCGTGCACGAAGAGCGAGGAGAAGAGACACCAGAGGAACACCCAGTACCACATCTCTGACAGGGCGGACGAGAGACATAAAAGAGAAAGGAGAGAGAGCAGAAAAAACAGGGGTCACATTAGCAATTACAAAATTAGCCGCTAACATGTTAGCCGCTAGCGAGTTAGCAGCTGGAAAGCTCACAGACACTGCAGGTAAAACATGAGACAGAAAGGAGACAGAATGTTAACGGTTGATGTTTGTGTACAGGATACCATCCCATCCCCCACAGACCTATACTTCACCCCGTACACAGGTCCTTTATTTGTAAGAGAGCATATTTATCCTGGTGGCTTGACAGTGACTCACAGCAATAGAAACGCTTTGAATTCCAATTTCCGCATTCTACCTGTATGCATCCTAGAGCAAGACGCCTAAGCCTTACCTTAACGACACGTTTATTTAATTCATTGCAACTCTGCTTAATTGTAAAATGCTAAATGACCACTGCAGGCGAAACCTGAGACAGAAATACTCTCTGGCCTCATCTGGTCCTTCAGGGCCACCACTGAACGGTAGCAAAGCCACATACAAACTCAAATAATACCTGAAGTAGAACAACTCCCCTGCTAACTCTAGGTTCCGGTAGAGGCTGAGAAAGGACACTTCTGTGATCTGGGAGGTTAGTCCCACAGTCACTGAAAAGGCCAACCAGTGGATTCTCAATGTTGCGTGTGTTGACACTAGACTCGCCGACGAGAGGGGGAGATATCGCTTCAGAGAGCAGCAGCAGCATCGGCAGCTGTTCTTACACTCCTTAGGAGCCCGAGAAGGGTTTCAATCAACAGGAAACGACTTGTCTTACCGGCTACAGTTCGGGGCTCATTGGAGAGCCAGTGGACCGTGGGGACAGAGTGTAGGTGAGGTAAGTGTTGTCGTACGACTGGATATTGACACATGGCTGCATAGAGGAGCAGGAGCTCCAGATCTGGGTTATTAAATGGATGGATCCCATGAAAAAGTTAATAATGCGAGCCGAAAACGGGTCGATAACATTGTGCCTCTTCGGGTATTTCTTGAGATGTGAATGAGAAAGTGGATTAAAGTAAATGAAGATTTGGGGTGAGAGAGAGCCACAAAGTGGAATCCTTATGATATGATAGTTTGTAACAGATTTCGAGGATCAGAACAAGGTTTTAGGGATAAAGGAACTGGGTAATAACACAAAGGCTGGTGAAGTCTCTTTTGGAGTTCTGCTGAGCGAAAGACCTGTGTATCACGGTCCCTGTCCTTCCTCTTGCCTCCGCCTCCTCTTCCTCAGTCGTGGGAGCTGAAGTGCTTCACAGACAGGCGGCAAATTATAAGCGTAAACTTGACCGCTGTTCCTGTCGACAAGCGACAACCTTGGCAGTCGCCACGGAGTGAAGCAAGCGAAGGGAGGGAGTGGGGATGGGGGCGCCAGTTGGCTTGAGAGAAGGTTCTAGACCTCAGTCTGTTGGTACTGTGTCACGATTCATTTCGAACACAGAGTATCAAACAGGAGATGCTGCATTCACTGGGAGACGTTTCAATGTTGGCCACGGAAAACAACATGGGCCACGACCTCCCTTCCCCCAACAATGTTTGCTTTTCTTCTTCGTCCCCTGAATCAGAGACAGTTCCAGAGTGTGTCTCTCAACTCGTTGTCTCGCTCCGGGCGGGGAGCCCAGCCTTCCGAGGATCGATCGAACCATCAGCTGTCAGAGCCGGGCGGAGAAGCGAGGCGACGGAACCCTCCAGAACAACGGACCTTTTGTGCCCGGGTACCGCCGGGGCCCGCTGACATCACACCTCGCCCCGGGGACGGGACGCGGTGAAAACACAGAGCCTCTTCATCGCCCGCCGCGACTCCCCCGACGTCTTCGTCGCTCACCTCGGACAGGGCGAGAGATAAGACGTGTCTGGTCCTCGTCGGGGTACACAGGTGGACCCGGGTCTCTGACCTCTGACCTCAGCCTGTGAGCGGTGGTGCCTCCACTCCCATGTCCCGGAAATTAGTTTAAGTAGTTAGGAGAGGAGTCAGAGAGAGGGGGAGAGGATGGAGTACAGGAGGAAGGAGTCGAGGATGAGTTGGAAGACAGTGGACAGTGTAAATGTTTATTTTACATGCAAATAAAGCTTGTTTGAATTTGAGAGAGAGAGGGGAGAGAGGGAGAGAGAGAGGGAGAGGGAGAGAGGGTGAGAGAGGGAGAGTGTGAGAGAGAGAGAGAAAATGAAAGATCCTAAACCAAAAATGAAAGACTGAAGAGTCTATCTTCTAAATCTATTACCTAAATCTATTATTGAAACGTATAAGCTTCAGCTTAATTGAGCTAATCGATTGTCTCAATATAGAAGCTGAATCTATGGTCTAAACATGTGTTCTTTACCGTACGTTCTCTGACATCTAATGTTGGTGCTGGAACCGTAAACGCAACACGAGGCGTGGTTTTAAATGTATGATTGAAAGCAGTGTTACATGAAGTGTTACATGCCAACTATAAATAAGTATGTTATAAAAAGCATATTCCTGTGAACTTTTGAGAATTGGTGACATCTGCAATTTTTATTACCAAGAAAAACCATTTTTGCAGTTTGCTGATGGGTAGTTTGTGCTCAAAAAAAGAGAAGTAAAAACATCTGTCACAACAGGAAAGTAATCTGTTAAATCAGCAATTTTGAGATTTGAAATAAAACATGGAGAAGTCCAGACAGATACTTCGGCTAATCCCCTGCTGTAGACTCACGTCCAGATGATCTATTGATGAGGAGAGGGAGTGAGGGGTGAGGAAGAGGAGGGAGGGGGTGAGGAAGAGGAGGGTGGTGGTGGTGATGTGCTCTGGGTAGGATTACAAGGATGCATCACAGGTTGTCCAACATCCACGCGTGTCGTACACCTTCCCGTTAAAACTCATCGCACGGACTATCAGCCGAGTCAGCAGACACCACTACCTCTTCACTCAGGGTGTGTGGTCGGTCAGTGTGTCTATAGGACCACGTATACTCGCTGTTTATGTCTGGAGGAGTTCGGGTCAGGGGAGAAAGGCGCTTATCTCATGTTTTGCAGATACACACTTCCTGTATTTCCGTTTAACAGCACCTTTTTTGTCGCGTTTTCCCACAGTTGAGAGCTACCGGCCACTTCTTTCTGCACGGTCAATTTATTGAGGAAACCGCCTCAAGTATTCTGCATTGAAAACGTTAAGGCCTACCTGCCTGTAGAGCCCACAACTATCCCCAAAGTACAACCATTGCAATCTACATCACCGTTTTCTGGTTCTCATTGTCGGTCTCGAAAACCGTTATTCGGACGTGGCTGGGCCTAATTACGTCTAGATAATGGACTGCAGGACAAAGGGGGTTTTGTGGTGGTTGTAGTGTTGGGAGATGACACCACATCGTTCACCATTGAGCAAAGCCCATTGGCGCAGCACCGCCGTTAATTGGCCGCGTTCTGTAATGTTATTAATTGAATTGGCTGACTCCGCGTGCTTTTATGTTATTAATTGAATTTGCTGACTCCGCGTGCCGTCATGTTATTAATTGAATTGGCTGACTCCGCGTGCTGCCATGTTATTAATTGAATTGGCTGACTCCGCACGCACGGAGAAAGGAATGGAACGGAAGGGTTTTTTCTCCCTGTGTGACCAAACCAGTTCTCCCACCACAGAAAAGCCGGCTGGGGGGGAGGGGTGGGGGCTGAGGGGGGATACACAGATGGCCGTGGAAACGGTGCTGTCAATTTACGCACGATGATGATGGGTTAATCGGTGTCCATCACACTCGTAGCGTTAAGTTAGCAGCCTGTCGATAGTCAGGTTGCGGTTGTGTTTTTCCTTGTGCTTTCCTGTTACTGCCCGTCCAGCCTAGTGATGGAGGCTCCAGACTACCCTTCCCTACCCTCAACAAAGTAACGGTATCGCTATGTGTTGGCTTGTCCTGATCGGCAACTAACATCGTACGTAGTAGGCCTACCACGGCGAACAGCCCACCACCCATCCCGGTAAAAACACAGACACAGACACATACCCATACACACACACACACGCACACACACACACACACACACACACACACACACACACACACACACACACACACACACACACACACACAAACACGTCTGGACGGCGTCTCCCCCGTTACCTGTGAAGTGTTGCAGCGTCGAGCCCTGCACCCATAGGCTCAGCACCTGCTGCACCGATAGATTAATGTTGTAATCCCTGTTCGTGTTCATGGTTCCGCCGCCGCCGCCGCCGCCCTCGCCGCCCGCGCCGCCCGGTTTCGCAGCCCTCTTTATCAAATGGCTGAACGCGGCTCGAGGCGAAGACATGGAGGAGACCGGGGTGGCATGAGGCGGCTTTCCCCCCGGCGCGCTCCTCCTCTACCGGTGCCTCTGCTTCGGTTTGACGTCGGTCTCCGCGCGGGGAAGGGCAGGGCCGCCGGCCGGTCGGTTCATGCTCGGTGGTGGCGGCTGCACGGAGGCCATGATGAGGACGGCAGGCAACGCGAGCGCAGCGGCGCGCACACTCGTCTCGCTGCAGAGTCCTTAAAGGGCCAGTCGCATGTTTTTAAAGAGCCAGTAGCATGTTTGAACGGGACCGCGTCGCACCGAGCGCTCGGTTCACGCTCGTTATGTCGACAGCCCCTATGAATGGGGGGAACAAAAGAGGTGTCACGCTGGCGATCCGCGCAGAAAATGTGCGTAATAACTTGGGGGTATCGTCCGCCGGTAATGTATTAGTCAGTACCTTTAGTGACTAATGGCTGGATCACTAAAAGCAATTACGAAAAAATTGTGTTTGGGAAATAAACCTCTCGGTTTGTGGTTGCGTTTCATTTTTAACTAGAGAATGAAAAAGGCATTCAAAACTGCGCACGCCATCTGGGCGTTGTCAGTGGCGACGGAGCCACGCAGGAGCTGTCCGCGTGCTGAGTCGCTCGTGCAGCGTCACCACGAGACGCCTGCCAAGGTGAGAGAGGAGACACAGCGGGGAGCCAAGCCTTAATTATCACCCTAATATCACACCGTAGCATACCTAAAAATAACACCTATAACATATCAACTTCTTACAAACCTGAATATCACACCTTATCGACCTAAATATCGCTCCTTTACATACCATAATATCAAATCTTATAGAACTAAATATCACTCCTACAGACCTCAATATCACTCATTATAGAACTGAAAAACACAACTCACAGACCTGAATGTCACTCCTTAAAGACCTGAATATCACCCCTTACAGTCCTGAATATCACCCCTTACAGTCCTGAATTTCACCCCTTACAGTCCTGAATATCAACCCTTACAGTCCTGAATTTCACCCCTTACAGTCTTGAATATCACCCCTTACAGTCCTGAATTTCACCCCTTACAGTCCTGAATATCACTCCTTACAGACCTTAATATCACTCCTCACATACCTGAATATCACTCCTCACATACAACTTATAGATCTAAATTTCACACCTTATAGACCTAAATATCACTCCTTACAGACCTAAATATCACTCCTCACATACCTGAACATCACTCCTTATAGACCTAACTATCACTCCTTATAGACCAAAATATTACACCTTTCATATATTATAAATTTAACCCAGAGACATACTTAAAACACCACCTTACAGTTATAACACAAATTGTCTGTTATTTAAACTTAAATAACAGACAATACAGCCCCCAGTCAGGTAAAACCTTTAAAGAAGCTAGCTTGCTATCCCTTTACAGTCTGAAAACACTATAATCTGATCAAACTCATTCTAGTCTAGTATACAGTCTATTGTCTCCGTAAACCCAAATGTATGGGACGTGCATAGAATAACTAAATTAAGAATCAGTCTACTAATGATTAGATGCTAAAAATAATAATAAATGCTAATAATAATTATTAGCATTTTGCTAATAATAAAAAAAAAATGCAGAAAAAAAGTACAGACAAGACTGCTTCCTTCCTTGAGTTTCACCCGCAGCTCGGAGGGTAAGTCGTTGGTTGGTCTTCTGGAACCGATGGAGGAGACCTCAGCGGGAACGACTGCGTGGGCACGAACGTTCCGGAAGGGTCCCCGGAGAAGAGCGGTATTTAAAGAGGTGTCCCAGTTCAGAGGCCTGGAGGTGAAGCGCTGGACGGCCTCTGACCCCTGCTTGAGAATCTCCATCTCCGGAGCCAGGGGGTCAAGGGTTACTGTTCGGAGTTCAAACCGTGAACTGGTGAACCAACCGACGGAAAATGTTTTGTTTCAGCACAATTTGAATGTCAATGTATTCTGATTTTTTTGTGTAGACGAACCAATCCGCCTGTATTGGCGAGTATGTGCAAATAATAATCAATATATAAAGAATATTAAAAACACAAAGGTATAGTGAGATATTAGCCTTGAGGCTAGCGGTATGCTACTGTTTTTTTCTGCTTTGTTTGAAACTCAAAGGAGGTTATATGAGCCTTTAGCTCCCGGTTACTGGTTAAGGCAGTCATACAATGATTTACTTATAGTACTGTTTGCTAACTTGAAGTTTGAGCCATATTGCTACACAATGAACATTGCATGGATTACCAAAGACCTATCAAACTGTTTGATAACAGCAATCGAGGCCATTCCCCTATTCGCACCCAATGGCATCAACGTCAACTTGCTATCCACACATATTTGGATAGAGGTGAGAAATAACATGACAGAGAATAGTCTTTCATCAGGATTTTTTTGATTAATACAAAAAGTTGAAATGGTGAAATTATGTTGACATTCTGGCATTTTCAATAATGATTTGACATAACTCATAAGGACTTTTTTCCTTTTCGTATTTCCTTTTCATAGTCATTTTGTTTGTCAGGAAACATTGGCTAATGCAACAGGGAAATGATATGGCCACCATGGTGGCGATCATCCTTTGATATATTTCCCTTTCATCATTAAAATTAATTCATCTTTGTTTACGGAAGGAAGAGAAAAAACATTCTGCCCGCACAAAACAAACAAGCATTAGCATGTCAAATGTCTTCAGATGGTGCTTTTGGAATTTAATGATCTACTGGCTGAATGATGAAATGAAGGTCACGTGAAAATCATAATTTAATTTAATTTAGTCATATAATTTATATAACTAATGAAGATTTCCCCTGTGTGGGGACCTACACACAGCAACATGTCAACCCTATGGTCTCATAAATGGCTTTTATTTATTAGGGACACCTGACGGCAGCTTCAGTTTGGGATATAAATGGTCATTGTCACAGGATCCTACAATGTATTGATTATTCCTTACCCTGGCCTTAAACACAACCTACCCTTACCTAAACTTAATTACCCGTCATCGAGTTAAGGCTTAAGGTAATGTACAATGTAACTATTTCTAAATCAACATGCGCCAAAAGTAACGTATTGGCTTTTTCATATTGGCCACTAGATGGCAGCGCCTACTCACTTTTATAATTTCTCTCAACCACTCAACGTGGAGTTAAAAGAAAGGTTTGCGTTTTCAGCATGGTCGGAGTAGACAAAGCTCAAGCGCCTCTAGACTAGAATATATAACTTTCCTCTGCATTTTTGGCTCACGATTTCAATTATCTTTATCCAGAATATTAAACTTTCCTCCACATTTTGACTCACGGCTGTCAATTTATGACAGTCTGGTCACTGATTACAGGACTCACGACTTTGCTCGGAACACTCCATCCACACACATCATACTTCTAAAGAATGACCCTTTGCTTTGAAGATAAGACAAGGACCCCCCCCCCCCCCCCCCCCTTCAGACCAAGAGCCTTGTCCAATGTTTCATATTCCCTCCTGAAAAAGGGGGATTTTGTGGGGCAACCCGAGAGGCCACTGTATCCATGACTGGCTCTGGCGGTCATTGTGTTCACCCCCCTCCCACAACCCATCCCCTCCCCCCCAGGGGTCCGTTCTGACCCGGGGTGTTTCTGCACCTTTTATCCCACTCTTTTTTGATCTCTCTCTCTCTGTATTCGTTGTCGCTCAGGGCGTAACAGAATCCAGCCGCTTCGATCTCAGCCCACAATGCTTTGGATCACGGGCCTTGAAGCCATGGCACTGTCGTGTCGCGGTACCGCGTTGGTCCCTAGGGTGTTTTTTCCACACTCCAGACTCCCCCCATCCACCCCCGGGCAGAGGGTTGTCACCCAGGTGAGTCGTCGACCTGCCACCTACCTCACTGAGCTGTCCGGCCCCCATCCTCCGTCTCTTCCTCCACCACCTCCTTCTCCTCCCCCTCCTCCTTTTCTTCCTCCCCCTCCACCTCCTCTTCCTCCTCGTCGCCCCCCTCTTCTTCCATCTCCTCCTCCTCCTTCTCCTCCCCCTCCTCCTTTTCTTCCTCCCCCTCGAACCTCCTCTTCCTCCTCCTCGCCCCCCTCTTCTTCCATCTCCACCTCCTCCTCTTCTCCCTCCTCCTCCCTCCTCCTCCCCTCGCCTCCTCCTCCTCTTCCTCAAACTTGTCACAGTAACAGGGAAGCTAACTAGACCAGAGCAGTTGTTATATGACGTGCCAGGAAAGGCCCCCGCCCTCTGCTTTTAACCCAGTTCCAGTCATGCGTTCAGACTATTTTTAGAGGATATCGTCTACCAACATTAATAATCATCTATCATTTTATTACCCAAAGTAAAATGATTATCTGGCGCGGAATGCGACAAATACCAAAATAATAAAACAAATATGACAGTGAGTAGGAGCAGGAGTTAAGCTCATATTTTAGTCATGATCACGGTTGCTATGATTCTAAACGTAGAAAAAACAAAACCAGAGGAAAGTCAATTCAAGTTCAATGGGGCAGCAAAGCTTTTGTTCAGCAACAAGGAGCTGGACCGGGCTGAGTGACTTTAGGTTACCTTTGAAAAGGCAGGTGTACAAGGGAGCTCCAGTGCACACACGCATGCATGCACACACACACACACACACACACACAGACACACACACCCACACACACACACACACACACACACACACACACACACACACACACACATATAAACGCTCGCACACGTGCACACAAGCATGCACACACACACACACACACACACATGCCCCAACAAGCATGGACTCACACACATGCACATGCACACACACAAACTCATGCAAACACACACCTGCACAAACATGCATGCACACACACACACACATGCACAGAAACAGACACACACACACACAAACGCATGCAAACACACACACACAGGACCGCACACACATGCATGGACACACACATGCGCACACACAGACGCACACACACCTCTCTCGCAGCCCATCACGGTTTAAAGATCACTTTGATGCGGCGTGACTGATACGGGAGGGAGTGAAACGGGTTTGATCTTTGCACTCGCTCAGAAAACTTTGCACCTGAGAAAACCTACTGAGCACATTGTGCACTCACACCTGTTCAGGGAGAATAAATACCCCCCACTGTCCGGTCAAGTAGACCATAACTGATACACACCGCAGAATACTGCCTGAACATCAGTAAGGTCAATTTGCATGACACAAGATACTGACAAAAGTTTCAAACGGTAATTCAAATGCTTTAACACACACCGACAGACCTATGTTTTTAGTCTAGATACAATGTTTTTAGTTTAAATATTTAAGATATAATATACAGATATACAGACACATACAGACTTTGCTAAAAACACTCGATACTAATGATCAAGGCATGGGCTTCTTTTGAATGTCTTGAATGAACTTAATCTAAAAACCTAAATATACTTTGGAAGTATCAACAACCCTGGGAGGTAAGAGGGCACCGACAATGAACAGTTTCTTCAACAAGGAGTTCAACAAACAGTCCCGTGCCCACAGTCCGGTACCTCTTTCTACCGCAGTGTGGGAAAAACAGGCCCAGTAGATGTAGCTTCAGGCTACACAGCTCCCCTTCCGCCCCTTAATGACAGAAGAGCAAACGTTAGCTTGTCGATAGTAACTCACGGCGGTACAATGGGGTAGTTACTTTCAAGTTGCTGCTTGTGAATCGTTCTCTCACTGAGGAAACATGTCCTGAAGGGGTGTTTCACCCTGTGGCTCGAGGTGGAATGAGTTGAGTCAATCATTGCCCGGGAAGGGCAAATCCACCCTTCCTTACATCTGATTACGGCATTGTGGCTTGACGGGTGCAAGCAAGAAGGGCCACAAAGCATTGGCAATTAGTTTCAATGTCGCAATAAAAACAGACAGCTCCTTTAATAAGAGCTGATGTTTACCTCACACAGCTACCAAGATTCACAAAACCCATTCTACGGAAATGAGTGGGATATTGCATTTTTTTATGTGGGCAAAGGTTCAGTTTGACTTATGCTGCAAGGCAAATACTTTGGACAAAGCTAGTGTGATCGTATGAGGTTTGTGTGTAGATCAACTAGTAGAGCATGCCATGAACACTGCAAGGGTTAGGGGTTCGATTCCCGCTGGGGCCAACCATTATAAGAAATCTATGCACACACATTATTGTAGGATGCTATTAATGCTATTATTTCTGTACATATTATATGAAGTACCTGTAAAACGATACGACCCATAATAAGGAAGCGTCCAAAAAAAGAGAAGAAAAAGACTGAATGCGATAAGATTACTGATAAGATGTGTGGGAATGTGTGGGTGTTGATTCCATAGAGCTGCAATTAATAGTGGCGTAAAACAAATTCCATCCACTTCTTCCCGAAAGCCACAGTCTTCCAGTCCCAACAGGCCTTCCCATCTGGCTTGATTTCTCAGCCGAAAATATTTTTCCTTTTTGCCGCTTATCTCTAGATAAAAGAAGATAATCTTAAACGTAGCTCGAAGCTAGCAAATCTATGTTAGGCTACCTAAGTTAAGTTAAACCTGCAATATGTGATGCTTTAACTGTGGTCAAACCTTTTGTAATATATATAAGAGTGTAAAGAAATAAAAACGTAGATCCACAGAAAAAATCAATCCAGAGTTTTACATTTAATCAATCTGGTCCCTAACGACATATTACCAAAAAGGCGTGGAAATCCCAACTGAACAACAAAAGCGATGGCTGTGTTGAAAAAGCGACATTGGCAGACACAAAGGCAGAATTTAGGTCAAGTGAAGTCGGGGAATCCAACGTCAAGGTGTGAAGAACACAAAAGACGACAGAAATCATGTTCCCGTCCTCCCCGACCTCCCCTGATTACCCATCTCCTCCGAGGGGCCGGGAAGCCTCTTGAATCAGCCTGGCTCTCAGACGCAGCAGTCTGGGCTGTTTACTCAAGAGCCAGGCTTCAGGAAGCAGCGGGAGAGGCAGATGAAAGGGCCGAATGGCTCTGCAGCAGCCACCCACATGCCTGACGAAGAATGCGACGGCACTATCAGCGGAGACGGAGACTTAAGGTGCTTCTACAGCACCTTAAGAAGAGGAAGCAGACGAGGCTGAGCTATGCAGTAAAGAGCTATTCTAAGTATTTAAGGATTGTATGCTTGCAAGTGGCCTGTCTCCATTTTAGTTAGTCTTTTAGTTAGAGAGAGAGACAGAGACAGAGAGAGAGAGAGAGATAGAGAGAGCGAGAGAGAGAGAGAGAGAGAGAGAGAGAGAGACAGAGAGAGAGAGACAGAGAGAGAGAGAGAGAGAAATAAAGAGAAAAGAGAGGGTAAGAGGGAGAGAGAGAGCAAAGAGAGGGTAAGAGGGAGGGAGCTAGAGAGAGAAAGAGTTTTTTTTTAATTGTTACCAAACATAACGTAAGAATGCAAATGTTAACACAATCAATGACCCTCAGCGTAGTGGCTAGGGTGCTGGACTTTGTACAGAAAGGTACCGGGTTCGATCCCCAACATCCTCAGCCTAACCTGAAGGCATCCCTTATCACAGCGTCCTTACCCCTACCTTCTTCATGAATGACCCGTATCCGATAGCAATGGAAGTAGCTTCGAATGGACCACAAGTGAGACGACTAAATAGTAAAGGTACTTTTTCAATGTGGTCGCTGTGTCGCCTTGGCGACGGTGACACATCCAATTCATGCATTTGGGTCGTTTTTTATTTTGGGGGGAGCTGTTCCGATCATCTCTACTTACAACAATAAACCATTGTCCCTCCATCACACTCAACTTCCTGTCTGCAGTGTTGACTTACAGGGGGGATAAAGGGGTTGGGGGGGGGGGGGTTCTCCTCTGAGTGGGTCTGTGTACGAGCTAGAACGGGCGTCAAGCCAGAGACACACCGCTAATGCAGGACCATGACTCCACACAAATATTTATACCTTGCTCGTGCGGTGTGTTTTCCCCGTGAAACACACCGCCCCGCACATTAAGGCCCACAATAACTCAATAGACTAAACACAATCCTCTGCTGTTGAGCACTGATGTCATCCGCACGCCACACACACACACACACACACACACACACACACACACACACACACACACAAATACACACACACAGACACAGACACAGACAAACATCAGAAGCATGCAAACACAGACACACACACACACACACACACACACAGACACAGACACAGACAAACATCAGAAGCATGCAAACACAGACACACACACACACACACACACACACACGCACACACACACACTCCTCCTGTGTGTGTGGGGCCGCTAACCCTAGACCTTTCTCAACCTCTCTTTTGAATGAGGTCCTCTATTCATCTTCTAAATCTCTGCTCCCGCATCCACAGGCGTGTACACACAGCCACGGCCGCAATCAGCCCCGCGAACAATGAGGAGTGTTTCACCCTCCGAGACAACCCCCTCCCCCCGCTTCATGAACCCATCGACACCGGTGGGTTCATGAAGGCTGCAGGGGTGGAGTTAACTGCATTTGCATTACCATTATACCAAGTCGTTAAGCAGACGCATTTAAGGCACTTATGATAAAGTGACGTGAAGCTCAGAACAATGCGACGCAATCGAACATAAGTGCAGCGGAATTAAAGGGCTGCCTCGGCACGTACCTAAGCTGTTGGATTTGACGGTTACTCCGGCTGTACTACACTACTGTATAAATACTCCTAATGCCTGCACCATGGCAACCTCTACGACTTTGATTACTTTTACCAACACTTGTGTCCTCGCTGCGTTCTGGATGCTTAAACCTGCTCAGTTTGTGAGCTCATGAGCTCGGCTGGATTACCGCAGTGAGTCCTGCCTCGGTGTGAACTCGCCTTGGCTTGGCAAAGCTCTACTTCTACGGGTTGGCTGGTAACCGGAAAGTTGCTAGTTCGATCCCCGGCTCCTCCTAGAGTGTCGAGGTGTCCCCGAGCGAGACACCTCACCCTGACTGCTCCCGACGAGCTGGCTGTAATATCCTAAAGCACTTTGAGTGGCCACTGGTTAGAAAAGTGCTGTATAAATGCAGCCCATTTACCAGTTTCTTCTGCTCCACCTTCTGCCCCCCAGCCTTAACTAAGACCTCCAACCCCCAAGCATCACACAGTCCAGGCCAGACGCACCGTATCATTCCATCGGGGAACAGCAGCAGGGGGTATGACAAAAAAAACGTGACACGCAACACGATGTAAATTGGCATATGTTTCATCGTCATCACCGCTCCCAGATTGGCTTTCGTTTGGGTTCACGCCCGGCCGCTTAAAATAAAAGGAAAGCGAACCCGACCAGACGCAGGGTTTCATTTCAGGTGAGGCGGACACTTGTCGGTGGACAAAGGAAGCTCTCTGAAGACACACAGGAAATGGGCAGCTCTCCTGCTCCGTTTTATTATTCAGGGGAATCCAAGACTTGGGGAAGAGGACAGAAGGAAGGTCCAGGCGAACGCGCTTCAGTGCACTGGGTGAAATACTAATAGTGTGTTTCCTTTAGTTTCACCCTTTCATCTCAGCCGTGCGTTTCATCTGGGTGATTGACTTTCAAACGGAAGGTTATACTCAAGGGATGTTTGTTCAAAAATAATATTGATTAAAATGTAGTCAAAGTGGTTTGAATTTGCCATTGATTTTGTCAATTGACTACGGACAATTAAGGCACTGACATATTATCGCCATGGACATATCCAGATTGCTACCTAAAATGTACACCCTTTAACCCAAGTGTGTTTTCAGAAATCCTTTATGCTATAGAAAGCGAAGGCACCAGGTCATCTGAGGACAGTGAGGAGGAAAGTGCTGTAAATAACAGCTATCCACCATTCTAAACACTGCGTGAGGAGTCCATGAACACACCGGTTACATAATACCAGAGAGCCAGCACCTGAATCGCTCTAACACCTTAAAATCACAGGAACAGCTGCACTTCAGCCCACAGACGGCCCCTCATTAAGGAGTTATCTCAAACCCATATTACTGCCGTAACAGTGATGTCTGCTACCTGTCCAGACCAGAGAGAGAGAGAGAGAGAGAGAGAAAGAGAGAGAGAGAAAAAGAGAAAGAGAGCCAGAGAGAGACATAGCCATAGAGAGAGGGAGAGAGAGACACGGAGAGAGAGAGAGAGAGAGAGAGAGAGGGACAGACAGACAGACGGAAAGACAGACAGAGAAAAGAGAGCGCAAGAGAGAGTGAGAGAGAAATAGGGAGAGAGCAAGAGAGCGAGAAAGAGAGAAATACGGAGAGAGCAAGAGAGCGAGAGAGAGAGAGAGAAATAGGGAGAGAGCAAGAGAGCGAGAGCACGAGAGATAGAGAGATAGAGAGAGAGAGAGAGAGAGAGCGACGAAGACAGAGCCAGAAGTGAGAAAAGAGAGAGCAAGAGAGAGAGAGAGAGACATAGCGACAGTGCTAGAGATAGAGAGAGAGAGAGAGAGAGACAGAGCGAGTGAGAGATAGAGAGAAAAGAGAAAAAGAGAAAGAGCAAGAGGAAGAGAGAGAAAAGGGCCCAAGAGAGGGAAAAGAGAGCGAGATACAGCGAGAGAGAGAGAGAGCAAGAGAGAGGGGGTAAACACTATTGTTCCTCCGGTTTTTGAGCGTGCCCAGTGTGGTGCGCCCGGCACGATGACATCATCGCCATGGTCACACAGCTGAGGCCCAGAGCCTGCCAGCCGCCCATTAAACTGCGCTCAGCTAGACACACACACGCAAACGCACAACCATTCACACACACACACGCATACACAATTACAGGGCATCACCGTCCCCTCTCGGATGGCACTGCCTGACGCCATGGTAACCATGGTAAACAGCCTAGGTCACCGAGGCTCTTCTGATTGTAATAATTAGGGAGTCCTAATAATAAGGCTTAAGGTTATAATCCGTGATAACCAATCTTTTATTAATGTTTACCTTTTTGGGTGTTTCTTTTCCGTATATTTCGTAATTCGAGCTAGATGTTTCCATAGCTTCTTTGTTTATTACACCGTTGTTGATAGATAATGTCACGTTAAACTAGAATGGCCTCAAACAAGATAAACTCGGCTTACCGAGGCGAGGCTAAGCTAAGCTAAACACAATCAAAACAAACCAAACACCGAGAAGTTTGGTTAGAACAGACAACCATCCGGTGTAAACACTAAGCGTTACATAACAGTGGTTAAACGGGGCCCCGGGGCCACGAGAAAAAGCAGCGTTCGGAGCGGGGCCTCCATTATCACCAGACAGCAGCAGAATGTTTACGAGGAGTCGTTAGCTTAGCGCACAGCAAACCGCCAGGAATAGAGATGATGTCACGCGCCTCAGGTGATGTGACACGGTCGGACGGTCAACAGATGGTTCCGATTGGACGGGAAACCTCGCAAACCAGAATTCTGAAGAGCTGATTCATTGCTGAATCTACTACTACTCTACAACTTCTCCACCTCCCCCAACCATGGCAACTTCTAGGACTTTTGATTACTTTTACAAACACCTATGTCCTCAGCGTATTCTGAAACGTAAACACTTCTTTACGTGGTAGCTCGTAAGACCCATGATTCAGTGACCTGGAAAGCAGGCTAATATTCTGGAGGAAAAGCTAAGGATAAAGAGTTAGTATTCCGGAAATAGTTATCCAAATGCGTTATAAAATATTCACATTTTCCACGAAGCCTCATGCAGAGCAATGAGCACCCCACTTCCCCAGATACACTTGTTTTTTCAAAGCGATGAAATACCTTCCATTATCCTCTCCTCAGCAGCGAATCCATAAACCAAGGGGCTGATTCAATTGGCAGCAGGCCCTTCCACAGTGGGGCCCCCGTGGAGAGGCCCCCAGCCAGCCACCACAAGGACCCATCTGTGTGTGAGTCAGGGCCAGATCCAGATGTAGCGTATGATGGCTCCACCAGGCCCCGGGGCCGGTCACAGAGCCAGGCCCGGGGCCGGTGCCACACACCGCTGGAAGGGCCTCAGAGAGCCGGCTGGAGCTGAACCCAACTCCTGGTCCTCCATTTTGATCAGACTGCCTTCTCCCCTCTCACTCGGTGCTTCACAGTTGTTCTTGGGTTTGGTTTCGCCGCTTTACGGTAACCGTTCACTGGTCATTAGGCACGAGACGCGTTGTCGAAAGTCACTTAGTGAACGGAGATCCGTGTCCTTAAGGAGCAGGGGGAGGATTAGAAGGATTCTTGTGCAAGGATGCTCTTGCAAGGATCTCTAGTTAAAAAATTATCTTAGAGGGGGTGAGGGTTACACTTGTAGAAAAAGTTGGCAAACCACTGCTTTAGAGGGTTAAGGGTTAGGGGGGTGTCATATACAAAGGGGTCTGTGTTAGGAAGCCCTTTGAGACTGTAACTTTGTGAAGGAGTCTACTAATAAAGTTGAGTTGACTTGGGTTTACCAAACTCAGACCAGGTCCGTCAGGTCGCTGTGCCCGTCTCAGACCCGGTCCAGAACCAAACAAGGGTAGGGCTGGTGTGTGTGTGTGTGTTTATTGGGTCCCGAGTAGTAGGTTGCCAGGCAACTTGAGTGAGTCCCCCCCAGGGTTTTAATTTGATCCTATTTGTGTCACAGTGGATCAATATGCATTAGTGTTTTGGTTCCTGTTTTGAATCTAGGGTTTAAGTGTGCGTGTGTGTGTGTGTGTGTGTGTGTGTGAAGATACAGTGCGTCACTCGGTGTGTGTATGTGTGTGTGTGTCTATAGAGAGATATGGTGTGTCACTGTGTGGAATGGACCATGAAATCAGTACAACACTGTTTGTGGCACTGTATGTCGCATATGTTTATATGTTTATGTTTGTACATGTCGCATGTTTATACATGCGACATACAATGCCACAAACAGTGTTGTAAAACATTGTGAGAAAGATAAGACGAGGGAAAACTGTCTGTTTACATATGTGTGAGTGTCAGTCTGTGTTTGAGTGTGTCTGTGTATGTGTGTATGTCTCTGTCTATGTATTTGTATGTATGTATGTCTGCGTATGTGTGTATGTCTGTGTGTGTAGCTGTGTGCGTGTGTGCATATGCCTGTCTGTGTGTGTGTCACGTGTGCGCGGGCGTGTGTACACCCCAGTCCAGCCCATCCTGGGCAGGGTGTTTTGAAGTGGCTCCCGGTTGGTTTAGCGTCGGCGCAACAGACTCAGAGGAGCATCCGTCGCATGTGAGGGGCTTCCCGGTGCCCCCCGGCCCCCAAACCAAACACACCTGTTCTTCATTCCCTTGTTTGTTTGTAACGTTACTTCACCAAACGCTCGGCGTCACGGGTCACCGCGAGACTCGTACGGGCTGTAATTACGTTAGCAGGGATCTTCGTTAGGATGGGGCCGCCGCGGCATGTGAAAGAATTGGGAATGTGTGTGAGTCTGTTGTGCACGGCAGAGCACTGGGATACTGCCAACTTCTCTCCAGAGCCGAATCCTCAATGCAAGATCTCTCTCTCTCTCTCTCTCTCTCTCTCTCTCTCTCTCTCTCTCTCTCTCTCTCTCTCTCTCTCTCTCTCTCTCTCTCTCTCTCTCTCTCTCTCTCTCTCTCTCTCTCTCTCTCTCTCTCTCTCTCTCTCTCTCTCTCTCTCACATGCCATTAAGGGAAGGGAGATGAATTATTCACGACGGTTTCAAGACGCCAGAGAAAGTGATTGCAATCTGTTTTACGAGATTACGTTTCATTTAAAATGCAAATGTGTGAGGTGATTAAAATTTGGAGGAAGCTTCTTTCAGCGTTCTGAGGGATCCATCCCAAAACCAATCCATCTTGATTCTTCAAAAGATGTTTATTTACGCTCAGTTTGTCTCTCTTTCAAGCTCTCTCTCTAGTCCAGCTCTTTCCCTCTCCCTTTCAATTTCTATCCCTCTTTAACTCTATCTCTCCTCCTTCCTCCATCTCCAGCTCTCTCCATCTGTGTCCAATCGGAATTTGTTTGCATTAAGAAAAAAAAAGAGAGAAAAAGCTAATTAACTGGTGATTAGCTCAACTTTGTCAAAGTAAACCTCGGGCTGAATCTCCATTTAAAAAGCAGTTGGTTTCGAAAAGCGGTCGTTTCTTTCTCCTCTTTTCTGTTTGGTTTTCACGGGCGTGTGGAGGGTGACATCAGACTTCACATGGAGGCGTCCCACCAGCTGGTCCCAGGGGGCTGCTGGGTTAGACGCTCTAGTGCTACGATGATGCATTGAAATGAGGCCGTGAAGGTCTCAAAAAGGTCCCAGGAGTCAGGACAGACCGCCCTGGTGATTAATGATGATGCTAACGACTGCTTATCGCGTCGTGTGCCGTGTTACGACCAGAGATATCACGGGCAGATGTGGACGGGGTTAGAAGCAGATTGCACCACGGTGGAAGTTTCCGAGGCAGGAATTCTCCGACCTGAACACGGGGGGGGGCCACGGGCTACAGGGGTTGGGAACCTCCGCCCTGAACCCAACCCTGCTCCACACCGCGACCTTTGACCCCAAAGTCACGGCGTCACAGCCTGCTGTACACATCAATCCCCGGGTTAAATGCTTCTCCAGGACCTCTGGCTTTTTTCGGGGCTCGCGGGAATACTGATGAGGACATAATGAGCGGCTTACTGGAACGACCTCGCTCTGAGACACACACACACACACACGCGTACACACACACACACACACACACACACACACACACACACACACACACACACACACACACAGTGACGTAGCGCGGATAGCCTAAAGTATACTCTTGGTTTGAATGATTGGACCCTGCGGTATTATGGGATGGTGACACCAAAACCCAGCTGAGTTGGGTTTTGCATGTGCGTGCCTTTGCACACAGCTCCATTCCCAGGCAGGAGAAGAAGCACCCATCCCCACTCACTGGTTAAGGTGCTGGGCTCCCACCTGAAAGGTGCTGGGTTCGAGGCCCGTTAATGCCACCCTCGAGCAAGGCGCCCCCCTAGGCCCCTACCGGCTCCTTAACGACAGATATCTGAATCCACTGTGAATCACTTCGGATTGAAAACATCTGCTGGATGAGAAAAAGCAGTCGTATCATAACCAAGCTAAACGACCTCCATTCCTCCCTGGAGAGCGTGTATCTATCTCTCTGTCCAGGTCTGTTTTCTCTCGCTGCGCAGGGACAGCGTCTGTGACAGGGACAGACCTGAGTGTGTGTTTGGACAGGCTGGGGGCTGAGAGTTGCTTTTTCAGGTGGCGGCCCCAGACGGTCTTTCGCTGGGCCCCCAGACGGGGTCTCCGGGGGCCGTTCCTCCACCCCCTCCCTGGTCCCGGACCAGCTGATCCTGGAGCCGGTCCCGGAGGTCTCGTGAATCCCCCGCACAAGAGCTCCACTCTTTGGATGGGTTTTAGCTTTACGGCCTTAATGGTATTAACACTCTCTCAGGCACACGGGTGTAAACGTGTATGCACACACACACACACATTTAAGTACACGCACAAATTCGCAATTGCAAGCGTACGCACACTCAAACACACACACACACACACACACACACACACACACATTGAAACACAGACACAGAAACACATGTATTCACACACGCAAAAAACAAGGAAACCACACTGATGCACAATGACAGACACTAACACACATCAGACCCTCATATACACAAACAAAACACCCACTACACTGAAACACATTGGCAGATGCAAACACACACAAACCAACATATACACAATCACACATACACAGACACCACACCTACACACACAAACCTAACTCACCAGCCAAACACACACACACCACACCGAAACACATTGACACAAACTAACACACGCACACACACACACACACAAAACTATACACACATCAAATTCCACACCTTAACACATCCACCCACACACACACACACCCAGGGCTGTGGATAATCCCCTCTGAGCGGTTGATGTGATGACAACAGCCAGTGGGTGGTCCTGACGGTCAACATAAACCTTTATTTACAAAGTCCACAAAGACGGCCGCTCAGACATAAGCATTCAGGTTACGGCTTCCCCTCTCTCTCTTTCTCTTTTTGTTAGTCTCTCCTCCTCACGTTGACTCTCTGCCTGTCTTTGTTTCTCTTTATCTCGGTCCATCTCCATCTCTATCTCCTTCTCCCCCTCTCTTTAACTGTTTCTTTTTCTCCCCCTTCTCTCGTCCATTTCAATATTTCTCCCCCTATTCCTTGTCTGTCTCTGTATCTTTTTCTTCCACAATGTCCGCCTCCACCTCAACCTTATTTCTCTCTGTCTCCCCCCTCTCTCTCTATCTCCCTCTGTTTCTCTCTACCCCACTCTTGTCGTTTTTCTCCTCTTCCCCCCCTCCATTCCTCTCTCTCAGTCATCCTGCCTCTCTCTCTCTTCCTGCCCCCAACAGACCTGTCTCTCTCTCTGTTCCAGGAAGTCTCCCACACCTCCCCCCGAGTTCTTAGAAATTCTTTGAAGAGACAAGTCACAAACATGATACATGATTCACCTCTCCATTTCCTCACCTTCAGGTTATTAGATAAGTCCCCCACATATCTGTCATGTTAGAAGGAATAGCTGCAAGCTCATTTCCCATCCGGGCCCCATCTTGTTAATATTACCGTTAGCCAATTTCACACCGTTTGTCTTGAAGAATTAACGCTTAATAACTTTCCATCTGGTCGATGACTTATTAACATTGATACTAGCTAGCTACTCACTGATCCGGGTCTCTGTGAAGTTAACATTGATGCTAGCTAGCCTCGCACCCATCTGGGGACATCACTGGGTTCCTGGTAACCGTGACTACACAACGTTAAGTTTAGGTATTAGGTTAGAGACGGATGTGCCTAGATATCAGGTTAGGGTTAAGATGGTTAAGATGAGCCATTGTTTAAGGATGGTTTAGTTTAAGGAATAACAGTGGCTAAGGCTACAAAGGGAGACAGTAAGGAAGACCTGCATTGTGTTGTTACCATGGAAACAACATCTTTCTCAAACACACGGCGCTGTCTCAACGTCCCGCTGTGGTTACCCTGAGACAATACGTTGGTGTTTGAACCAGAGGCTCTTTCGACATCTCTCTGTTTTCTGGAACGCAATGAACCCAGCCTCACTGTGTGGAGCAAGGGGACACTTCGGCCCGGAAAACACTTGTTTAAAACAAGCATGGGGGGGGGGGGGAGAGTGTAGTGCAGCTTGATTGAGCAACAGGTTTCCATAGCAACGCTGGTTGTAGAAACCTCACCCATGGGAGGGAGGGGGGAGTTCAGTCTTGTCCATCACTCTTCACACACAAAGTTCACAAATAAAGGCTTGTTTTTTCCCCCCCAGTGCTGGGATGCCAGGTTGGCTTTGATATATCCCCCCAGAGCAGCAGATCAGAGAAGTATGTTTTTGTGTTGTTTTTCCTCTTTCTGTGAGAGGTCTCCGGGGTCTGTCTGGAGATAAGGGTCTCAAGGGTCCACACACACACACACACACACACACACACACACACACACACACACACACACACACACACACACACACACACCCCTCGTCCGAGGAATTATTTTGATTAACTCAGTCCTATCCTGACCATTAACATATAACACTATAGCTTTACATATTCACTTTATATACCTATTACATTAGTATTATATTGTATTTTAGTCAAGTTTTTTTACATTTGTATTTTTTTTTACTACTACAACTTCTATGAATCTTGTTGTATCTTCTTTAATTTGAGAGAGAGAGAGAGCCAGTGACAGACAGAGAGAGTCACAGACAGACAGACAGACAGACAGACAGACAGACAGACAGACAGACAGAGAGAGACAGGTAGGGTCTTTGTCCTGCAGGCCTGGTAAGTCAGGAATCAACAGTCAGGTGTTGCTTTCAAAAGAAATTCCCCCTTCAACGTTTAAGGTAAAACTTCGTGCCTCAGAAACATTTACAGAATGCACCAAGTATTCCTGACACCATTCACCCACTCACGCTATGCACGCAAGCAACACGCTAAAACGCCCTCGCTTCACAAAAACATCCGTGTGACGGTATGTTTTACACACACACACACACACACACACACACACACACAGGGAGCTCATGTTCATTTTGTGCGCTGCATTACAAAAGACAGCATTGGCTGCACAATGTTCTTTCTGGGCGGATTACATGTCAGAATCGCACACAGTGTTAATATGACGTCGCCGGGGGAAACCAAACCACTGATACACTCTGGTTTATTATGGTCTGGATGCTTCCCATGGCTCGTGAGAACAGCCATTTTACCACCTTAACGTGATTCTCTGGCCCTAATGCGTCGTGAAGTGAACACGTTGTGTGAAAACCGGACTGACACACACACGTGTACACACTCAAAAACATGCACGCACCGACGCGTGCACACACAAACAGACACACACACACTCACACACAAACAGACAAAAACATGTATGCACGCCCGCACACACACACAGACATAGCAGATATCTAAACATGCATACAGATGAACAAACACACACATTTGCACGCACAGACACCAACCCACATAAATACATGTACACACAGGACACACAGGTGCACAAACACACATGGATGCATAAGCATATATACACACGCACAAACACAATCACACAATCACACACAGGTCTTCACGTGACAACCGCACAACGCACTCACTTCCTCCACCGGTCTCTACGACAACGGTGGGGGTCACAAGGTCACCTGGTCAAACTGTGGCATGCGTCCCTTAAGTGTGTGTGTTTGTTTGTGTGTGTGTGTATCTGTCTGTGTGCGTGTGCATGTGAGTCTTTGTGTGTGCGTGTGAGTGAATGAGGGAGTCTTTGTGTGTGTGTGTGTGTGTGTGTGTGTGTGTGTGTGTGTGTGTGTGTGTGTGTGTGTGTGTGTGTGTGTGTGTGTGTGTCTGTGTCTCTGCCTGTGTGTGTGTGTGTGTGTGTCTGTGTCTCTGCCTGTGTGTGTGTGTGTGTGTGCCTGTGTGTACGTGTGTGTCTGTGTGTGTGTATGTGTGGGAGAGAGAAAGTATAGTATAAAGACTAACAAGGTGGCTGACACCTTATCTCCTGCGTGTTTTAGGTAGCTCAGTGTCAGGTTGCATGTGTGTGCGTGTGTGCGTGAGTGCGTGGAGCTCCCCCGGGACATTGATCAAGGGAGCAGGTTTGGCCTTGTAGCCACCATCAATACGTTCTCTGATTACCTTCATTGACCCAAACCTGAAGCCATTCAATGATTCTCAATTGCACCCGCTTCGATTTTGTTGTGGTGCAATGATCTCTGAACAACAAGCATTCAAAATGGCTAGGATTTGATTTCATTGAGTCATAAATCAATTCAAGTCAAAAACGGTATTCATCAATTCATGATTGTTTTATGATTCACATCTCAATTAGGTTTACGCTCACTTCTGCTCAAATTGTTTCGATCAAACTCCCAAAAAAGGAACTACAATCGAAAAGTGCTCTTTCCTGAAACCAAATATTTGAGAACTTTCAAACTTCACACAGACTCGTTCGAAGACAGCCACAATTTCTGTTCCATTCTGTGTCTACTTTGAGGATTAACCTGACAAACATTTTTTTGTACACATTTGACCACAAGTTCACACTTCGACAAGTATCATCCTCTCCGTTTCTATGACTGTCGCTTCCCTGTCCATAAAGAAACAAAGACCATAAAATCATGTAAACCATGACAAAAGTAAACAGCATTTATGTACTATGATTAAAAAAAACAACCTTATATTCAGAACTCATCTTTAAACCGATATTTAAACGAAACAAAACAAAGCTAAGACCACGCTAACTCGCTTACCGGTCAACAGGTGTGTTTCCCATCAGTTCCCTCATCAACCGACTTCTTACCAAACCGCTCCTTTCAAAATAAAAGCGCTCCCTACCAATGAGCCTGTGGCCTCAACTGTAGCCCAGTTGGAAGGAGCGTTCACGTCCCGCGGTCGGCCAGGATGGGAAATGAGTGAAAGCACGAGCGATCCTCCAACAACAGCAGTAAACCGATCCGTTTGTTACGGCGGGACTGTGTTCTGAGCGATAAAAGAATAACAGCGGGTAGAAATAACCACGATAAAACACGCTGATTTAAAGAAGACGGATTGGGGCTCAGGTTAAGACAATCAAATTAAAGCAAAACATTATGAGAACCGGTTTCCCCGAGTCAATACGCTGAGAGAGCCAACCACACGAGACCCCACATCAACTCCCCCTATCTGGGGGTGGGGGGCCGTTTGTCTTGGGGCTGTGGTAAACGTTTGGGGACCACCATGGGTCCCCATCTGGGGAGCTCTGCAGAGGAGAGCAGGTCTGTGGTTCTCAGTGGGGGGGGGAGACCAGTGGCTGGGCTGACACTGGGCTGCCTGGTACACACACACTAATGAGCTGGCATGGGCCCGGGTGTGAGTGTGTGGATCTAATAATGCGTGTGTGTATCTAATAGTGTGTGTTTGTGTGTGTGTGTGTGTGTGTTTGTGTGTGTGTGTATCTAATAGTGTGTGTGTGTGTGTGTGTGTATGTGTGTTAGTGGCGATCTAATAGTGTGAGTGTGTGGAGCTTATAGTGTGTGTGTGTGTGTGTGTGTGTGTGTGTGTGTGTGTGTGTATGTGTGTTAGTGGTGATCTAATAGTGTGAGTGTGTGGAGCTTATAGTGTGTGTGTGTGTGTGTGTGTGTGTGTTCGTGTTTGTGTGTGTGTGTGTGTGTGTGTGCATCTAATAAGGTGTGTGTATCTAATAATGTGTGTCTGTGTGTGTCTTTGTCTATGTGTCTGTGTGTATAGATCTAATAGTGTGCGTGTGCATGTGTGTAGATGTTTGTGTGTGCATGTATGCAATAACCGAATAATATGAATGTGTTTGAGCCGGCTGCAATGAATTGCGAACATTTTGTGAACAAAACAAAACGAGGACAAAAAAACCCTCCTTCTGACAGATTCCTGGACGCGGTTTCCTGGGTCTAAGGTCGTCTCCCGCGTCGCTTGGACAATGTTCAACTTTGGTTCACGTCCCCGGGATCAGATCCTCTGTGTTCTGAGCACAGGCCGTGTTTGTCGATAAACACGCTCTTTAGAACAGAACGTTTAGTTTCTTCGCACCATTTCATCTCGGTTATGTAGAAGAAGAATGTCATTGGGAGGGAGTTACGAAAGAGAGCTATGTTAACCGACATTAAACCAACACAATCAATCCATCACCAAAGACTGACAGCACCATGTGTCCACCGTGTCATTTCTATTCAGTGAACACATTTTTCGCAATAACACATGATTACACGACAACAAATATTTCACGGCTTGACAACAACTTCCCGGAAACACATCCAAACCTCACTCCAACCTCTTCAAAAACAACCACAACATGTCCGCCACAACACAACATCTTCCCCCGCCCTCCTCAACCCATTTACACAGCTCCTCTTCACAAAGCCTTTCTAAAGGTGAGAGAGTCCTTTGGGGGGGGGGGGGGGGGTTCCTGTACCCTGTACCCCAGGGTGCTAAACCCTGCCCCGCCCCCCCTGGGAGGAAAGCCTAGTGCGTGGGAACGTAGCTTGTTAGCTCTGGTTCTATGGGCCTCTCTCTCGGCGGAGACAAAGGCAGGGCCGAACCCAACACCCTCCGCCTTTGTCCCGCCACAATAAGAGCCCCTCGTGGAGGACGAGAGAGGAGGGACGCCGTGCGCTTTTAACAAGGGATGCGGCCATCACCGAGGGGGGGGGGACTCGTTGTACCTGCCGGAGTCAATTCTATTAGCGGTTAGCACGCTAGTGCGCTAATTAGCTCTGTTTAATAGCGCTTATTAGCCATTGTTAACCTGATCTTTGAGTCGTGTTTTGTTAGGCTGCTAATGCAAAGATTAGCTTGTTGCTATTGCTACTGTTTGTTGTGGAGTCTGTTTTTGCAGACGCTTGACTCCAAGGCGACCTGCTGTTAGTCATAAGATGCAGGTCGTTTAGGACCATTCATTAAGGAGCAGGCATGGGGGGCATCTTGAGCATGGATGCCTGCAGGTTCGGCTGCAGAGATTGGGAATCTAACCCAGAACCATTCGGCTAGGATTCAACCCCCCCAACCACTACCTTGCCCCTTTGTTACATTTTCTTTAACGGACTCCTCATGCAAAACAAAGCACGTACTGCAGCAGATGTGACAGATCCTTCATACAGTGTTTATTTTAGTGGTCGTCTAAACATTTTGGATCGGGGGGAGGGTTGACCCAGGGTTAGACCAGGAAGGGGGTGGGATCCTGGTAGCCCCCCCAGATTCGGTGCCCCCCCATCCACAGCAGAGAGACCCCGGCTCCGACTGGCAGCGAGCAGAGTTCAGCGTCTCCTTGAAACAATCCGTCAACAGCGAGCAGTTCAGAGTGTTTCCTAAACACAGAGCCTGGAGGCGGGGGGGGTCGCCACGGAAACACACAACATCCTCCTCCACAGCCTCCACCCAGACACACACACTCGCGCACACACACACACACTCACGCACACACACGTCACCTTGGCTACCGGATCCGCTGCAGAGCTCCCAGGTGCGAACATGCTAATGTCACGGCTAGCGTCATGGAAGAGGAAGGGGAACAGACGTGTTTTACCTGGAACATAAAATCCCCCCCCTCAAAAAAAGGGCTGAAAAACGGAAAAAGTGAATTTAAAATGTGAACTGGGTCAAATTGTGCGTAAACGTTGGGCTCCTGGGGAGTGTGTGAGGGAGTGTGTGAGGGAGAGCATTAGAGAGTGTGGTTAAGCCGCTGTGTGTTGACAGTGATAAGGGAGCAGAGACTAATCCTCAGGGTGGAAGCTGTCTGAGGAAGAGAGAGGGAATCCCTCAGTGTCTGTACAGGAGAGCTCAGACACACGCACACACACACACACACACACACAGACAGGAATACACACACCAACACACAAAAACACACACACACAAACATACTGTAACACAGATATGAACACACACACACACACACACACACACACACACACACACACATGAACACACACACACACACACAAACACAAATACACACACATATACATTAACACAAACACACACACAAACTGTGAGTCAGACATGAACACAAACAGGCACATACACACATAAAGAAATGAACACACATACACCCAAACTTTCACACAGACATGAAGACACAAACACACAAACACAAGCACTCTCAAACAGACACACCCACAGTCATACAAACACAGACATGCATGAATAAACATATACACACCGAAACACGCAAGTGCAATCCAACACATATACAAACAGGACACACAATCTCACAAACACTTGTATACCCAAAGAAACTTGAAAACACATACACACACACACACGGACAGACACACACACACACACACACACACACACAGTGCCAGCATCACACTTTGTCTGCACAGGAAGAAGGCAAACGGGTGGAGCAGGAAACCATGTGACCAGTGGGGTCTCTAACATCCTGTTGAACCCATTGGCATGGCTGGCAGGAAGCCAGCCCATAATACACAACATGACAACCCTGTGTACAACGGCGGGCTAACGAGCAACCCTCTGACACACAACATGACACTAAACAGGAAAAACATATAATAAAATAAAAATTAACATGACTTATCCTCATACGTTCATAGTATACTGATTGGGTCTCATATCAAGAAATATGAGTGAACAGGAGGGAGGGCAAGAGGCGATATTCTCTT
>NC_136946.1:5005629-5116215 GCF_949987615.1 Pollachius pollachius | reverse complement strand
GTGCGTGCGTGGAAATCTAGGTTGATGAAACCATCTATTGTCCAAAAGGAAATAAACAGACACACAACACACGCTGTGTGTTACGAATAATCTAATGTCAGTGACTAGGGGTTTATTATAACCAATGAGCAGTGATTATCACACACGCATACACAAATACAGCAGACCCAGGCTTATTGTTTCCACAGTAAAGTTAAAGTGCTGTTAAAATATATTAAGGTGCAACAAAAATATTATTGGATGTTTGGAGAGGAAAAACAGGACAGTATTTAGTAGCAGTTATAGCTTAGGAATGATGGCAATAAAACAGTACATTTCCAACTGAACCCAGCCGTCTCGAGACGGGCCGTAGTCCTCAGGAATGTCTTGGCCAACGGACGGACAGCCGTACATACCGACTCTAAGAGACTATTCCCGGCGAGGTCTGGATAAAAAAAGAATAATAATAAAGCGTTTACCGATTTTTTTTTTCTCCCCGTTTCTTGCGTATAAATCTGAGGACCTAATGGAACCCTGAGGAACGTGTGCTGGAGCTCTCTCCAGGGGCTTCTTACAAATAGTGCTCTCCCCCTTTCTCTTTCCTCTCTCCCCCCTCTTCCTCCCGCCTTTCACTATTTCTCTCTCCCTCTCCTCTCTACCCCTACCTCTCCATTCCCTCTCTCTCACCCATTTTGCTCTCCCTCCCTCTCCCTCTCCTCTCTCCCCCCCCCTGTCTCTCTCTCTCCTTTCTCCCTTCTTTCTCTTCTCTCACTTATTTCTCTCCATCTCACTCCTTTCCTCTCCCCTCTCTCCCTCCATCTTTTCCCTCTCTCTCTCGTTCTACCCTCCCTCCCTCCCTTCCCTCCCTCCCTCCCTCCCTCCCTCTCCTCTCTCCCCCCCGTCTCTCTCTCTCCTTTCTCCCTTCTTTCTCTCTCTCACTTATTTCTCTCCATCTCACTCCTTCCCTCTCCCCTCTCTCCCTCCATCTTTTCCCTCTCTCTCTCGTTCTACCCTCCCTCCCTCCTTCCCTCCCTCCCTCCCTCCCTCTCCTCTCTCCCCTGTCTCTCTCCTTTCTCCCTTCTTTCTCTCTCACTTATTTCTCTCCATCTCACTCCTTCCCCCTCTCTCCTCTGTTCTACCCTCCCTCCCTCCCTCCCTCCCTCCCTCCCTCTCTCTCTCCTGGCCTAAATAGACAGCCTGGCGAGGGCTGAGCTAGCACACAGAGAGGATCCTTGAGAGTGAGGGGTTGTATTGGGGGGGGGATTGGTTTGGTTAGAGGGTATTTGTGTGTGTGGGGGGGGAGGGATTGGATGGGTGAGAGGGTGGGTGTGTGTGTGTGTGTGTGGGGGGGGTAACTGGCAGGGGCGAGACCCTGGGGAGGGGGGGGGGGGTATTTCAGTCAGCTTCCTTGAGTCGCTCTCTGTCTCTTTCTCTCTCGATTAGGAAGCGACTGGAGGAGAGAGATTGGAGAGAGAGCGAGACAGAGAGAGAGGTTGAGTAGGTTAGTGTAGCCTCAGGTAGTGTTAATGCAGAACAGTGTTTTCAGCTAAATACAGATATTATATTCTCTGGATGAATGTAGGCCTCAAGCTAGAATGTGTTGGCTTGTTTATTTGTTTGTTTTGTCTGTGTGTGTGTCTCCTTCCGTCTGCATCGTTACCGGGATTTTTCTCACCAAATCGTTGAACACAGAACAACGATAAACAACGTTCCCTAATGCACATTAAACTGTCACTCCTACTGACTACTAGTTTGCCATTAGGACACTTTCATCCAAAGCAACCTAAAGTGAATTCAGATGCCTGGATATAATGAGTAGGTAGGTGGTTAGGGCATGTCACTCATGATTGTCTACAGGTGGGGACAGAGGATTCAAACAGAGTACCTTTCGTCTGGAACCTAACAGTTGTTAATTAGTGCTTGGTACTTGTTTCTATGAACATCCTTACTGTACCGAAAGTGATATATTGAATCTCTTTCTCCTGACAAATGTACTTATTGTAAGTCGCTTTGGATTAAAGCGTCTGCTAAACGCCCTAAATGTAAATGTGAATGGAGTGGAACCCCTTAGCTAGCCACAATACACTGCCTCGATGATCCTGGACTATATTTAGCGCCCTCCCTCCAATCCCCGGCCATTCACAAACTCAAAGCAGGCCCTGCCTCACTACGAAGGCTAAACTTGCACACCAAGGTATTTGGCTCACAGTGGAGGGGGCACCGGGTCAGGAATGAGATGCACACTGAAAAGCAATCTGAAACTGCACCTCTTCCATTTCTCGGGGAGGAGAGAAACACACGTCGGGGTCTTTTGTCAGGCTCCGGTTGTTCTGTTCATGGAGTCTGAAAGGACCCCTGATTAAACCCGTTCCTCCCTCTAATAAATGTCGAGTGCGGGCCTTGCGGTCGAACAGCGAACGAATACAGTCGTGAAATGTGTTTTCCGTTGCCCCAGCTGCATTCTGTCACAAAAATGTGCGGTCAGTTCTCGATGCTTTGGCTAATGGGTTTTCCACCTGTTAAAGAGAGGAGTGGTTTTACAGCTTGTGTCAGATGTCTGGTTGTGGCTCTACAGTGTTTGCAGTGCAGTATGTGCATGTATAGGCTTTGTAAAACAATACATCGTCTTCTACATGCCTTAATCAACCGGGGCTGGTACCACTACCACCTGTGCTACTCCTATTATTCTATCTTGTATTGTTGTAGCTGCAATGTTGAGGTGTATGGCTGTTGAGAAACCAAGCCTAAGAATTTTACTCCAGTGTACTTTTACCGTTAGATGTAATATAAGCAATTCTGACTCTGATTCTTATTCTGATTAATTAAAGTAACTGTTTATGTATCCATGTTGGCACGAAATCAGTCAGAAGAATGTAAAAAAACTGGAAAATGTTGGTATCGCTAATGCTCGCGCTTATCGCTTAAGCTAATAAGTATGCTAATGATAAATTGTCACTATCTAAATGCCCTCTAAATTCCCTTGGGGAAGGGAGAAAGCTTGCGGTACCCAGTGCTTTTGGCACCTATGTCCTGTAAAATGGGAAGTGAATGAAAATCCTCTCAGTTCGGTATTTTTAAACGTCTGTGTATTTTAAACTCTACACAAGCTTTTGACAGAGCTTCGTCTTTTCACTGGGGGACGGGGGTGGGAGAGGGGGGGGCTATGAGACTTTGAATATTATACGAGAGAGACGGAGACAGAGAGGGAAATAGCTAGGGGAGAAAAACACAGAATCTCATGTTACCAGTTTTTTTTCTCTTTTCACAGCAATATAAATTAACCATGACCCCCATTACTTCAACGAAGAGCTGAAATGAAGTAATCTTTGTCTTAGCCCCTGAAAAAACAACCGATAAATCAACAGTACTCCAGCCCTGTGCTCTCTCCCTACAGTAGCCTGCAGGCTAGCATTCATACCGCCAAGAGCATAGCCGCTGCCCAGAGCGACATTGACAACACTTCGGTTTCGGGCCGGAAAACGAGCATCTTGCGCCGCCATTAACTCTGACCTTATCCCCTTATTTTTTCGGTTCATTTTTTGTTCGGCTCTGTAAGTCGTTAATCTTTTAACTCCTACTCTTTACCACCGTCTCACCCCGGAGAGCGCTGGGTTTTAATTGCTTTTCCTTGTTTTCAAGGGCACACGCTCGGATGCCACCGGCTCTCTCCTTGTGTTTCTTTCCCCCTGATTTCCAACTGATCCCGACTCCTTCGGTGCCTCCAGTGAATACCGTGTCATGACAGCTTCACTCTGCGATGAGGCCAAACTCAACAGTGGAGTAACAACCGCCACCCGACCACAGAGAGACGGAGTCAGGCTTTAGTAGCGACTAACTCTAAAATAATCGATGCAATCAAGTTTAAACCCAGTATCGGAATTACAAGATTGTATCAAATAACGAGTACTCATAGTACAAAGAAAACACGGTTGTAATTTTTTTGTACCTTAAGTTGAGTGTCACCATGTAGCATATTAGCAAATTTTTAACATTATGAGTAAAGGACAGTCTGTTACCTTGCTCACCCATTGAGTTTAGCTAAGTAGCTAGCCTAACCCCGAAGAGTGACCTGATATCTAGCTTGTCTATGAAGGTAAGCCTACTAGCTATCTCCTCCTTTAAAGTTAGCTTGCTAGCTAAACCTAACATAAAGTGCAGCTTGCTAGCTAGCTCCAGGTGAAGTTTAGCTTGCTATCTAGCCTAACCACGACAATGTGTCTGCTACCTAGCTTCCACCATACGTTTACCTCGATAACTAGCCATGACCATTGTTGTGTTTCTCCACCTTGGGACAGAGTAGGCCTGGTACTGAACCTTGTTACACTCCAAACCACTCCGGATGGCTGGAAGCAGAGACTGAATAACACTGCTCACCACACGCTGGCTGTGGCTGTGTGTGTGGCTGTGACTGTGGCTGTGTGTGTGGCTGTGTGTGTGTGTGTGTGTGTGTGTGTGTGTGTGTGTGTGTGTGTGTGTGGCTGTGTGTGTTTGTGTATGTTTTGTTTGTGAGACTTTCTGTGTGTGTGTGTGTGTGTGTGTGTGTGTGTGTGTGTGTGTGTGTGTGTGTGTGTGTGTGTGTGTGTGTGTGTGTGTGTGTGTGTGCGCGCGCGCGTGTGTGTGTGTTTGTCTGTGTGCGTGTGTGTGTTTGTGTCTGTGTGTGCGCGTGTGTACGGCATGCGTGTGTGCATGTGAGCATTTGTTATTCACACACAAAGCTAACTCAGTTGTGCGTCCACACTTCTACATAGATTAAACTTGTGTGACTCAAAAATACAAAATGGTCGCCCCTCATTTCACCAGGACGTGTCGCCCCCCTTGTGTCCCCGCCAACGAGACACCAGATCCAGATGTGACGCTGACGGATGCTCCCTTCCTGACAATGACAACCACAGTTCCCCTGGCGCGTCAGTCAGACAGACGGATCGGGGGAGCCAGCTCCTCGACAGCCACAATCACATCAGTCTGGGCCTGGGGTTGCGCAACACCCCGGTCCCTGGCCCTGTCGCTGGCCCGGCAGACAGCAGCCTCGACCTGCTCCGGGGCCATCTCGGACCTGTCGAGGCTCGGGGGGACATCCATCTCCGGCCCAGACCCACTGACGGCCCCTCGGCACAGGACCCCGTTTTTCAGCAGGGACAGAGGTGTATGTGTGTGCGCACATGAAGGTCCACACAGCAGACCAGGCAGATAGATAGACAGAGAGGTAGACAGACGGATACACAGGCACCGATAGAGGCGTGCAAAACACAAAGCCACACACCAACAGGAATTGACACCTTTGCAGACAGGCGCATACTACCAATAATAGGCAGAAATACAGAGAAACACTTCCAGGGTACTGACACACACAACTCCGGCACGAATGTGTGTGTGTGTGTGTGTGTGTGTGTGTGTGTGTGTGTGTGTGTGTGTGTGTGTGTGTGTGTGTGTGTGTGTGTGCAAAGTTTGTGTTTGTGTGTGTGTGTATGTGTACGCAAAGTTTGCTTGTGTGTTTGTGTGTGTGTCTGTGTGTGTGTGTGTGTGTGTGTGCGTGCGTGCGTGCGTGCGTGTGTGTGTGCATGCATAGTGTGTGTGTTCGTGGTTTGTGTGTGCACGCGTGTCCGTGTATGTGTTCAAACTTGTACAAACTTCATTTTTAGATCCCATTTCCCAGAATTCCCACCCGCGTCTCCGGGAGCCCACAGCTCACCAGAGGACGGATGGATGCTCTCCATAAATAACCGGCCGGGCTTAGCCACCCTAACCCCCTCAGAACAAACCTCCATGTTCTCTCCCTCTCTCCCAGCTTTGTCCCCGGGCCCCTGTGGCCCCTAGGGCCCCTCCCTCACACACTACAGGCACAATCATTCTCTCGCACACATATCGGGCTCAAGGAATAAAAACACGTTAAAAAAAGAATGAAAAGAGAAAACGGACAGGAGAGAGACGGGGTATCTGCCAATAAAGAGGAGAAAGAGGGAAAAAACACTCCTGTGCTCTGAGGTTAACCTTCAACTTTAGAGTCGGCTTATTGGGCCTCGTAAATTAAGCTAACTGTCTGGATGTGACACCGGTGTGGTGGTGGGATGGGTGGGGGTGGGGGGGGGGGGAATGTCTTTAACTGTTTCAGTGTGTTGGCATCGGAGCACACACAGTGTTGAGCGGGCAGAGTACTTCTTGCGGAAAGAAACGTTTGGCTGAGGTCGCTAGAACAATAACGACGGGACTGCGGAGAAAACGGAAAAAATTTAAAGAAGCATACTTCGGAGAACTTTGTCCTCGGCACCTCTGAGGCCTCGCACCTCCCAAGATTTTTGGAATGCGTCGAAGACTTGCGCTTGATTGGTCGGAAATTCGAGGCGGGCGTGCGTGACTTTTTTCATTATTTATTTCCGGTTTCACGTCTCCATGGGCGACCCCACTGCTCCGGCTAACGGAACGTTCGCTGAGGTTTGTCGGCTGAGAATTTCTTCGGTAGCTCTAGCCAGCACGAATCTGACTTCTAGTCAAGTATGCAGCTATAGTCATCCCATCCCATCATCTGTAGAAGTCTGTCCTGAAAACACAGCAGTCCAACCTCGGTTCATACGGAACAGATGTAACATGCCAACGCACACACACATCTAAATCACACACATCTAACAGGTGCCCACAACCACTTGTGGACACCTGGTCGGTGTCACGCACACACGCACACACACACACACACATTACACACACACACACAACGAAAATGAAAGAAACGGAAGGTAATCATGCAAAACCACACACACACACACACACACAAAAACAAAAACACACACAAACACTCAAGCTGTCCTCCCCCTCCCAGGATGAGCTTAGGAGTGTCCCGTTTCACTCCTCGAATTGCTTTTCCAATAGTGGTGGTTAATGTGATCATAGGATTAGCTTAGTTAATGCTGCGTTCACTCCTTCAGGGAGTGAGGGAGGGGGGAGGGAGGGAGAGAGACAGAGAGAGGGGAGAGAGAAGTGAGCGGGGGAGACCAAGAAAGAGAAAGATAAGGAGTAACAACGAGAGAGAAGACGAAGAAAGCCAGTAAAGGACTTTGGACTCGAGTACAGGTGGAGGTTGTGTCTGGCTTCGTGTGTGTCTGGCTTTGTGTGTGTGTGTGTGCACGCACGCGCGCGCACGTGCGTGCGTGCAGAAGGGGGGAAGCGGGATACAGACCGTGTGTCGCCACGACGACCAGCGTCCTTTTCTTGTCCTCCACCAGATAAGACCTCCCCATGGTGTGAATGGGAAGTGTCAACACCTTATCAACCATCCCTCCACCCCCCCCCCCCCCCCCCCCCTCCCCCCACAGACTGCGTCAAAACCCCCAACAACACCACCGTCAGACTTATAATGGCCGCCGAAGACCAGGTCAGGTGACACGTCACACCGGCCGACGTTAATGATCCACCACTCATGTGATTGTCGTTCCTCCGAGGCTAACTGACGCCTGTCGTTGTCGGACATGAAGACTTTATAACCTGGACATAAAACCGTGTCCAGGAAACAAATACTTCTAGTCAGTGGTCAACACGTCTTAAACCCTCTCGCCTCTCTCCGAAGATGCACCTTAGCGAGTACCTTATAGGCCCAGTCCTGAACGCGGCGACCCGGGTTCGCTTCCTGCCCGTGGTCCTTTGCTGCGTGTCCTCTCTCTCCCATTCCTTCTTCTCTGTCTCACTCGATCATAACGCATGAAAAATAAAAAAGCTAAAATAAATCTTTGATAAAGATGCAGTAGGTGTTAAACCTAATAATGATGATCATGCATTCGTTTTATATAGCGCTTTTCCGCAGCACCCAAAGACGTCCTGGGACTTAACGATACGATGCTCTAAAGATGTGACTACGTCTCACTGTGTGGTTTTAGCTCGGTTTCAAACAGTCCTTGGTTTCTGATTCAGAACCAGCCAGAGCCCGGGCCGCGCTCTGGGGCGTGTGAACGCTAGCGCCTGGCCCCGCGCCGCCGCTAGCTGCTGCTGCAGCAGGCTGACAGGATGATGGAGGGCCGGTGCAGCACCAGCGACCTACACCAACCCAGAGCCAATCACTCACAGGGAGAGGGGACCCAACAGCAGAGAGAGAGGGGGGGGGGGGGGGGGGGGGGGAGAAGAGAGAGAGAGAGAGCGAGAGAGAGAGAGAGAGAGAGAGCGAGAGAGAGAGAGGGAAGGGGAGAGAACGAGAGAGCGAGAGGGTAAGAGAGAGAGAACAAGAGAGAAAACGGGAGAGAGAATGAGAGAGAGAGAGGGTAAGAGAGAAAACGAGAGAGAGAGAGGGAAGGAAGCGAGAGCGAGAGAGCACGAGAGAGAGGGCAAGAGAGCGAGCGAGCGGGTGAGAAACCGAGAGGGTGAGAGGTCGAAAGAGAGAGAGCGAGAGAGAGCAAGTACGTGAGAACATGCGAGCGAGAGAACGAAAGAACGAAACGAAAGAGAGAGAACGAAAGAACGAGAGAGAGAGATAGAGAGAGCGAGAGAGAGAGAGAAAGTGAACATTGAACCCAGTCGTAGTAATTCACATGCAGCGTAGCCGTGTTTACTTGCGCAGCACAATCAAAGTCTAATAGCCACTTTTACAGCCTTGTTTTCGCTGCACCCGATCACGTACCCCCCCCCCCCCCCCCCCCCCCCCCCCCCCCCCACCCCCCACCTCAGAGACAAAGCCCCCGCTTCAGTCCGGGACAAGGACCTTTTCAGGTGGCTGGGTAACGACGACCCACGGCGACAATCACACTCTCAAAATAAAAAATCGCTCCCATTACCAGCGATCGTGTGGGGGTACCGGCAGGGATCGGGAGCGCTTGTTTTGCGGTGGAGGGACCACAGAGTCGGCACTGTTTCGACTCACAGCCCCGTCTCTCATTCACAGGAGCGAGGCTGAGCGAGACGTTGTCCTGTTAAAACACGGCGACAGACGCAGTAAAGTGCAGCGCCTCGTTGCTCTGGGCAGACATGTTTGGTTAAGGCCAGAACATTAGAAGAAGGCAGAGATTGAGTTCTTAAAAAGGACTCTGAAGAGGGATTCAGAGCCGGGGGGTGAAGTCCGTGGTAGACGGACAGGGGACTGGGCCGATAACAGTTTCATTAAGAGATACAACTAGAGTGTGTGTTTGTATCTGTGTGGGTGTGTGCCTACGTGTGTGTGCATGTATATCTGTGTGTGTGCCTACGTGTGTGTGTGTGTGTGTGTGTGTGTGTGTTTCCTGCTTGTGTCTGCCTGCATGCGTGTGTATCTGGTTGTGTGTGCGTATATCTGTGTATATCTGTGTGTGCGAGTGCCTACCTGCTTGTATCTGGATATGTGTGCGTGCATGTGTGTCTATCTGTGGGTGTGCCTACGCACGCACATGCACTGTGTTTGTGTGTGTGTGTGTGTTAGTGTGTGTTTGTGTGTGTGTGTGTGTGTGTCTGTTCGTGTTTGTGTGTGTGTGCCTACACGAGAAGAAATACCTAGACTTTTACGAGCAGTGGAACGGTAAACAGAGGTACGCTCGGGCCTCACATCAGTCCCGTTCCAAGTAGCTCACCAGAGCAACCGCAAGTCGTCTCCCCTCTCCTCTCCTCTCTCCTCTCCTCTCCTCTCCTCTCCTCTCCTCTCCTCCCCTCCACCCCTCTCCTCTCCTCCCCCACAAAGCCCAACTCCACCTCAAACCCTGGTGATTTACCGGTGACGCCGCGGCTCAGAGACAACCGTGGACAACAGGCCCTGTCCGCCGCCCCATTGTCAGCCTGACGGGACCACCTCATTACTTTGGGGTTTTCCTGAAGAGGATGGATGTTACGAAAAGGGTCCGCTGCTACAACAACATCATCACCCCCCCTCCACATCTCCATGACCCCTGCGGTGTGTTCCGACCCATAACTCCTGCCTGCGCTGGCCTTTCTCTGGGGGTGCAACACGCATTCCAGCACTCGCTGCCAAGCCACTGGGGCACGAGGGGGGGGGGGGGGGGGTTCAAAGGTCACGACGAGAGCGGGAGTCAGAGCACGGCGAAAAGGGGGAGGGTGTCTCAGCAGTGGAGAGAGACGGATAGATAGATGCGTAGATAGATCGATGTATAGATAACTGCTGCTTGGTGGACGCTTCCATCTGAAGTGTCTCTCTCTTAAGTGTCTTACCTTAAGTGAGCGCCTGGTGCCCTGCTAAGGGGTTGGCTCCCCCGTTGGGAATCGAACCCTGTCACCACAGCGGTGTTAACGCCACGGTCTGCCTAGCGGAGCGACACAGGGCCAGGGGAGGTTCAGGGGAGCCCGTAAATCTGACACGGCTCCGTCGGCGATAGTGTGAGAGACTCATTCACACTGGGGTCTGGTTTGGGTGGATGGAGTGATGGAGGGAGGGAGGGAGGGAGAGAGGGGTCCGCCCGGGCCGCTCAGCCCCACACAGAGGAGCTGTTGTTGGGGCCGATTCTACCACCGCGGTACCCTACTGGCTCTGGAGGTCCTCCCAGGGGGGGGAAGTGAGCTGTCCAGGGGCAGAGGCCTAGCTTTGGGGCTTGAGCCCTGCATGTCACGGCACTGTGATCTCTACTTATAGAAGACATATGCTCAAGCCCCGTCAATACTGAGAGGTCAGAGGTCACGGCCGCACGGGTCACCGCTAAGGGGAGGATCACGCAACCCAAGCCGCCCGATCGACGTGTCGGAGGCGTACGCTGCGCCGCTCGGCTTTCACTGGAACCATTACTGTCAGGAGGGGGAACGAGGTGGTGTACTGGTTACGGTGTCAAGACTCCCAGCAGAGAGGTTCTGGGTTCAAACCCTGATGTCCTCAGTCTACCTAGGGGGAATCTTAGAGCAAGATGCCCTAAACCTCTACCTGCTCCTTCATGACATGTGTGTAACAGAAATACACATGATTGTAGGATGCTTTGGTGGAAAGAGCCCCAACAAATTAAAAGCGCATAAATAGATAATTAAACCACTTCGATTTTCCGTGCTGAAATGCGGAATCGACATTGAACTCCGACCCCAGTAGTTATACAGTAGGTGTGGGTGACTGACCAAGTACACACCATGGCTGCCAAGGTGACCGTGGTCATGGAGACCAGAGGTACAGAAGCCTGAATGGACCAAAATAACCTAACCGTCACACATTATTTTACCTGTTGGTGTAACACGCTCGTTTTGACGATTGTGTAATGGATTTAAAAACAGATATCTTCATTTCAGGCTTAGCAACACACAGCTTTGAAAACGCACAACACTGAAGCTAACCGCAGCGATGCTACCCCAACGACAAACACACACACACACACACACACACACACACACACACAGCGAACAATTCAACAGCAACTGATTAACTCAAGAGCCCAAAACATTTCCTTAACCATGTTTTTCTGACCTCCTTTCTTCTCAACCGGCACCACAGAGAAAAGAGAGCAACAACAAAAAACTGCTTTGTGTGTGCCTACGTGTGTGTGTGTGTGTGTGTGTGTGTGTGCGTGCGTGAGAGCGTCAAAGGAAACAGGTGCAGCAGCAGACACAATCAGTCACCCCCTCGGCTGAGCACAACACCAGGGGCCCTCCACCACTACAGCTTATGTTGCTGGCAGAGCGGGATTCGTACCCACGCTCTGCCCCTCATCACAGATGTTCAGCCCTGGTGTGCGAGGAGGGATATGACTGGTCCCGGGGCCCTTGGGGGCGGGGGGGCGAGGGGCCCGCGAGAGAGAGGGGGGGGGGGGGGGGGGTCCTCTCTTTATCGTGATAAATAAATAAACAGGGGATGCTAATTAGAGCTCAGATGCACTTCAAAGGCGGGCTAATTAAAGGCACCCCGCACACCTCCCTCTCCTTTTTCATTTTACAATGTAAACGACCACCCCCCCCCCCGGCCTTCCCCCCCGGTAGCCACAAGCTTATTCAAAGAGGTAGGCCCACTCACTCAAGATTGATGTTGTTTGGTTGCTTTTTCTTGTTTGGGACGGCTCACCTGCTGTGTGTCATCTGCCGGGTCTCACGTATCCCTCCGCCACGGGGACGTCCTCAGAGAAAGTAGTCTGGGCTCACTTGATGTGTGTCATATGCCGGATCTCATGTATACCTCCGCCACGGGGACGTCCTCAGAGAAAGTAGTCCTGGGATAGAGAGAGAGAGTGTTGATGATGTCGAGATGGTTTTTCACATCCAAGTCGTAGGCCTGTACATCAAAAATAAGCATAACTGTGTGATCATTCCATTCCATTCTAAACTAAAAAAAATTTAAAAAAAAAGAATAAAAAAACAGGCCAGGCATAGTCAGTAACTTGTTTTGTTTGACTTAATAACCAACCAAATGTGTTTGTTCTTTTCTGTGACAGTTCACTAGAGTGCCTTGACCTTTATATTCCTCAACACTGACTGCACTGCAACAAGACTTGCAAAATGTTTGCTCGAGCAGCAAAGCGAAAAACTCGACGCAACATAAAAGCAGAACGAGACAGCGAGTGAGAGAATAAGCAAGAGTAGGAGAATGAGCGAGAGAGGCGCAGGCCTTCCGTGTTTCTCAGTACATAATGGAGGTGACACTTCTCGAGAGGGCTGCGTGTATTCTTCGTAGTCGTAGTTCATCTGTGGTCACACTTGACTGACATCCTCTCTACTCTGCAGTATAATAAGAGCTCACAACTTCTCCATTTGGTTCATACGGTGTTGTTAGGATGAGATCATCTGGGACTGCAGACAAACACAGATGCTATGGTTTAGACTTGCAGACGTTATATACCGCGTTGCGTTGGTAATGGCTATGCTGCGCGTCTCGTTAAGTATTTCCCTGGTTAGACTCGAACAATATTATTGTGTTACTTCAGCACATTCAAAGTGTTTAACTTTTGTCACATTAGCACTTTAATTGCTGTGCTTGCAACGCAGCACTCCTCTCCAATTAAACGTTTAGCTTCTCAAGCACCCACCATCCTTTCCCTCGGGCTACAAGCTCCGTGGAGTTCACCCACCCTGCGTAAAACACGGCCAAGTAACAAAATACGCACGGAGGAAAAAATGCGAAGGGATACGTTTACAATTCACTCTTCCCCAGAAAAGCGTTTAGTTGCTACTCGAAATGAAACAATGCGCTCAATGTGGCGATGACGTCACCCTCAAGTAGGAGGATGGGGGCTGCGGCGCGTGGGGGATGAGGGGGAGTGACAAGCGATGCCGTTCAGACCAATAGGAAGCGTTTCGTGCCTCGGAGCTGCGAGGGCGCAAGTAGTAGACGCGAAGAGGTCTCTCAGAGAGAGGAGAGGACTGGTGCTCAGACCCTGATAGAGACTCTATTGTGCGGATCACTGTGGTGCCGGACCCTTTCTGCGTCGCTGTGAGTCTGCATGGGTCCCCAATAGCGCGGACCCCCTTTCTGTATCCCCCCCACCCCTGACGCGCGATAAGAGGATATTTCAAACTTTCCCGGAGTCAGAAGAGAGAAGAGGACGCAGACGATCGCCATGAAATACAAAGTAAGTGGTGATGAAACAGGATCTCTTTAATCCGAGGCTACGATGGACTTATTTCCCTCTCGTACTGTTATTAAGAGCAGTTAAGATATGTTTAATATTTAAAGAACAATCTTAGTATGTAACATGGGTTAGACTTGAAACTTTCATTGGCGCATGATCGCGTTAGGACACTTGAAGTCTGTGCAACACTTGACCGTGTTTGGTTTTAAACATAACGATGGGGAAGTATTGCTTTAAAAATGTATGTGCGTGAAAATCCCTGGGCGTTTACTGAGATGCTGCCCTATATGCAGACGGAATGGTGATTTTGCCTTCTTTCCGATAACGCAGCAGGCAGTAATGGACCCATGGGCAGTTTTGACACACATATATATTAGCTCTGCTTTTAATGACACTGTCGCTGTCCTAAATTATGCTTTGCCACTGAGCCACTGGTCACTGGTCAGTCTTAACCCTGGTACCGCTGACCCACCGGGTCTCTGGTCACTGGTCAGTCTTTACCCTGGTACCGCTGAGCCACCAGCTATTTAGTCAATGGTCAGTCTTAACCCTGGTACCGCTGGCGCACCGGGATGACTTGGCACGCAGATATGGACGGTCCCTTATCTTAAGTGGGTCAGGACTTTCGCCCTGATAAATCTGTCTATAATGGGTCTGGGACGTGCTCAGTGGCACAATCTTGTCCAAGAGTCCCTGCTGAAAATCAGTAGTCCGTCTGCGAATGTCAAAGTACAGATTATGCTGTGATTCTTTGTTTGGTAATGGGGATTTAGTTTAGTTTCAATACGTGATGGATTTATTAAAAATGAAACAGTGCCTGTTGTCATGATGTCATAGCTCGTAGCCAATGGGACGATGCGGTTCCAACTACGGTGGTCTGGTCAAGGGGCCGTTGTGTTTACTCGAGGCTGTGGGAGTTGAAGAGGTTGGCTGACTAACTAGGCTGGTGCCACATAAGACCGTGTCTATAAACGCCCATATTTGGAAAGCAAACACACTGCAGCAGCCTTCTCCTGAGAACGTTTTTTTTCTAGGGGTTTTGGGTTCAGGATAATTACACTTTTACTGCTTTCCCTGCTTGCTCTCTGAGGCATTGAGTTAAAAACAGTTGTGCCCGATTGATTCTGTTCTAACCTCATTGTGACTTGATAAAACAGGGTGGTTATGTCGATTTTGGTTGATGTTGGCAGTGGTGGACTTTGGTTTGAGAACTGTAGAAGTCGTTCACTTTGTTATGTACTGACTTTATATACACACACTTATACACACACACACACACACACACACACACACACACACACACACACACACACACACACACACACACAGTAGTGGTTTGGTCATCGGCCCAGGCAGAGATGAAGGTTTGCAGTTTGTAGAGCTATCTAGACAATGTGGAGGATTCTAAATCAGGGCCGTTAGTCATGCTTTTATTTTGAAAGAGTTACCGAGCATCGGGCCTTCCAAGATTCCGTTGCTTTTATCTGTTTGTCGGGATCAGAGATGTCGGGTTTGCATTCCTTTCAGCTTCGCTTGCTCACGACAGCTGCGGTAAACAAGCACCTACTGAAGGGACGATGAGCACCACACCATGCCTTCCAACACTTTGCTTGGTATCAGTCCCCACCCCGTGTGAAGCATCGGCGGCCGTCTCTCCAGCTCTGTACTGAGGCCCTCTCTCTCTCCACAATGTGATCACCTATCAGCCTGAAGCAATACAGGAAGAAGTGTGACATGGAGGGTGTGTACAGAGAGAGAGAGAGAGAAGCAGAGAGAGAGACAGAAGCAGAGAGAGAGAGAGGCAGAGAGAGAGAGAGGCAGAGAGAGAGAGAGGCAGAGAGAGAGAGAGAGAGAAAGAGGCAGAGAGAAAAAGGCAGAGAGAGAGAGAGAGAGGCAGAGAGAGAGAGAGAGACAGAAGCAGAGAGAGAGAGAGAGAAAGAGGCCCCAGCCCCACACTGACACATTGTGAGGCAACACACCGTGTTCCCTGAGTACCGCGGGTCTTACACAACGCCACGAGTTTAACTGCATTTCAGCGCCATTAAATATTGACCAACCCCAGCCACACCACCAACGCTCGGTGTCTGTGTTTGCCTCTTAACGCCGGTCTATTACTCATCTCTATATTAAGGGTTCCTTGTTCGTTAGAACGGTCAAGTGTTTGTGGTCGGCTCGCTGACATCGCTAGGGAGGCTAGGAGGACCTAGGGGAGGACCGGCCGGGAAGACTGCTACCTCACAGCTGGCCACCTGTTACAGGATGCCCAGAGAGAGAGACACACACACACAGAGACAGGCAGACACACACACACAGAGACAGACAGACAGACACAGAGAGAGACAGACAGACACACACAGAGAGAGACAGACAGACAAGGAGACAGACAGACAAACAGACAAGGAGCCAGACAGACAGACCTGTTGCAGGACACACACACACACACACACACACACACACACACCAAGAGAGACAGACAGGCAGCGATGCCCCCGTGCTAACCAATAGCGTTCCAGCGTTTTGTCCTGAGGGGACCAGTTAAAAACAGATTCCCAGCTCCTCCTTTACACTCATATTTACCCTCCTGGGTCTTCTGTTACGTCGCCACAAATAGCTCAAGAGCACTAAGGTAACCCCGAGTCCTGGCCCCTGTGTGTGTGTGTGTGTGTGTGTGTGTGTGTGTGTGTGTTTTCATAGATAGGGGGATGAAAGAGAGAGTCATGAGATGAGAGGAACAGAGAGAGAGGGGGAGAGAGAGAGAGAGGGGGGGAGAGAGAGAGAGAGAGAGAGAGAGAGGGGGGGGGGGGGAGAGAAAGAGAGAGAGAGCCATAGACGTGAGAGATGGAGGAGAGGGAGGATGCCATTGTCCTCAGAGCCAGTGATTGAAGAGAAAGAGGGAGGGAGGGAGGGAGGGCGATCGAGGGGGAGAGCGAGGGGGAGGAGGGGGGGAGGGCTGGATGATTGTGAAAAGGACTGAAGAGAAAATGAAAAGGATAGGAAGTTGAGAGGGTCGGGGTGAGGGGATGAAGGGAGGAGGAGGAGGGGGGAAGGGAGAAGAGGGTATTGGGGGAGGGGGGGAGGGGAGAATTAGGAGTCGGTGGAGCACGTCGTATGGCTGAGAACATTCCAGACTACCGAACTCTCAGGATGCGGAGGAGACGGACGCAAGAGTTTCAAGATGCTGCCCCCCCCCCCCCCCCCCCCGACCCGTCAGCTTTCTAATGACTAGGTCTGCTGCAGCACACAACAGGATGTTTGTGTGTGTGTGTGTGTGTGTGTGTTGTGTGTTTGTGTGTGTGGATGGTATATTTGAGGGCAAATGTCTGAGACCATATGTTCGAGTGCATGAGTGTGTGTGTGTGTGTGTGTGTGTGTGTGTGTGTGTGTGTGTGTGTGTGTGTGTTTTAAAATGTACCCGCCTGCACTGCAGTATAAGTATCAGTGGTGTTCTGTTTTCTGTAGGAAGAGCATTTCTCCAGAAACGTGGGGAGTTATTCAGACTGATGAGCATGCTCTGTACATGTATCGGCCTCCGCCAACACCAGGCTAAGACCATACTAACACCAGGTTAACACCACGCTAACAGGCTAACAGGGAACAGTGGTCTGCGGTGTGCCTTGGCTCTCACAAGCTGCAACACCTTTCAGGAGCAAGCAACGGCATCCCTCGTCTTCAATGGTGTCCTATTCGTCATCTTTACTTCATCACATAGTTCAATGTCACACAGTATGATGTACGATGATGTGGTATGTTTACTGTAGTATAATTACAACAATACACTCAACCGTGTTATCATTCCAAAAGCATCCAAACACACATTCAGCGCAACAACACGCCCATTCCGAACCCGTTGCAATGCACAACACACACATTCCGGGTTTCGCAAAAAAGCAGGAGTTATGTTGGGAGCGTGAAGAGAGAGCGTTCCTCCGGTCTGTGTGAGGCCCCTCTGGCTCCTGCTGGTTCCCCTCGACGGGGCCACAGCATTACCATAAGAAAACAGTTGGAGGGGCAGGCCGTCTAGCAACCAAGTGGAGAGGAGAAAACTAACCGGGGGGGGGGGGGGTGGGGGGGGGTGAGTGAGAATCCCAGAGAGGAACGACCCGAACGTCTCGCCTGTCAGCTCACTGGGCTGTGCGGAGAAAACACTTTTGACATGGAGAATCCGAGAGGAAGTTTGTGTATTGTTCAGACTCGAACCGAATCCCCCCCAACATATGGATAAACCATTTTTTATCATTTTATAAAACTGCCGAGTCGTTTTTTTCATCCCCTTTGAATGTAAAGTGTCTATGGGGCTCTTAGAAAGCACTCAAATTAAAGTAATAATTAAAAACTATAAACTACTATGAACAAACTATTAGCAAAGGCTGCTTCACATCAACCATGGCTCCACCAATACTGTAGCCCCATGGTGCCAATACCAGCGCCAACTGGTCCCAGTACTACCTCCACCACCACCACTGTAGCGTCTCCCAGTGACCATGGTGCAAACACCAGTGCCAACTGGTAACAGCGCCACCTCCACCCAAACCACCTCCGCCATCACATCCCCGGCAGCCAACCGTCCCTCCCCGCACTCACCCAACAAACACTTGTGTTTGGTTGCCTTAGCGACCCGTGAGACACGCTACGTACACACACCCGGCGATGGGGGGGTCGAACCCCGTCACAGGGTGCGTGTACATAGTGTGTCCCGCGTGACGGTGTTTGTACTGGCTGCCGGGTCGAGACCCCTTCCTGCTCGGCACGGGCGGGGCGGTGGGGGGGGGGGGGGGGGGGGTCCAACTCTTGACATGGTATGCAGAGCAGACCGCGCTGTATTCATGTTTCGCGAAGAGAGAGAGCAGAGAGAAGAGACGCACTATAGCAATGAAAACACAACCTTTAAATCTCGTGCATTTAAAGCGCGGTGGCGGCGGCGGCGTCTCTCCTCCTCTCGCTGAAGGGCAGCTAACCCTAACCCTGGGCTGTGATAAGCTCGCCCTGTGCTGGAAGCCTCTGAGCAGAGCGTGAAATCGCGGCGACAGGGGATGCGCCTGCATCTCATTGACTATCCCCCTCGTATGCGAAACCCTCGGAGGTGGCGAGGCGGGGATATCCGTGCGGCCGACTGGCATGCCCTGGAGGGGTACGGCGCTTTCAGGGATTAGCCTCCGTCTCTGGGGGTAAGACCGAGGCTCTGCTGGTGGATCCTCACTTGGCACCCACAAAGTCTCCTCCAAAGCTCTCTCGATCCCTACCTCCCCCCCTCCATTGCTTCCCTGGCGCCCCCCATTCTCCCTCCCTATCTGTCTCACTCCTCTTCCTCCTCTTCATCTTCCTCCTGCCCATCCACCCCCTCTTCACTCAACCCCCCGGCCCTCCATCCCTCACACACACTTGCTCACGTCTCTTCTTGTTTGATTGCTCCTCCTTCTCTCCTTCCCTTGTATACTCCCTCACCCCTCTCTTCATTCCCACCCTCATCCCTTCACCCATTTCCTCCCATCCTTGCATCCTTCCTCCCCCCCCTCGCTCCCTACTCTTCTTCTCCTTCATCTCTTCCCCCTCTCCTTGTTTACCCTCCCCCACCCCCCCGTTTCTTCCTCCCTTGATTCTAACCCACTTCCCTCCCCCCACTCTCCCTCCTCTCCCTCCTCCTCCTCCCTCACTCTCACCCCTTACCCCTCCTCCTCGTTCATCTCCCTCACCCCTCTGCCTCCTACTCCTCCTCCTCGTTCATCTTCCTCACCCCTCCTCCTCCCTCCTCGTTTGTCTCTCTCACCCCTCCACCTCCTCCTACTCCTCCTCCTCCTCCTCCTCCTCCTCTTCCTCCCAGCCAGACTGATGGATTTGGATGCTGGCCCAGCACTGCCAGCGCAGCCTAGATTCGTCGTCAGGCAGACCTGGCATGACTTGCAAATTATCCTTTAAAAAAGACAGCAGTTACACAACATGGCCGCCCACCCGCGTCAGTGTTTTTTCTTTGGTAGCTTCTTCCTCACACCATTCGAGACACCCCTTTGAAAGATTACACCCCGCATATCTCCACTGTCCTGTTTTAGATTTACGTCCTCAGCGCTTCAAAGCAGCGTCCTGACTGGTAACAGATTTGGGACTGGGACATATTTAGACAAGGTCTTCTGGAGTTACTGGAGTTGGGGATTGCATAAGGAAGGGGGGGTGGGGGGGGAGACGTTCTAATCATTTTTGCCTTGAATTGACCTCAAAACAAAGAGAGTTGTGAACCAAGAGAAGCTTAAGATGCTATGAACACTTGCGGAGCTGTTGGCTGCCAGACAGCGTCACATTCTGCAGCCCCTCCGTCTCTTCTAAACAATAGATGTGGTGCGTCTGGCAATAACCTCAGCACATATTTAGCATAATCTGCATTGCTCTTGTGGATAAGAGTTTAACTCAGTTTGGGGATGTTTTGATGCAGTTCCCACGCGGCAACTTACCACAAACTGACCACTGACAAACCAAAGCATTCTGGGGGAGTTGTATGTTTGACACAAACATCTTGTCGCACAACTAAAGTGCATCAAGCACAGCAATCACCAGCGCGATGCTATCTCTGTGTCCCTCAGAGAGAAGCTATCACGTTGATAGCATCATGCTGCCAGACTATCAAACTCCAGTTGAGATAATAAAGAGAGTGTGGTGGTGTTTCCCACCATGCATTGCGTCACAGACACAACATGGCCCACGGCATCCTGTCAGAGGTACCGTTGCCATGCTCGTGTCTGTATATGTTATGGCTCTGGGTGGGGTGGGTGTGTCTTATCCCATCCCTTCCCATGTGCATCAGCTGAGTGACTCAATGCTGATACAGACAAGGTCACTGGGCTACGGGGAACTAACGACTAACATATCAGTGCACTGATTTGCTTGTGTGATGACCATGGTCCACAAATAAATGATCGTGGTTACGGTTTCATCTTCCTTGATCGACGAATCAGAGAGGCTCTTTATGCCAGCTGTTCCAAGTTCAGCGATCTCGATTCGCCCTGACATCTGTCCGACCACGGGGCGAGCTCCGAAGCGGGTCATGTGATCGCCGCGGCGGGCGGTTAATGCTAATGAGAGATTGATTCCTGACCGCGTTTCAAGCGCCTTCAGACGCGTGGCGGGGTATTGATTTACACGAGCGTACACAAGGCATCCGTCATCGTCACGCCGACGGCCGCGAGAGGCGGAACGAGGAACAGGAAAAGATCCCACACGCCCAAAGTAGGAGAACGCCAATGTTATGACACAGCACATTAGCGTTCGACTTGCCTGGATTTACTTCCTCGTCTTCTTTGTCCTTCTCTCCCTTCTACAGAAATAGCCGGGGTGAAGCTTCACCCCAGCCTGCTGTGCAATTACGTTAATAGGGAGAGAGAGAGGGAGGGAGAGAGTGAGAGAGTAAGAGAGTGAGAGCATGAGAGAGCGAGAGAGAGGAGAAGAGAGAGGCTGTAATCAGTGGGTCGGGCTCGCTTTGCCTGGAAAACTCTCCAAACTGAGAAATTACCATGTAGTGAGCCCTCTGAACGCTTTCCCACGGGTCAGTCGTACCCCCCCGGCCCTCCCTCTCCCTCTCCTCCCACCCCCCCCTCCCCCCTCGCGGTCCATTTAGTTGAACTGCCTCTCACCCGGATCAGCCCCTAGCACTCTGAGGCTCACCGGCCGCTAGCTCCCCAGCACCATCATTACTATAATTATTTTCTATATTTACCTGATGTGGAAATGAGGCCAAATGAGTGTGCTGGTTCAGCCGTGCTTCCCCACCACCCCCCCCCCCCCCCCCCCCCCCCGGAGTTTGTGGAGCAGTGGTACGGTCCTAATTCCCTCCCACCTCACTGAGGCTCACTGAGGTGATGCTCAGGGAGGTTCAGTTTATAGCAACAGCGTGTCGGTGATGATGTTCCTAAAGTCGGGAACGTACCAACGGCTTTGTGGGACACTCGCAGGGCGGAGACTTGTTTATAGCCAAACGCCGGCTGGGACGGGGTTTGTCTTGTTAAGAGGGCGAGCTGTTACTGTTGCCATGGGGATGTGGAGTTGTGCTGTTGTTGTTGTGTGTGGGGCGGTGTCGGTGTGGTCGTGAACTGGGCTCTTCAACAGTGCCCCCCCCCCCACCATCCACCACCCCCGTCCTAGGAGTGAGCTCATTCACCCTAACCACCACCTCCATTTGGTCCACACATTCCCCCAGAGAGAGAGCAGGCCAAAGCCACCCTGAGAGAGAGCGAGAGAGAGGCAGAGGCAGAGAGTGAGAGAGAGAGAGAGAGAGAGAGTGAGAGAGAGGCAGAGGCAGAGGCAGAGAGAGAGAGAGAGAGAGAGAGAGAGAGAGAGAGGCAGAGGCAGAGAGTGAGAGAGAGAGAGAGGCAGAGAGTGAGAGAGAGAGAGAGAGAGGCAGAGAGTGAGAGAGAGAGAGGCAGAGAGAGAGAGGCAGAGAGAGAGAGTGAGATTTTTGAGACTAGAGAGAAGGAGACCAGAGAGAGAGAGAGACCAGAGAGAGAGACCAGAGAGAGAGAGACCAGAGAGAGAGAGAGTCCAGAGTGAGAGAGCGACCAGAGAGAGCGAGAGAGAACAGAGAAACTAGAGGGACCAGCGAGAGAGGCTCGCTGAACGCCAAGGTGGGGCTCCTCTCAGTGGAACCGTTACGCAAGGGCCGGTCTTTTTAGTTTCGGCCTGGTCAGCAGCAACACACCCCACCCCCCCTCTCAGTACACACAGTGAAAGGGCCGCTTTGGGCTGCAACGAGACACCAGTGGACAGCGCTCTGTTTACTGTCTGGGGGCCCCTGGCTCCTTCCCTGGCTCCCCCACACACACTCTCTGGAAAGGGGCCAGCTTGGGAGCCCGCCACCCCTGGACACGGCTCTGGTTCTGGGGGTCTGGGTTCAGAATCCCCCTTAGGTGGGAGATGGGGGGGACGGCCGAGCCGCGTACGATTTTCAACCTTCGGTAATGAGAAAAACATGGCGGCACACGCGTCCCTCGTCCAAGGGCCAGATGTTTCCAAGGGCCCGAAACGAGACCCCCAAGGGCCCTTCACGGCAACACCTGTGTGTGTGTGTTTGCGTGCGTGCTTCTGTGTGTGTTTATCTGAACTCTTAACTGCCTTGTATTGTGCTACACATAAAACATTAGATTACATAAGAAACAAACTAATTTTCCATCAATAACAGTGAAAGAAAATCCAAAAACAAACATCAAAACAAACATCACAAACAACAAAAAACAGTTCACAAATCACAAATAGACAAAGTACGCCGCAGAGACTTATTTCACGGTTAGAACGCTACCAGCGGAGGGAAATATAGGCGTCGAGTTCAATGCCGCGCCACTTAAAATAACGCCCTCACGCTCGCCAGACCGCCACGTTTAATCGCCCAGACACATTCTGGAACCTTCCCCGGGTTCTGTCGGTGGCGGGGCCCGCAGCGGCCCTGCATGTCTGAGAGCTTTAAACAGCCTGTGAACGCAGCGCGCTTCCTGGAAGCCGGTAGGATCCCAGCATGAGGAATGAGTCGTCGGGGGCCCTCCCTATCAAATGACAAACACATGTGTTTACGGCCCTGGGAGCAGTGGGTGGGGGGAGGGAGGACTGTGTAGTAGTAGGGGCCCGGGGGGCCTCGTGTTTATCCCCGTGTTCTGACGCCCAGCGTTAATGGCCGGGTTCACCTGCTCCGATTACATGTGTGTGTCGACCGGCGACAGACACAACAACAAAACAAACGCAAACAAAGGAGAGGAATCGTCCGTCCGCTTTTAAGTGGCGGCTTCTACAGAGGACTTTGTTTACAGGGGCCCGACCTGTGTGGGGGCCGCTCCGTAGCTTTTCCTAGAGCTCCTAGAGCCGTTGCTTCCTTTATTGTTAGATGCTTCGTTGTGAGGGTTTTTTAATTCACTTTGCGTCCATTTCTTTGTTATGTTTATGCAAATCTCTACATGTCAAAATCGTCTTCTATCGTTCGTTTTCTATTTAAGATAACCATTACTGTGTTAACTATTTCCAGTGCATGAACAGCTTTATAGCAATACATTCGGATGTTTTGGCTTGTGTTTCGTTGAACTCCCACGAGTTGTAGCAGTGATCGGTTTGAATAAATGAATACCCCCCATCAAAGGAGGAAGAGGAATCTTTCAGCTGGGAAAGAAGTGTTTAGTCTGCCGTTCTCCTTGGCCCCGGAACAAACAACAACAGCACAGGAAGATTGTTTGTTGAAGGAGTTTTCCATGAAGTCGGTCTCGCTCGGCTGGAAAGTCCAGCAGCTGGGCGCAGTTAAATGGATGCCCGTGAGCATGATGATGATGATGATGATGATGATACTCCTGCTGTTTGCAGTATTTCCCTGACTGAAGTACACTTAGGAGACAAACACCAGATAAGGCGTACTCAATCATCCCAATGAGTTTTAACTTCTACAACCTTCACACTTATTTGGATTTGGTCCAATCCATTTTAGAAACAGAAACGTAGAATTGTATATATTAACTCTTCAAGAGTCAGCATGTTTGAAAAATGATATATACGTTGTTGGTACTGAGAGTCGAGATGACCATTTTCCTTCAGCCCTTACCTCCCCCCTTAGCTAAGTGCATTGGCGCTGGGCTGAGGCTAACCCAGATCCATCTCTGTGTTCATGTTTCCCTGTCGCCAGAGCAGAGGCTCTTGTTGTTCAGGCGGGTGATTAGGCTCCCAGATCACTGTAATTAGGGCAGGCCAGGGAGTCTGTCTGTCCTTGTGTATTCCTGGGAGGACGTGCAGAAGCAGGGAGTTCACCCTGGCAGGCTTCACTGTCAAACCACGGCGCTAGTCTGCAGCACAGCGATGACTTAGCACTTCTGGATTCACAGCCTCACTCATGCTGTGTCTATTGTCTCCAATCACGCCGGCGACGGTGTGGAGACACCGTCTGCATCTCAACAACATCTTAGTTCCTTTCGCAGAATGAGTAACCAGATGCGTTAGTGGCGTCTTGGTGGCATCACCGGCGGTGGCCGTGATTGGATCGATTGGATCCTCACAAACCACAAAGCATCAGGATCCGCCCTCCTTGGTCAACGACGACCTCTAAGGTCGAACTAAAGCCCAGTTGCAACCCCGGATGAGCCAGTGGGCGGCATCGCAGAAACATCAATGCTGGACTCCCAGTTGGTTTAATAGCTTCTGTCTCAGTCCTGACACATCTTAACCATTTCCGGAACTAGCCATACTCAGCACAACAGGTCTATGAACCAGTTCAGCTTAGCTTAATAGCGATGCCCTGCCTCAGGAGCCAGTGGGTAGTCGTGAAGGAAAGGATGGTGGTGGTGGTGGGGTCGGGCCTGGGGTGGAGGGCCGTGGGAGAGGTTTTTGCGTCTGGGTGTTGCCCACTTCAGGCTGTGACATAACCCACGTTGTGAGACAATAGCCAGCCGGACCAGGCTCCGGCTGGGCTGATAACTACATTACCCAGTGGACCGTAGGTTCCCATGGGAACGGGGGAGCACAGAGCCCCCAGGTAGGACGGATAAAAACACAGCTGGGGGTAGAAATAATCTGCACAAAGCCCAGCACACCCCAGGTTCCTTCCTGGTTCCTTCCTGGTTCCTTCCTGGTTCCTTCCTGGATCCCACGTGACGGGGCAGAGACCACACGGGGAACAAAGAGTTCACCCAGGACCACAAAGGGGAGGAGGTTTAGGGAACGTTTGTCTTGGATAAACGGACGAAATCCAGTCCATCTTCCAGTCGTAACAGAGAGTGTGTTTGTGTGTGTTTGCGGGTCCATTATTACATTATTCTGCACGTGTTAAAAGGTCACGCTCATGCACACCCTCCTCCATCCTGATTGGCCCGAGCGGTATTGTTTTCCCCTCAGTGTGCCACGGTCTTGCCTCAGATCTGGAATCCGGGCCGGTGTCCCGAGACGATCCGATACGAGTGATTCTTCCAGCCACAAGGACTCACCATGCGGAGAGATGATGACTTTATGAAGACGTACAGAAAGCTGATCTGAAATCTGCGGTGTTCCTCGGCACTCTCCGCAGTACTCTGGGGCTTTGGACTGGTCTCCTGCCAGGAGTTCATTTCCTTTTACTTTCTTGGGAAGAAAATCTTCAAGGCGTTTTCATGCAATTTCAAAAGCAGTGATAGATAACAGCAAAGCGTGCAATGTTTGGTTTTGGAATGTGCGCGATTCGCTCCTGAAGATGTTACAACCTCAATCAAAAAAGGTTTTCCTACGGGACGGGAGGAAGACAGCGTCGAGTTAAATCCGTCTTAAGGAAGTCACGGAGATCATGTTAGAAAATCTCTGCTAATCCTCATCAGGACCTCGCATTAAAATGCCATTGAGCGAGGAGGAGGAAGGGGGGAAGAGGAGTAGGAGGAGGAAGAGGCCTGTCAACATCGGTCCCTCTCTCCTGGAACCGAGCGAATATCGAGAGGTGAAAAGAGAGAGAGTGTCTGACGACCGACACTGGCCGCCTCCGTACGAGAGGCCGTAGGGGAATACGAATGAGATGCATTAGTTCGGCCAATTAGCACTAATCTCCTCGTGCATGGAGAACAGTGTCCTTCCCCGGTTTTTCCCTTTTTAATCTCCAGATCTGTGGTTTTAAGTCTTTATCTCTGGACCATTTGCAAGCCTGTTAGGTAGCCGGTGGCCCGAAGCGCTGCCCTGGCCCGATGCAATCCTATTAGGTTCAAATCACTTTGAAAGACATCTGGCACGGACCCGCGGGCTAAAGCAATTTGCATTGTAATTACGACTGAGGCGGGACGTGCTTTACCGAGGTATTATTCACCGCGGCTAATGTCGCCACGCCGTGGAGTTTGGAACGATATGAACTTTGGGGTTCCCTCTAGGTTTAGCAGTGACACATGTTAGTATTTTTCGAAAGCTAATTCACACGGAGCCGTATGAATCATGTGAGCGTAGCTTAATAGCCGACAGGATTTCCTCTGGGTTGAATACCAGCTGTCTCTGTCGAAACACACATGTTACTATTTTCCCAAAACCAGCCCTACTTAGGGCAATTGTGGCTAATAATAAGCCTGATAGCCTAGCTTAACAGTAAATACGGCTTCAGACAATTCCAAAAATAACCAGACCTAGTACCACAGGGCTAGCTACATCAGCTAACACTGCAGCAGTACCTAGCACAACAGGGCTAGCTACATTAGCTAGAAACTTCCTAACATCACAGCAGTACCTAGCACAACAGGGCTAGCTCCATCGGCTTACACCACAACAGTTTCTCAGCTCAGTGCTAACGTCGCTAACCGCTATACCCCCACCTTGTTAGCTTGATGTTAGCTACATCAGCTAACACCACAACAGTTTCAAAGGCTCAGTGCTAATGTCGCTAACCGCTACCTCCCCCCCCACGCCCCCTTGTTAGCTTGATGTTAGCTCCATCAGCTAACACCACAACACTAACCGCTACCTCCCCCCCCACGCCCCCTTGTTAGCTTGATGTTAGCTACATCGGCTAACACCACAACAGTTTCAAAGGCTCAGTGCTAATGTCGCTAACCCCCCCCTCCCCCCCCCCCTTCCTCCCCAGAACATGATGGCGAAGGCTCTGTACGACAACGCGCCCGAGTCCCCCGAGGAGCTGGCCTTCCGGAAGGGTGACATCCTGTCGGTCATCGAGCAGAACACGGGCGGCCTGGAGGGCTGGTGGCTCTGCTCCCTGCACGGCCGCCAGGGCATCGCCCCCGGCAACCGCCTCAAGCTGCTCATCGGGCCCATGTTCGATGCCCAGGCCAACCCGACCCCGGCCCGGGCCCCGTCCCCCGCCGCCCTGGGGGGCCCCGCGGCAGGCTACCAGCAGCAGGGGGCCGGGGTGTACCAGCTGCCCCCCTCCCCCCAGCAGGAAGTGTACCAGGTGCCCCAGAGGAGCGCCGCCCTGCTGGCCACCCCGGACACCACGCCCAACAGGGTAAGGGGGGGAGAGGGGGGAGAGGTAGGGAGGGGGGGAGAGGGGGGAGAGGGGGAGGGAGAGAGAGAGAGAGAGATTGAACAAAGAGTGAAAGGAAGTAAGAGAGAGAGGGAGATGAGGAGAAAGAAAGATGGAGTTAAATGGAGAGATGAAAAAGGAGAGAGAGAGAGAGAGACAGAGGAGGGGGGAGAGAGAGAGAGAGAGAGAAGTAGCAAATGGGGCATAAAACATGAGCAGAGATCAATGTAGTGAATAGGAAAAGAGATGGAACACAGAGTTAAACAACACCTTAGTTAAACAATAACACTGTACCCTGTGTATGGAAACACGTACAACCCATGGGACAATTCTGTCCGCTCACCTCCACTCTGATTGGACTGCGTCCAGAGTCAAGAGGGATTATGGGTAGGCACTGTGGACTGAGTGGCAGGGTTCCTGCTTGGCCCAGCGGCACCCACCGCAGAACCTTATCCTGTGTTTACTAGTTTCATGACACAAGGAGCCCTGATTGGCTGTGCTCGGGACCAGTGCAGCCACAGAGACCCACGGGGCAAAGCAGAGTAGGGCGCCACATGGAAATAAGCGAGCAGCACCAAACTGGGCCTCGGCGTACCGTCGGGCCGGCTGCCTGGCCCCGGGTCGTCTCCGTGTTCTGAAGCGGTAGCGGGACCGACCCGTTGGAACACAGCGCCGGGGTTTGGCTTCGGCCGCGGGAGGCAGTAAATGGTTTTCTTTCCATTTTCGATCGGGCCGGTTGGCCGCGTGTATTTCGAGGTCCGAGGGCCGGACACCATAAAAGAACGACCGAGAGAGGGAAGGCTCCATCTTGTTGTTTCGCTCTAGGCTAGATAGGGCAGTATATAATCACGCAGTCGTGGGGTTTTCCAACGGGTTCTCAGAATAAATTGCGAGTGTGAGAGTGTGAGAGTATGTGTGTGTGTGTGTGTGTGTGTGTTTGCCCGTGTGTATGTGTGTGTGCCTGTGAGTGTACATGTGGGTGGTTGTACGTTTGTGAGTGTGTGTGTGTGTGTGTGCGTGTGCTTGTTTGTGGTTTTCTGTATGTGCTTGTGCGGTTCTCTGTGCGCGTGTGTTGACTCTCACACTGCAGTTGTTTGAGCGCTTGTCTTTTCGGTCAGAGGGGCTGAAGCGAGAGGAAATGAAAACGCAGGGGGAAGGAGGGGGCCTACGAGGTGTAATGAGGCGTTCACGGGCTCCGTGTGCGTCAGGGCATCAGGCCGGGGGAGTAGGCCTCATTATAGACGGCCGCTCCACGATCCGGGCCCGTCTCTTGCTCCGGCCGCTTCCACCGAGTTAAATGGCTGTAGGACTGCCATCGGAGCGGGGCAAAAGAGTTTGCGTATGTGCGTGTGTGTGTGTGTGTGTGTGTGTGTGTGTGTGTGTGTGGAGAAGAAAAGGGGTGAGATAAGCCTCTCTGAAACCCTCGGGCGTGGGGGGAAGGGGGAGGGGGGACTGACTCAGAATCACAGACCTGTCAATCAGTGAATGTGCATGAGTGCAAAGAACACACACACACACACACACACACACACACACACACACACACACACACACACACACACACACACACACAAAATATACACATATCAGCACACATGCCAGGAAGCAGGGGAAACTCAACATATAAACACACACACACACACACACACACACACACACACACACTGACAAAATATACACACAAAATATACACATATCATCATAAATGCCAGGATGCAGGGGAACCTCAACCTATAAACACACGTACACACACACACACACTCAGGTTGTACTTTGTGGAGAAATTGTATTAACATATTCCCAGCCACCTCTTAGACTCCAGTGATAACATGGAAAACATAATGTGCTCCTCATGAAAGAAGCTCTTGTGCTGAGAACTCCAAGGGTGAAATTATAGCGTTTAGCAGGAATTAAATTAGGTCTCGGACATTTAGCTTACCCTCCAATCTGTGGTCGCCGAAGTGGGGACATTTGCAGCCACTTTTCAGTCCATTAAAGCATGAAATCGCCTGTGTGTATGTGCATGTGTGTGTGTGTGTGTGTGTGTTTGTGCGTGCGTGCGTGCGTGTCTCTCTAAAGGTTTTTGTATCTGTGTGTACGTGGTTTTGTATGTGCATGCCTGTTTGCATGGCCTTTTGTCTGTGTGTGTCTGTGTGCGTTTCATGTGTGTGTATGTGTGTGTACACGTGTTGTTACTGTGTGCATACGAGGATTCACCTCTCCAAACATCCCTTGACCCAGTTCTTGTTTCATTTTGAAAAAAACCTCTCTTCTTAAACTCTCCAGTCATCTCCGTCCTCCCCTGCATCAGCTTGAACTCTCTGGCCGTGTGGGCTGTGCTTTAAGAGACAAGTCATTTCAAATAAGCAACGACTGCAGTGAGGCAGAAACGCACAGCCCCATCGCACTTTGGAAAACCCCCTTCGTGACCGGGCCTGCTGCGGGTCAGTCATGCACGGCACTCCACTTTTGTAGTAAGAAATATAGTGTTCAGGCAATACTATTGTCGTTCAAAAAAAACTAAAGACAGTCCTTCTTTGGGTAGATCCTTCCTTTTTTTACATTTAAATTTGGGGCATTCAGTAGACGCTTTTATCCAAAGCGTAGAACATTTGTCAGAAGAAAGAGAAACAATATATCGCCATCAGTACAGTAAGGATGTTCACAGAACCAAATGCCAAGCACCAACAATTGCTAGGCTAACCCTAGGCTGACCCTGTGTTGTGGTACAGTGCGCGTTTAGTGGTTTTATGTTGTGTTGTTTCGTCGTCGTTCCCCCGCTGGCTCAAATATGACGAAGCCCTCCTAGTCTGACAATCCCCTCTCATATTACCCTAGTCGCCCCCCCCCCGGATCCTCTACATCCTTCAACGTGCGTGTGCACGCGCCCACGTGCATGCGTACGTTTGTGCACGCACGCCCTGACTGTGAGAACCCAGCTCTGCGGGGCAGGTTGTCATGGCAGTCATGCCCTTCATGTGGTGGGGGGCCTCCACATGTAAGGTCAGACCGAGGTTTGCTGTTACGCTGCCTTTTCCGGGGCAACTCCGGCTTTGGTTTGCTCTGTGCCGCAGAGGCCTTGTCCTGGGGTGAACCTTCAGGGCGGGGCGGCGTGAGAGCCTCCGAGGACCCCACAGCTGGCCCCCCGACACTGGGCACCACCCCCCCCCCGAGTGGCACCAGCTTGTGGAAGACGTTTTCCTTAGGGGGGGGGGGGCCTTCTCTTCTCCTCCCGGCCACACAAAGAGCTTTCTGACTGGGAGGGGGCTGGGACCAGTGGCGTCGGCCCTCTATCACAGGCTGTTGTTAGGAGGCGTCATTAGTCATCCGGCTCCCTCTTTGATTTATCCCTGGCTCTGAAAGGTGGTTCTGTTCCTCCTCCCGCTCTCTTACTCACTCTGCTCCTCTCCTCCTCCTCCTCCTCCTTCTCTGACTCACACTCTGAGGTCAATGTTCTTAAGGAACCGGGGGGGGGGGTTCAAAGATCACGGGCCTTTCCCCCGTCGTCTTATCTTCACCTTCCTCCCAGGCCATTGTGTGTTTGTGTGTCTGTGTGTGCGTTTCTGTATGTGCATTCACACACTTCCTGTAGCCCCGTCTATGGGCATTTCCTCCTTGATTGGCTCAGTCCCGTTCCCCCCATCCCCCCGCCCTGTTGTTCCAATAAGTCTCTTCGACCGCGCCACGGCGACTCAAGGGGCTAATCAACGTCCCGCTAATCAACTCCCAGGGAGGAAGTCTCCAGTAACTGTCGCGCTATGGACTCCTCGACTTCAGGGCGACGGGCGTGGCGGCTGGTCTTGATAACGCCGTCACAAGGAGACTCGGGTTATCAGTAACGAATGGGCTGTTGTTGGTTCGGCTCTAGGACCAGGGTACACTATACAGGAGGGAATGACCCTTTCCTTCAGCGCTCACCTCCCATTCAGAGGCCTGTCTGCTCCCCCCCCCCCCCCCCCCCCCCTCTACTTGGTTGCTCCGTGATGAATGGTCTGACCGCGAGGGCAGGGCCGTAAATCTGGTCGGGTTAAGAGGCGCTTGGCGGAGAGAACGAACCGCAGGAACCCGCTGCCCTCCGGCGGGCCAGGGCTCGGGGTGAGGGGGGGCGGAGGTGACGGCGGAGGCAGGAAATGCTTTGCTGAAAGGTAACATTTCTTCCCTGTTGGGGTCGACATCGTAACACTCCTCGTCTTCCCTAGGATTATCCTCCCCTCCCCCTCTGCAGGTTTCTTTCTGCCCGTCGGAGAGTCAGACATCGGAGCGATTGTCGACCGATAATCGTCGTTCCTCGAAAGCCGACACGAAAAGCAAATCGTTTTTTTTTCTCTGTTTGAACTTGTCTCCATTGTGGATAATCGGCTCCCGGTGTTGTGGATTAAAACTATGGTTGCATGGGGGTGTTATGATCCTTATTAGTCCTTCCAATCAGGGTATCCTCTTATCACCCCCCCGCCTCCCTGTCCCTCTCTGTTTTGGTTCACCCCCCCTCCCCCCTCTCCCATCCTGAGCTGGCTGACGGTCTTGTGGGACGCTAGACTTAATTACCTGCAGTAATGAGTTTGCCGCCTTAATAGGCCAGCGCGACGGAAACATTATCTCTCGGTGTACGGGTGGAGGAAGGAAGGGTGGGGGAGGGAGGGAGATGCTGAGAAATTAGCTGGAAAAACACTGCGCGCTCCATGTCCTCAGAACAGAACCCGGCAGCGTCTTAGCGGAACGAGCGTGTTGTCGTGGCGCTGAAACGACTCCCCCGGGGTGACGGAGCGAGCATCGAACCAAACGCCGCCGCTGCCGCCGCTCGGGGTGGTGCGGAGTCTCTCCGGGAATACGAGGAGGGGATCGCATTCCCAGTCCCCCCCCGGTTTTTGGGGGCTGGGGGGCTTACCCTTGGCTTGGCGGGTCACCTTTAGTTACTGGTGCTGATGGAAGCAAGAGGTGGTCCGGGGTGGGGGCGAAGAGAGATAGTGGGACTCTGACCTTGTACACCGCCATGAAGCGTGGGTGAGAAGGGGGAGTGATGAGAGCAGGACAAGAGGGGAGGTGGAGGGAGGCGTGGGTGGGGTTGACAGATGAGTGGGAGGGGGGGGGGAAGGCCGCCGGGGGTCACTGGGAGAGAGGTGGGTCGGATACCTGATATTTAGGGAAAAAAGACGAACCCAGACAATGGGATGGGAGGGATTTGTCATCGGGTTTGAAATGGAGACTGGATAGAAAACGTGCGCACACACACACTCACTCACTCACACACTCACACACTCACTCACTCACTCACTCACGCACTCCCTTCTCGGGCTGCTGCAGGGATTTAATCCCGGGTTTGAAACTAGTTCAAACTGGTTTCCAGTGCAGTCCCTCTTCTCCTGCAGCCCCCGCAACACTCAGACCATATCTCAAGCCTCGGCTCGGCACGTTACGACCCCCGTGACCTCACCGTTGACTCTCAGACGAGGGCGCCTTCGAAATAACACACCGACCGAGAAACTCTGACCTGCCCCCCCGGGTAAGAGAGCACGTGCCGCGGCCCGTCTGAAGCCTGTGAGTCACCGCCCACCGCGAGGCTACACGCCGACGAAACACTCCGTAATGGCGGCCGCGGGTGCCGAGTGGGCCCGTCCCTCTCTTCATCGGCGTGACGAATCCCTCCCACACCTTAGCTGTTACTCTTTGTGATGTCATCGCCGCCCCCTCGGCCAATGAGATGCCTGATCACCGCCAGCGCGCCGGGGTAAATATTTACCCAGCGGTGATTATAGGAGCACTGCCCGGCAGTCACCCCCGCCCGAGCATGCTGGGTAAACACACAGGGCGTGGAGTAAGCACCGGTGTGTGTGCACTGGTTTGTGTGCACCTGTGTGCGAGTGTATCTGGGCATGTTTGTGTGTGCGCTTGTGTGTGTGTACGTGTGTCACAGCTTGGAAAGAGTTCCTTCTATACTAGTCCTGACCACACATAAACCCGGGGACTACATGCCCTGAGATATTGGATTGGTTTGTGTGTGCACTGGTGTACGTGTGTGTGAATGAGTGTCATAGTCGGGAAAGAGTTCCTTCTATACTAGTCCTGACCACACATAAACCCGGGGCCAACAGGCCCTGAGATGGTAGAGGAGGAAGAGTCTCTTTCCTGGTTCACTCTGTGGAACAAACGCCAGTAAATCCAGAGATTCCCCTTTCGGCGCCCGATATTTTCCGAAGGTCTTTCCCCGAAAATCATGACCTTCTGTGTCGGAAATCACGCTCCGCACCCCGGCCCCCCTCCAAACCCCCACCCATCTGCTGCGTCTGGGAGCCTAGTCGACGGGGGGGGGGGGGGGGGGGGGGGGGGGGCGTGTCAACAATGAGCGTGTCAGCGTGCGGGGAGTAGAAATCGAGAGCGAGTTAATCTGTCATTCCGTTTCCACCGCGGCCTATTTCAGGGACATTGTTGCGCGCGGGGGTTGAGGTGACTCACTAGGACCCGCCCCCCCCCCCCCCTCATGGGGCTGATGTATGGACACACAGGAATGCCAGCGAGGAGCCCCTTTAAATCACTGATGGAGGAGGGGGGCGCTGGACTTGTCCTTATGAGAACCATATGGAATTGTGATGCAGTGAGTCCACACCGCTCTGAATGGCATTCCTTCCCTTACTAGGCGGTGTGTACTCGCGTTTTCCTTTTCAACCCCTGCCCCCCCCCCGGCGAGCTCCCCCCCACCTCCCATCCACACACCCCCAGCTTGTCTTCATCACTCTATTCTCTTCTCCCCCCCCCCCCACACACTTTTCCCACACAAAGCCACGATCAGACCCCCCGTTGATCCATGACGCAGAATATTGTAATTTTGTCAAATATCAGAAACATTGAGGGGGCAAAAACAAATTGTTTTCTGTTGACCCTTTGCCCCGCCAGCGAGGGGTTTGGGCTCGGCGGCTGCCCACTGGCTCTCCTCTGATGACTCACGGTATATTGTTAGACTATTCTTTCCTCCAAATCCCGAGAACATCTCTTTGTAATCCTGCTGTTTGTTTCCAATGCTTTGTGGCTTAAAAGTGTAAGTCTCCTGCGTGCTTCTGTCCAGTCTGCCTGGAAGCGGGAACTCACCAGGGATGTTAGTATTATGGGATATGTTAAGAACGTAGTTGAGATGATAGGAGTGCAGCCGTGTGTTGTTGTTTGTGATGAACCTTCCTGTTGGAGGGGGTTTTAGGGTGGGTGGGTGGTGGTGGTGCATTCCAAACATTCCTATCTCTGTCTGACGCAGCAAGGAATCTCTCAAAGTCTTCCTACTTCTAAAGGAAAGCGGGAGGAGTTATGCCAGGAACGAGAGCGCAGGAAGGAATATAGAGAAAAGGGGGGGAAACTAGACTGCAGGCAGCCCAACGTTAAGGCATTAAGACTGTTGTTGTTAATTTCAAGTGAAAGAGAAAGAGAGATTTGGAAAAGCTATTTCCTCTCTTGCCCGGGTTTGACCTGTGGGGCACTTCTGAGCAGAATGGGTTTAGATGGAAACAAAACAAATGACCTCAGCCTCCCAGCTAACATCACACCGCACCCCTACCCTACCCTATGCCGTGTTGATTCACAGATGGACCGAGGGGGGAACTTTCCAGAGTTTATGAAACGTTTGTTATTAGATGAAGGATGGCAACATTTCAGGTAAAGTGTTAAATGTGGCCACGTTTGGATTAGTTCAAGTTTTCGGTTAGACATGGTTACATTCGCTCATTAAGTTAGAGGTGATTAAGTTAAGGTATGGTTTGGCGTGGTTGCTGTATGGTATCAGTGAGATATGGTCCAAGCGGATTGGTCGGAAACCCTGACACAAACAACCAGCGAATAAAGTACAACATGTACATATCGGAAAAATAAAACCTGGAATGTCGATGATGTGAGATGTTAGACGTTTTTGTGGCGACCTCAACATGTTCTAGCCAGTATTATTCCTTTAAAAGGGTCAGGGTGAGGTTCTGGAGGGGAACGGAACACATTGTGGGTCCAACCGCCAGGGAAAGTCTGTTTAGTGACAGAGATGTCCGTGTGGTTCCTTAATGTGCTGTTAAAGTGTGTTTCGACAGCCTCCTGGAGAACCTTCAGTAGCTCTGGGCTTCGGAGCTCCAGTTGGGCTTCACCCTGTGGTCTGGAGGGGAAGCTCGCACGAAAAGAGCCCTAAACACACGGAGAGCGGAGGGAGATTGCAGGGCTTTGCTTTGCTGTTGAAGTCCATCTGAGTCTTGTGTAACAGCACTGGCACTAGCTGGCTCGATGGCTTGAGGACTTGAGGAAAGAGGGGAGGGACAGAGGATACAATGAGAGAATGAGGGAAACATGTGAGGGGTCACCAATACTGCTTAAGGAGATAGGGGGGAATCTGTCAAGACCGCTTCGTTCTTTAAAGAAAAACATGGGCCAGTTGTCTTTTTATACACAGAGGAACTAACGACACTTCTCTCTCTCTCTCTCTCTTCCTCTCTCTGACAGGTGGTGACCCCGACCAGGGTGGGACAGTCCTACACCTATAGCCCGGGTCAGCACAACCAGCAGGACCTCTACGACGTGCCCCCCTGCAGAGCGGCTCAAGGGGTATGTAGACGTGGGGGTCCTGCAGTTCCAACACAAACACACTTAGTGGGGGCCCCTTCTTGTTCAGCTGGCACAGGAGGACGGGTCGTTAGCACAGGGTTTGGCTTGAAGACACCCTGGGTTTACCCATGCTAAGAATAAAGCCACAGAGTGGCCTGGAGTCAGGGTTAGTGTCGGGAACATCGATGGCAGGTACTGAATTACTGCAGTAAATACAATAATGGAATAAAATAATTAGTCGCAATGCAAAGGGGTCGTCTTGTTCTTGGGTTTATAAAGTACTATAAAGTACTCAGTACTGTGTATACTTTTAGGCAATGTGGTGTTCCTGTTTGTGTTTTCTGTTGGGAGTTTTATCCGATGTAATTACAGACCCCCTATTCTGAGTAGATTTGACATAAACACAAAAAGGGCTATTTTTAAGTTTTTTTATTTTTCCATCTGTTTCTTGACTTGTTTATTTTCTGGTCAGGGTCGTGGGGGGTGGCTGGCACCCATCCCAGATACAGGCTTGGATTTCAGTCTAGTAAAACTGACTCACTCACTCCGAGTCAGGGTTCAACACTTTTACAACCGCCCGCAATTTGGTCTACGAACCCCAAAAACAGTTGGCCAACTGCTCTAAAGTGACATGTTTTGTTCCGTTTCTTTTCTCAAAGGTGTACGATATTCCGCCGGCCAAAACGTCGGGATCGTTGCTGTACAGCGGGAAGCACGCCAGCGCGCGCCCTGAAGGAGTTTACGACGTTCTTCCGTCTCAACCCGATCTTCGGAACCAGGGAATCTACGACATACCCCCCTCTTCACAAGCGGTACGCAGGACATCCATCAATATCCGTCCAAAAATATCTCAGACCTCCACCACATGAAAGACGTGCGGGCCAAGCCAAGCAACCGGAGGTTTGTTTCGGTCCTGTTGAACTGAGGAAGTGGCCTCCGTCCACGTCCAGAGAAATGTCCCGTCCGCGGTCCGCCGTTCGCTGTGTTTTCCTTTTAATTGGCCTTCACAAATAAATATATAACAAATATATTTCTCGACGTTCTTGCGGTGGCCCCCAAATGAAAGCCTTCTCTTCCAGTTGTGTTCAACCAAAACTCCCTTGCTTCATGGTTTCTCTGCCTGAGAACTTTCCAACGGGGGTTAAAAAAGAAAGCCCAGGCCCATAAATGGTGGCTTTTTCGAGAGCTTCTAAGGTTTCCCCCGGTCTCCAGATCCTGCCAGGCTTAGGGCCCCGTCGGTTTGTTTGTAATAACCTGAAATATGCTGGAACCTGTTATTTGCGTCGCTCCTAATTACAGTGATGGCATGGTCGTCTCGCAGTAATGGGTGGATTTCTGAGGCCCCGGTGGAAATCGCTTTAGGAGACTGTCGCCTTATTCCTCCTCCTCCCCTCTCCGGTGGGGCCGTGGGCCCGTTGTGCGTCACGACAGATCCACCGTGAGTTGTGGTGCGGGTGGCGTTTGCCCCGGAGGCCTTGGGTCCTGGGCTCTACATACTGACTACTGGAGGATGGGCAGGGTTTCATGGGATTTTCAAGGTTTTGCAAAAACTGTAGTGCTGTGCGGTCCAGAGAGACACTCACTTCCTCAATTTAGCACAGGGCTGGCCAATGGCATCCGGTTTGAAACGCTGCTGTGCCCAATTGCAATATGCAATGTAGAAAAGCGCTTTATAAAGACAGTGCGTGTGGTCTCTAATGCGAGTGCTCTTCCTTTGCCCCACACAGGTGTACTCCGTCCCCCCGTGCAGGGCCGCCCCCGCGCTGCAGGAGGGCACCTACGACTTCCCCCAGCCGCTCAAACAACCCCAGGAGGGCATCTACGACGTGCCCCCGCCGGCCCTCACCAAGCCCCCCGTCAGCCCCGAGTCCCCCTACGACTTCCCCCCGAACTCTGAGCTCCCCGGGGCCCGCCTCCACTACCCGGGGGCCAACGGCAACGAGGGGATCTACGACGTCCCGCCCCCGACGCACCACTCCGACGCCGCTCGTTGCCACGGCGACCTCTACGACATCCCCCGGGGCATGCAGACGCTCCCCCACCACCGGGCGGCCCCCACCGCCGCCGTCGCCCCCGTCGCCACCCCCGCCTTCCCTCCCGCCAGCGAGCGCTGCGACAGAGGGCGGGGCGTGTACGACATGCTGCCCGCGCAGGACTCGCCGCGGGCCGTGACCGACGTGACGGACGGCGTCAACCGGCTGTCCTTCTCCAGCACGGGGAGCACGCGTAGCAGCATGAGCACCTCCTCGTCCTCCACGGGCTCCGGCGCCGAGGGCCGCCTGGCGCTGGACCTGGACGCCGCCGTCCAGAGAATGTTCCGGCTGCAGCAGGCGGTGGAGGCTTCGGTGGGGGCGGCGCAGACGCTGGCCGCCTCCCCCCACTGGAGGACCTTCCCCTTCATGGAGCGCCACGCCAACGACGTGCGCGCCGTGCTGGACCGCGTGCGGGCCGCGCTGGGCGACTTCCTGGTGTTCGGGCGCGGCGCGGCGGCCAACGCCACGGCCCTGTCGGACCCCAGCCTCCACAGCAAGCTGAGGAGGCAGCTGGGCCGGCTGGAGGACTCCCAGCAGATCCTGCTGCAGACCTACCAGGCCCTGGAGGCCTGCGGCTGGGCGGTCGGCACTCTGGCCTCGGCGCCCTCCTCCAGGCAGCACCACCACCACCACCACCACCACGCCAAGAGCGACGAGCTGGACCGCTTCGTGATGGTGTCGCGCACCGTGCCGGACGACGTCAAGCAGCTGGCCTCCAGCGTCAACGGCAGCGCCGAGCTGCTCTTCAGACGCAGCATGGGGGACGGGTCCTTCTCCCGGGGGGGCACGCCGGAGGAGAGCCTCAGCCACCCGCTGCCCTACCCGTCCCCGGACAACGACAACTACGGCTGCCAGGTGAAGGCCTTCCCCGTGCCCTCGGGCCAGGAGAAGGACAACATGAACAATAGTGAGAAGTGCGTCAAGAGCTGGATGGAGGACTACGACTACGTGCATCTGCAGGTAAGGGCGCTGAAGTAGAAGTGGGCCCCGCGTCGTCTGTGTTATTGTCTGTATCCGGTATTCTTTCTTCCGTGGTTTATCTTGTATGTTGATGATGGGTCCGTTGAGTAGGACTATTAGTTACAAATGTTGAGTCTGATACTTTAAAGTTGTATAGCCACCTACATATCGATTCGTCAACTTGGAGCATCATCAAGTTGGGGATGAAAACGACAGTTTGAAGGCCGAGTTTAAGCCGATTCTTACCGAAAGCACTTCACTGTTCCCAGGGCAAAGAAGACTTTGAACGGCAACAGAAGGAGCTTCTGGACAAGGAGAATATCATCAAGCAGAGCAAAGTGCAGCTGGGTCAGGAACAGGTGAGTCCTCTCCCCTCGCTCTCTGCAGATCCCACATGAAAGATCAGGAAGGAAATGAGTTCATAAACAACTTCCTGTCCTTCAACCACCCGAATGACACAGATGGCATTTATTTAGGTCTCCTATCTTTGATCAGACAAACACAGCTGCTGACATTTGCAGTCTTGTATGGAGGGAGCAGTACTGAGAGCCCCTGAGAGTAGTCCAATCAGGAAGATCTGAGCTGTTTCGCTATGGGTGACTTCTGCTCCATCAGCATAATGTACAGATGGTTCTCTCCTCGCCTCTTACACAGCCCCTCAGCAACATGAGATTAACCTTCAATTCCGAGGGGTTCATCCAACACAATAACCTCCCTATCCACACTAGTTGCTAGTCATCTGGCAAAGGTCAGAATTCAAATGCTGTGTTCATTTTTAGCGAACGCTCCAGAGCAGTTGAAAGATTTGCATTAACATTTAGGGGCATTTAGCAGACGCTTTTATCCAAAGCAAGTTACAATAATAATGATAATATCTGTCAGAAGAACGAGAAACAATATATCGCTGTCGGTACAGTGAGGATGTTCATAGAACCAAGTGCAAAGATGCCAGTTGAAAGATGCCAGTGGAAAATTCCGACTCCATTCACTCAACGATTGTATTTATGTGTTCTCCCTCCTCCCAGATCAACCAGTTCAAGAAGCTGGAACAGGAAGTGGCCAAGCCGGTGGAGAACGACATCACCCAGTGGGTGTCCCACCAACACTCCTCCCCCCCCTCGGACTCCTCCCACACCCCGTCACTCCCGCTGACGACGACGGGCGGCGGCGGCGGCGGCGCTCGCGTCTGCGCCCACGACCGCCAGCTGCTGGTGTTCTACGCCCAGCAGTGCGAGCAGCACTTTGTCACGCTCCTCAACGCCGTCGACGCCTTCTTCGCCTGCGTGGGCGCCGGCCAGCCGCCTCGCATCTTCGTGGCGCACGGCAAGTTCGTCATCCTCAGCGCACACAAACTGGTGTTCATCGGCGACACGCTGTCGCGGCAGGCCAGCGCGCCGGACGTGGCGAACCGCGTGATGAACGCCAGCAACGTGCTGTGCGACCTGCTCAAGACGGTGGTGGGCTCCACCAAGATGGCCGCCCTGAACTACCCGAGCACGGGCGCCGTGCAGGAGATGGTGGACCGCGTGACGGAGCTCTCGCACCACGCGCAGCAGTTTAAGGAACAGTTGCTGCAAATGGCCGCTTTGTGATCGTCAGACATTTTGTTTTTTTTCCGCCGCCGGAGATTGCCGGGTTTGGGTCGAGTACGTTTTTCCGCCCAAAGACGATACCGCAGCGCGTGAACATTTATCTATGATGAAATATATATATATATTGCTTTTCATTAATCTTAAAAAAAGGATGTTTTTGGATGTTGTAAATAGCCACCCTATTTTATGTTCTGTATATATATGTGATCTATTTTTGTGTAGATTGTTTTATATGAGTATGGTATGAATATATATATATATATATATATATATATATATATAATATATATATATATATATATATACAGAAACAGTATTGGTTTCTCCGTAGGATAACTTAGACATATTTTCGTAACATTCCTGTTGTATATTATGAAGCACCTTATCAAATTGTCCTGTTTGATTTCACACGGAGGAATGTTGTCCAGTCCACTCTACTGCTGGAGGCCACCATAGATCTCCATGGAAACGGTTTGATGGGGGCCTCAAATGTTCTTGTTCAGTGCTGGGGGGAGGGGCCTGCTCTACACAGACCAAGTAAAGGATTGTTCTAAGTCTACGACTGTGTCGCCTGATTTCCTTTCAGTTTTTATTCGATAACTTTGATAACGTGATTCTTATTAGATCATGCAAGTGTCAGAAGGGGAGATTGTGAATGAAAAAAAATACTCACGCACACATCATGCTAGGTCAACGATTTTTAAGACCATGTAGGGAGGGGACATCTTGTGAAGTTAAAGGGACGCTGAGATATCTTATAAAAAAATAACGTGTTGTAATAAAATGCATAGTTTTTCAAATAAAAAAAACATTGGCTACTAATTGAAAAAAAGCAATAGCTCTATACTTGAATAGACAACGAGACAATAGTTAAGTTACATTTAGAAACCAGACAAATATCACAATTTAAAGTACAGTTGTAACTTAAGGTCTTCCGCAGTGGTAATGAAAGTTATTTGAAACAAAAAACCTGATTCCTTCCTAACAATTCCTGGTCAAAATCAGATGAGAGAAAAGGCCTACTTGGCCTGCTTGAAATTAGATCTATTAGGAATATTCATCCTCCAAGAAAATACAGATTTTCATCTAGTTTGGTGTGAAAATGTTTGGAGATCTTTGAGTGCTTGTGGGATAATCGATTCTGGATGAGGATGGATTGGGTTTGTGGTATCGCTGGAAAAAGCAGGATATAGTGGCCTGAAAGTGAAAGTCACCAGTTTGACCTTTTATTGTTCTCAGACTCACTTGTAAGGCCCTAAAGTTGTCAACTAATTTATTTATGGAAATGTAATGACTCAAGTAATGCCTTGCAACAATGAAAGGGGAATTGAGGTTTGGGCGTAGGCCTACTACTCTTGACATGTGACTCACACACAAAATAATCCATTGTGCTTCCCCTCTGTTCTTGCTCTTCTCTGCCATCTTCCCACTCATTCATTATAACTCGACTGAAATAAAGTCTCTCCCGGTCCCTGTGGACCGACTATAGATAGACAGTACGGGGTGTTCACAAAGAAGACATACCCTTCATCACCCCCCAATGAAACCCCCCTCCTCTCCGACGAGCTACCAATAGGGAAAATGTGAAACTCCACTGAGCACACGGAGGGTCTGGCACTTACAAGCGACCTCGCGGTTTTCATTGCCCTCTGCATTCCACCACCGCGCCGTCTCCCGAGAGATGACAGAGAAGACAATCCGCCGCGGAGTGACGTCGGACGGTTTGGCTCCGCTAGGTTAGACCCTGGCGAGGGCCTCCCGACGACGAAAAGAGAAGGAGACGAAGTCGAAGGTAACTCACGTCTTCTTGGACCAAAACCGCGGGGCCCCAAACCGACGACAGGGAGCGGTGGCCAACGAAACGCAGATTGATTTTTCGAAGGTCGATAATGAAATGTAAGAACCCCGGTGGTCACAAGCAAAAAAAAAAAAAAAATCAAGAAGAAGTTTATATTACTTGGCTTCCGTGATTCTGCTCCACACTCTTGGGGGGAACTATTAGCCAACGTATGATGGAGTCATCTTCTATTCTGGGCTTGGTGGTAGCCATGGTGCAGTAACCCAGATTAGAATAGCATATAACTCTCAATTAAACAGACAAAACACAGTCCGTGCCTTTGGCAAACATCTTGTAAATCATTTTTCTCCTCACCACCACCCCCCACCTCCAGTACCACCACCACCACCACCCAGGTCCAGGCCCCTCGACGTGGTCTGTTGCTGTAGCTACAGAGAGCCACCGCTAACCTTTCTGCTATATGCTCCGGAGAGCAGTTGTCCCCGGTCCGTACAATGGCCCAGTGTCCTCCGAACCATTGAGGAGGTGCTGGGGAGGAATATAAGCAGCAGCAGCAGAGACGGCAGCAGGTGAGAATCTGCCCACACAGGGGATCCACCCCCAGCTGCTCACCTTTCTGCCGAGATGGGTTAAACCAGCACACCGAAGGGGTCATGGATGGGAGGCATCCCTGGGTGGGGGTGCTGCTTTACAGGGGCCCCTGGCGTCAGAGAAAAGGGGGGGCCCTTTCTAGGGAGAAAAGGAGCCAAACCCTAGTAGTTCAAACCCCTACAGAATGACGTTGTCTGGTGTACTCGGGACATGTTCTTGTCTAAACTGAGCTACTGTATTTAAATAACTATTATAAGTGTATGTTTCATGTCCTATAAATGCAATGGGACTTGGTTCATTGGTTGGCTGTTGGGAAGTGATGGCAGGTTTAATTTGGTGCGTGTGTGTCACTTGTTGGGTGGGTGCTTGGATGATTGGCTCATTTCAGTGGAAGCTTAGTCCTATAGGGCCCTCCCCCCCAGGCTCAGGAGTGACTTCAGTGCAGCCTCAGTGCTACACATATTCAGAATACATTTCTGGTTCACCACAATCATTTCCTGCTCAGTATTTGCGTCCAGAAATTATAGCATCTGTTCTGAGAAGAGCTTCCTTTTTGTTTTCAAAAGGGCCTCGTGTGTCAAGACGTTATCGCGGTTGTTATAACAAGCTGAGAATATTGAGCAACCACTAGCAGATCTACCAACTGAATCCTCATACAGAGGCCTTAAACACAGCGGCTCATCTTGTTTTTCACGGTCTGCTTAGCCTGGATAAACGTTAATCTGGAATATGCACATGCGTGTAAAAAGAGTCAACATTACGTGTTCATATTTTGTCGTCACTTGTTATATTTATAAATTGCAGTTACAGGTGATATCATGATGCGCCATTGAGATTGATGGCTGCAAATAGTTATTCAATAATTTGAACTACACAATCGTGCGAATTTCACCATAATAAGAACAAAACGGAACAACGATGTTTTTGTTTCTTGATCAACATTTCACTGAGAAGGAAAAACGGCTAGGAGGTACAGGACTTATTTATAATGGTGCAATATTGCCCCCATGTGTTTAAACACTAGAAGTAGGCCAATGCTGCTGCTGCTGCCACACACACACACAAACAATTTTTTTGATAGCCTTAAGAGCTTCACAGCCCAAAATGTTAAGTTATTAAATGTCAGAATACTGCTCAGTAAGGGGGGGGGGGGGGGGGGGGGGGGGGGGGTGAAAGCACATGAAACACATGAAAGCTACAGGATGTGTATCATCCTCAAAGATCACGTCAGCTTAACTGCATAAAAATAAAGAGCCAACAGCAATGGCGTTTGCTCTGGGTTTTGCAACGTTGCGGTTGTTCCAAATAAACAACGGGAGATCTTCGTCAAGTGGAATGAAAACTTTATTTTGTTCCTCCCCACCCCTCTCCTGGCAATCTGGATATCATCCACCACTCTGTCCGACCAGACAAACACATAAAAACATTCGTAAAAACGTTCCCTTCCACCACAGCCATTTCTCACAAAGTGTCCTGGTTCATATAAAAACTAAAAAACAAACATGGGTTAGATCAGACATCAGTGACAGAGTCCAGGGCTTTCAGTTTATCGAGTTGTCCCTTTAGTGAAGCAGCCACAACAGAGTTACAGTTAAACAGTAAACCGTTATCAGGGCCTATCGGGTAAGCAGGCGTCGCAACTGAAAAACGCACTACATGTTAAAGAGAGCAAAGTGTACACGCACACCCACCAAGGGCCATGATCAGAAGGTCAGCTAACGGTCGGTTATGTCTTGTGCAGTGCCAACACGTTGCTCAGCAGCAGTCTCGCTGACGTGACAAGACGGCTTGCGTTAAGTACTAGTAGTGGAGCCCCCTCACTCAGCCCACTGGACTGTGCATGCCTACAACAACACACGTGTACACACACGCGTACACGTATACACACACACACAGACAGGTCAAACGGGACGTGAAGCATATTGAATGGCTTATCCTCTCAAACCGAGGGAGCATTTTCCCGGTTCGTGCAAAGTGTCCAGAATGGGCGGGGCTTCGTGTTGACCAATCAGGTAGTACAGACTATATGTATATCAGAGTATAGAGTGGATGGGCACGCCGGCCCCCTGTGCAACAACCGACCTACAGTGGTCCGCCACGGGTGCGGGGGGGGGGAGGGGAGAGAGAGGAGCTGTCCAATTAGAGGCCGTCTTGGCGGGGAGGCAGGACGCCAGTTGGCTGTCCTGGGGTCTAGGAGGCGGGTTCTGTCGGTGTGACTCTTTGGCGGGCGCTCCTGGGCCGAGAGCGCGTGGGGGCGGCGGCTGAACGCTCGGTTGGGGGTCCAGCCGGCTGGGTCTCGGCCTGGGGGGTGCCGGCTTCGCCCAGCAGCTCCCGAAGGAACTTGAACTTGGAGAGGAAGAGCTGCCACACCACGTACCAGCCTGAGGGGAGCGAGGAGGGAGGTCGACAACACTGGATGAACACAACTTATATAACTGGTATACCAAGATGTCAAAAATAAAACGCGTAGATGTGAATGTCCGGTTTCGTTTTCAGAGGAGTACTGATTAAATGCCTACACTGACGTTAGCGATCGGCTGTAAGATCTAGAGAAATGACATAAAACGAAACGTATTGACACAGGGTGCAAGGGTCAAATCAGCAACATCTGAACGGCCACGTTTAGACTGCTTTCTAGTCCCTCCCTCTTCTTTAAACAGGGTAAAAATAGAAGCAGGCAGGCAGGCCTTCTGAACACCTCATGACAGTAATCAGACATAAAGAATACGAGCGCCGCGTGATATCGTGGAGTTTAAAATGTTCAACATCACAGCCTCCCCAGTGGATCAGCCCACCTAAACATTGTAGCAGTCCAGGCCACTGTAAAGCTCAACCAAACGAGTCAGTGAGGCGTGTAGACATCATTGTTGTTCTCTTAAAAATAGACATAAAAACACACTTACCAAAGAGCATGAAGAGCAGCACGCAGACCAGTGTGGCCACAATGACCAGCACCGTGAGCCCCACACTCTGCCACATCTCAGCGCCCATCGAACATGCGGAGAAGCACCGACCAAAACGGGTGTTTCCTCTGGATCACGGAGGAGAGGCCAGCTATGTTGTGGTTGTTCACCGAGAGCCGGTCGCTGCGTACAGCATGGTTAAGAATAGGAGCTAGCTCGCTTAGCTTGGGATCTGCTGACGGCGATGGAGGAACAGCGAACTCATCGCAGTCAGCACACTGTAGCTAAGGCTATCTAGAGAGTCCGAAACCACGGGGAATAACCTAAAGTCAAGGGGTTTTGTCGAAACACCGAAGACCCAAACTAGCTAGATGGTAGAGAACCCCAGTCCTACATATCGTGCGCTACATGTTTGAGGTATGTGAACGTCTGGCCCCAGCTACAGACAACAATAACAAAAGTAGGACAACACGCTTACGTCACAGGGTGTCGCCACGACTGCGCCTGCGTGAACTCGCTGCTCGGCGCTTCTGGGTAGTGTAGTCAGGGAGAAATGGGCTTAGCGTAGTCCGTCATTTTTTTTCGATCTGTCCACAAGATGGTGCAAGTCACCCAGCAGGTGTCCGACCAATAGGTCCATGGGTCCGAGAATTGTGAAATGTAGAAACCAAATAATTACGCAAATATTTAATTTAACTTGTATTATTATTATTGTGTATTTTGTGTTTTTTATTTCATACATACTAGTACTTTTATTTCACCTGTTCACTGTTATACTTTTATCATTGTGTATCCTACAACTACCTATTCACTACTAGTTGTAGAAATACCTGTGTGACCTTGTTTGTGACAAACACAACATATTGAATAAACAGCGAGTTTGTGCGACTGTGTGAAACTTAAAAACCAAACGGCTTCTGTTTCTGCACGTCTCTGGACGGAATAACGCCAACATGAAGCGTGCTCGTTAATGCAAAACTGGTAGGAAACAAATTAGTACGCAATTTCTTACCTTCTAAATGATTCATCGTGTGGTTGTACATTCATTCATTTGTTTGTTTGTTTGTTTTTCAGCCATGTGGGATCAAGGAAGCGTTTTCCCAGTGAACTTCCTCCTTGAGACGCGACCGAGCACAGCGCATGTCTGTGGTTGGCTGAATAGTTGTGCGACCAGGCCTCAGGTATAGAATTACTAGTTTGGGATTTTTTGGATGGGATACTGCAGTTAATTAACTTAACTATATCATCATCCCTTTTGCTTACTGTCAAGGTACCATCAAGCAAATACTAATATCCTAATGAGCATTTACTTGTCAAGGTGAGGGGGTTCAGTTTGAGAAAGGTGCTTCCAGATTGTAGCCTATCTGATATGCCTATCTTGATGGTGTTAGAGTTCATCGGTAAAAAATTAATGTGTGAATAAAGCAGGATGAGCTGATGAGGGATTCTGAATGATTTGTGTGACGTTTGTGTGTGTGTGTGTGTGTGTGTGTGTGTGTGTGTGTGTGTGTGTGTGTGTGTGTGTGTGTGTGTGTGTGTGTGTCTGTCTGTTGTAAGGAATTTGTATATTTTAATTTAAGGGAGGAGAGTACTGCAACACCGCAGGAAACACAAAGCTCATCAAGCGAAACGTTTAGCTGTGGTTAACGTTCAGATGTTGTTGTTTTTCTCGTGTCCTTCCCTAGTTTGCTCGGCGTGTGTTCCAGGTACCACTCAGGTTAAAGCGACTTGAAATGTGTGCTTGTAAACATCTCTACATTCACTCGTTCAAGAACATCCCACATGAGCCAGCAAAACTCTTCTCTGCGTGGTTTGGTAACTCCGTCTGGACCAAGATTATTCTTGGCAGCTCACTTGGCGAGGCAGGGAGAATTATTCCCCATTAATGTTTAAAGGGAGTTGAAGAAGAAAAGCGTCATCGGGGGAAGTCCCATACCTCTCTGCCTCACACACATCGAATTGAATCTTGTTCAGTTTGAACAGGATAGTTCCTGCATGAGTCAGCCCCATTCAGTTATTTTGGCCACTACCCCATCGCTTGGCTGAGGCACTTCTATCTCTTTCTTTCCTTCTTTTACGTTTTAGTGACAACTGACAAACTAAAATGAAATTTGACAACATTTAATAGAAAATATAATTAAAAAAAACTGTAAATAAATGTATCAACATTTATTGAGTATGTTCTAAAAACAAAAACAACGCATACGCCTGCTGTAGTAAGGAAGGCCCGGTCACATGCTGACAGGACCAAACCAGAATGTAGGAACCCAAGAAGAGGTGGTTGTCACAACTGGAATTCAAGAAGAGTCATAGGAGTAAACAATATTTAAAGAGGTGTGTGTGTGTGTGGGGGGGGGGGGGGGGGGGGGGGGGGGGGGGGGGGATTGTGTGTGTGTAGCAGAAAGCATACTTGAACGGACACGCCTCTTGCGGGAACATATAAGGGTGAGATTGTGCAGGTGTGTGGACACTGTGTCCTGACTTCCAGGGGTTCACAGAGTTCAGCCACGATGCGTACAACTAACTAAATAAGCTAAAAACATACCTAGTTGAAACTGAGGCTACCACATTTAACATTACAAATAATCCAAGGGCAAGGGCCCTTACATACACAGTGAACACAAACACAAACAGCTTCAATGTCCCATGGGGCATTGGAGCATAGCTATACAAATAAAGAGGACTCAACTTTACTAGCTTATCCATCAAACGCAAAACATTTAAAATGTGTCAATGGGTGAGGCAACCCTTTCAAACGTTCCTCGACTGGGCAACAATACTTCCTCCTTCCTCCTGAACCCCAAGGAGTTCCTAAACCCACTTGGCAATGGGCACACAGTTAAAGATACAATTTGCATCAACGGTCGACTCATATGGCCCTCATTCCCTGAGGGGCAACCTGTTATCTAATATAGTTAAAAACATAAATCCATTCCAAGTGGAAACCGTGTACAGTGCTAATACATAACACATTTTGCCACGATACAGTGACAACAAACGACAGCTTTGTAACCGAGGCTCATACGGCCTGTGGATCCGATGAGGACCAGGGTCCCGAGTCCTGAGACCCCTATCTCCTGGCCCGGTCCTGGCCCTGCAGCATGATGATCTCAGCCACCAGCACCTGGGGGTCCAGCATGTTGGGATACATCTCCATGGCCTGGTCCACCAGCCGGCTGTTGAAGATGGCCAGGAGTTTCTTCCTCACCGTCTCCCTCCCGCCACCGGGCGCCGGGTGCTGGTGGTAGCCCCAGGGGGCGGGCCTTTCTCCAGGCAAGGTGTACGGACCCGCCGGGGAGTACGTACCCGACCAATAGTGCGCCTCCGCGGGCTGGAAGGCCGTTCTGTTCTGGAGGTCCGTCGGGTGGCTGATCGGATACGGGGTCCCACCGTATCCGAGGTAACGGGGAGGGCCGTAGGCCATCGGGTCTGGGGTGTGGGCACCGGCGGGCGGCCCCATGCTGTGATTCTGAAAAGGATGGTGAGGTTTGTGGTGGGGGTGGTGGTGGGGAGTGGCGGTGCTGCCGGGGCTCGCCTGGGATGGGGGGGTGTGCGAGCGGCAGCTGCATGGCCGCATGTTAGCCGGGTAGTACTGGGGTTCTTGGCTTAGCACCGGGTGGCTAAGCCCGTAGCCCTCCCCATAGCGCCAGCCCCCATGTTCCCAGGAGACGTCGGTGGACTGGTTCTCTATGGAGCCCAGTCCCGAGTCCAGCTGCACCCGGGATCCAGTGGACCTCAGGGGTTCCCTGTCACTAGGAGGCGGCTGGCATGCCTTCTCCTTCCTGGGTGGCTGTCTTCTGCCGCTCTGGGGACCTCCTTTGACCACAACGTTTTCACTCACGGGGCCTTTCCTGGAGTCGCTGCTGGGCTGGTGGTGCAGGGAGAGCTTCTGAGCCATCTCCTCCTCCAGGGAGAGGCACTGGGACGACCCAGAGGCCAGAGAGCCTCCAGAGGATAGGGAGCCGGGTCTGTGGTGAGACGACGGGGACTTGACCCTCTCCCGCAGTTCATCGGCCAGGGCCAGGTTGGACTGGGGGCCTCTGTCTGGATGGAGGAACTTACACTTGATCCCATAGGTGCACTTCCTCCCTGAATGAAGACAAACGCACGTGAAGGTTTGACACCAGAACACCAACACAAAACCTCTGTTTCCTCGCCTCTCCACTGGGATAGCCAGCCAGGGGGTGAGCGTTGTGGTGAACTGCTCACCCCTGGCAGCCGTGCCTCACCCAGGTGTCTACTACACACCCGTAATGGACTCTTGAGTGAGGCCTTTGAGTGGCTTGAAAAGCACCATATAAACGAAAATAGTACACGGTGTACTCACAAGAGAATAGCAGTTGTCTGAGAACGACCAAGTGTCGGTGTCCTCAACACAACCAATTGCTAACGGATGAAGACCTCATCACCAAATATTGTACGGTATGCTAGTCAACCAAGAGGAAACCGTTGTATGACCACGTCCTCACCATAGGGGCAGGGATGTTTCTTGGCCATCTTTGGAACCTTCCGGAGAAAGTTGTCCAGGGTGGGACCGTGGCGACCAAGGGGGTCATCTGGAACGATGAACCTGACGGGAGAAATCCAACCCGCAAACGTCACGTCAAGCTGAATCGGGATATGACTGACGTACTCCGTCATAGGCCGTTGTGCTTTCATTCGGAGGTCTGAGGGGAGCAGTACTCACTTGTCGCTGACGAAGAAGTACATGAGCAGGCTGTGCTCGATGTAGCGCTTCCACTCGGGGTTCTCTCCCTGGAGGTCGCGGTACGTGTCATTGGACACGATGACGCCTGTCGACTGGTGCGCCAGCTTCACGATGAAGCGGTCGTCGTAGCACACCACGCGCTTCCCCGCCACGCGGCGAGACGGCGTGAAAACCACAATCTTCTTCTTCTCCAGGTCGCGCAGGATGTGCTGGTCTTCACGGTCCAAAGAGGGGTTCACATAATGGATTTTATTATTAATGTTTACAGTGAATTCAGATTCATGTCCTTAAGCAGCAGGTTGGAGGTTAGGGCAATGTGCTCAGAGATAACTACAGGTCGACATTAGGGGAATCGAACCCAGTGACGTTGCGCAAGGAGTTGAACACCCTAGCTACACTATCCTGCACTTTGAACAATTAAAGTTTATACTTGAACATTGATATGTTAATAAACTCACATATTGTGAGCGTTCTCACTGCTGAAAAGCAGTTTCATTTTTTGCCAAAGGGCATAACCGCCAAGGGAATTAATGCAAATGTTTATATTTTTATGATTTGGTAGCAGACCAAAAAGTTTCACAATAGTGTGTACTTTTCCAGCATAGGCTGTTAAATACAGATTGCACTTTTCAGAAGCACTTCTAGCTAAAAAAAAAAACTGGATATACTGGATAAAAATAAGATTGATTCATGGGTAATTTCCCATTTGTGCTTCCCTGACAGACAATTTCCTCAGTGAAAACCCAGTTAATTTCCTTTACTTTAGATGTAGAGTTGAGATAATGTTTTATCTGATTACAACGACCCACACGCTAAAATGAATATGTATACGTGCATTAGTGAGGCAGGTCCAATATGACTGAAGGATGTTGGACACCAAAACACACTTCAATAATGCAGCATATAACATTACGTTAACAATGTAATGTTTGTGAGGTTTTATTTGCATTTACTTTAAAATTCCTATGATTCTCTTCAGGGGCGTAGGAATGAGTTTAACATTGGGGGGGACACATATCGGAAACCTGACAGATCCGGTATAATTTTTAGGTGGGACAAATGCGCCTGTCTCCGATATCCCCCCCGGTTCCTACGCCCTTGATTCTCTTTACTTTCTGCTAAATGTTCTGTGCTTTTCTCTGTGACACCAATATTTCCCACCTGGAATTAATGAAGTACCTTCCGGTATGACCTGGCAGCCATATTGGATCCAAAGTATGGCTACTAGCTGAAGTAGGCCTATTGGAGGCTGCTGCTACTCTTTACTGGCTCACCTGAGATAGGGACATCTGGGCGCGACGGCTCCTTCCTCCACGACGGCACGAAGACGATGACGTCAGAGTGGCCTCGTTCCAGGAAGAAGTTGACAGCCAACTGAATCCCCAGACAGGAAAACACTTCCTTGTTCCCGTGGCTGAGAGTGTGACGGGGAAGATTGGAGGAAGCAAAATTGCATTGAATTAAGGAAGGGGAAATTTTGGTCCAAATAATTCACACTCCATTGCAGCCAACCCTTTTGTATAGTAGTGGCTGTGGCGAGTTTTCCCAGAAGAAAGGTTCTGTGTTCGATTCCTGCCTGTAGGCTTAGAAGCCTATCCCATACGTGAGGAGTATCTTAATCCACTATAAGTCACTTTGGATAAATGGTAGTTTCATAAATGACTCAAGGGTAAAACCTGTTCTCTTGTAGGTTGGATAAGCCCAGGTTTTTATTAAATATAATTAAAATAATTTGTTTGTCTTCCTTGGTGATGTTACATAGTGTTCAAGTTCAAAGTTCAAGTTGAGCAGAATGACCCCTACTTATTAACAAAGTGCACAAAAGGCTTGGAGTAAGTGTAGGAATATATCCTAGAGCGTGTTTTACACCATAACATTTATTTTTATTATTGTTATATTTTGGGAATTGTGTGTCTTAGTCAAATAAGAATTAAATGACTCCGTCAATCATCATTTCTTAAAGGGGACATATTATACCACTAGGTGTGAGTGGGATTAGCCGTTACAAGCCGTTTCGAAAATCTGCCCCATATGACATCACTAGTGGGCGTGTCCACCTAGATCTGTGCTGGATAGATCAGTCCACCAGCCTACCCAGTGGACTGATGTAAACGGTGCTCATCTATCCAGCATAGATCTAGGTGGACACGCCCACTAGTGATGTCATATGGGGCAGATTTTCGACTTGTTAGGCTAATCACACTCACACCTGGTGGTAGAATATGTCCCCTTTAACAATTTCCGAAACATACTTTAAAAATAATCAATGTTCATGGACTGGGTTGTACTTTTAAAAGTGTCTGCCATTCAAGTTGTCTCCAAACATTCCTCCCTTTACCTTACACAAGAAAATAAAGACATGACTTTACTGTTCATAAAGATATTATAAAGACACGACTCTACTGTAGCGGTTTACCCTCCACAGACCAAAGCCTTCCTCCATCTCCTGTCCCGACCGGGACACAAAGTTCAAAGACGCAGGTTGTCAATAGCATGGGAAGAAGAACGCGCCCGATTCTGTCAGGGCTTTGCTGCGGTTAAATGCTTGATCAAACCCTAGTCAACCACGCCAAGAGGCGGAGCTCTTTGCCCGGGGCGGGTGGCATCGACTCGTGAGAGCTGACAACGTGACACAATGCGGTCAGGCCTGTTCCCGTGCCTCACCGCAGACAGGGCTGCTCCCCGCGAGAACACACGGCGCTGACGCAGAAGAGGACAAGGAGAGAGGAACACGGATTTGCATGCAGAGATTTGCATACCGGCAAGAGCAGAGGGGTTGGGCAGGCCCACAGACGTACCTGTCCCTGCGTGCCAAGACAAAGAGCAGGAGGATATGGGCTGCGGGCGGGGATGATTGAGTGACAGAGTGATCGATTGAGTGCCTAGGTGACAGAGTGTGTGTTAATGTGTGTGTTAGTTGGACTGAGCCGAGATGAGGAGGATAAGGCCCGGGGGGGGGGGGGGTGAGTGACAGCGTGACAGAGTGTTTTTGTGTGAGTGTTTGACAGTACGGATAGTAGGGGGGGGGGGGGGGGGGGGGGGGGGGGGTGCACATTTGGGGTCCGTTCTGTAATGGATCTTGTGTGAGATGTAAACGTTTGTATAAACGACGAGACTGATGCTAAACTGACAATATTGTATATATATATACTGTATATTATCAACCTTTCTTTTAATTCCCACAGATTGCATCTCAGACAACGAGGTGTTTGCTTTCAACGACACTTAACGTATGAAAGAGAGGACGACTTGCCATGTGTGCTTGGTTTAAACATTAAAACCCTTCATACATCAGTTAATTTTAGTTAATGGTGTGGTGGTGGCATTGTAGTGCTTGCGTCATACGCCTGGTGTATACTATTGAGTCATACATACAGCAAATGTTATTAGGCAAAGCGTAATTAGAGTTCTTTAGGGTAGAGGGTGTGTTATGCCCATGCCTACGGCCAATTTTTTTATCCTATAATTATTAGAAATGGGTGTGTGTTCTTTAATCATCCATATTTTGAAGACATACTTTTTTTAGTTTGGATCCCTGTGTGATGAATTTAAAGTAGGCTATCACTCTTAACCGGAGTAACAGTTGCGATACAACTGCACATCATGCCATTGAAAGCCACCTATCGTGCAAGTAAACATTGGCTTGTAGCGCCAACTGCAATTGAGATGAATGATCAATACATACAGCGGATAGCAGTAATTAAAGATCTCTGAATGTAGTTTACAATTGTGGACACTGTAAGAGGACTGTGCGTAAGGGCGTAGGTTTGGTCTGAGCTTTGGTGGGGACACTACCCAGACACCACCCCCCCACCCCCCACCCCCCCACCCCCCCCCACCCCCCCCCCCCCCACACACACACACACACACACACACACACACACACACACACACACACACACACACACACACACACACTAAATGAAATAACGTTTGATGCACGTCTGACTTTAACTTTGTTTGATGCATTGTCTGCTGATGCATATGCAGTAAAACATTTAGTATAGCACCATTCCAATTGTACACCTTTGGTTGGTAAGCAAAGACAAGGATTCCGTCCACCTATTCAATTATAAAAAAGATCTGCCTCAAAAGACGTGTTTACACTGCCACTGTCTTATGCGCGCCTTTTCCCCGGTCCGCGCGTTTACACTGCCCGAGGTAAATTGCCGGCTTGAGCTAGAACCCCAATTTACCCTCCCAGACCCTACACATATTGGCGGTTTCATTTTGATGTAAATGCGATTAGACGCTTTCCGTTGTCTCTAGACAGAGACAACGCAGCGATATCAACATGAGTAGTTCTAGCTGGAGAAGGGCGTGTTCATTCTATTGAAGTCTACGCAATACTGTTGCATAGCCTACAATTGTTGTTTTTATAATTGCCATTTCACTATTTTCCTCAAATCATGCGCTGAATAGTGACCTGGTTGTGCGTGCGTGCGTGCGTGCACGCGTGTGTCTGTTGGGTTATCTGGATTATATAGGATGTAGCAAGCAAATGATAACCAGTGATAACCAGATAAGACAGTGAAAACCGTGAGCTGCTGACCATCCTGGAAGAGAAGGTGATGCAGGCGCAGGCCCGCCGCTCACTATACGCAGAGAACGCAGAGTGTGTAGGGCACCAAGTACCTGGGGGGGGGGCACCAAAATTAAGCTTTGTAAAAAAAATAATAATAATAATTATTACATTATTGAATTAAAAAATATATAAATTAGTTATGAAGAGGCCCACCGTTGTTTTTTCTTAATTGTACAACCACTCAATTTCGGCAAATTAGATGTTTTTAACTAATATGTAAAAAGAGCCCCCTGCTCGCGTAGGGCACCGAAACGGCCAGCAGCGGCCCTGTGCAGGCGCATTAAACGAAGACGGGGAGAGATGATGCGATATATGAGAAAGACGCAGAGGACCTCTCCTTACAAGAAATCATACGCCCTTGCGTCGAGGAACGTTTCACTTGGTTCAGTTGGTTGTGATCTCTTACTTTACCGCCTGTTTCTACTACATTTAAAAAATAAAAAAAAAAGGCTGGTGAATTTACAAGTGATAGATATTATTATGATTGTTATAGGCCTACTCTATATTTCTCCCATGTACCTCAAGGAATTAGCATGAGGGAAATCAAGTTGAAGCAAAGCACAAAAGTAGAAAAGGATATTGGTTTATTTACCTCATGGCCACGTTGCTTCCGTCGATAACGATGGGCCTCAGCGCTTCGGCGAGGCTCTCTCCGCCCTCCTCCTGGAACTCGGGGCCCTCTGGATCCCTGCTGCTACTGCTGCTGGGGCTGGAGGTCCTGGTCAGCACCGGCTCTCCTTCGTGCGCCTCGGGGCTCGCCCCCGTTCGCACCAGCTCCCCCAGAACCCGGTCCGTGTCCGCGCCGAACTTGTTCATGACGGCGCGCACCTGGGCCGCGGAGTAGCCCAGCTTGCGGAAGAAGTCGATCTGGTTTTCTCCGTTGACGAGGAGGGAGTTGGCCGGGGAGCAGGCGGGGGAGCCGTGGTGCATGCGGTCACTGATTGGAGGAGTTCCTGGGGTACCATACCCGGGGTTGTGGAGCTTGACGTCCATTCAGCTGGACCGGGGGACCCGGGGTTGTTCAGCACATGCCTGCCTTGCTCCTGTCCTTCGGGAAGTGTTATCCTCACACCGGTGCTGCTGTAGGGTGACGGCGATCGATCATGTTGGTTTGTCTGGGACCGTCCCGTCAATGTGTCACACCTGCAGTCAGCAAATGGACTTCAATAAAGAAAAGACATCATAAAACCTACCAGACTCAAAAATACTGATGAAATAAACCACATTCACACCTTAAACACTATTAGAGGCAGTAAAACATGGGATGCGTCCGTTGGTTTTGAAGCCTATTCGTCTACCTATTCACACGCCGGGTCTTAAATATGTAAATAAACACTAAAGATAAACAAACAATACCTTCCAGTATTAAGAGGTAATGTTAGAAACTTACCGTAATGTTTATAACCATCCAACTATAGGCTACACGGCGACGTCTTTGTTGTGCGTCCTTTTCGACTCACACACACGCACGCAAGGGTCTGAAAGTCTCCCAACGCCGACGCGGTTTTGTGATCTGATAAAGAGCACGTCGGCGATGATTTCTTGATCTCAGATGAGTGTGTGAGAGCGACAGAAGTAAATGAGGGTAGAAGGAACACCGGAGCAAAAGAGGGTGGGCCGTTACGCATGTGTCAGGAACGCCTTTAAGAAAACAACGCTGGAAGATATTATTATAGACCTTTTCAGGGGGTATTGACACACTCATGTGAACTCTCACTTTCAAGCACACACACACACACACACACAGACACACACACACACACACACACACACACACACACACACACACACACACACACACACAAACAAACACACAAACCAATACGGTGTTGTTGATGGCATTATACCCAATAAGATACCCAAAGAGACACTATATCCAGGGGTTTTGAGTAGGATAGCGCAGTGCTCGAACGTTGAGAACAGAAAGGTCTCCTCATTCTACCTGCTGTAGGCCTCCCTGAGCAAGATGCCCCCTAACCCCTACCTGCTCCTTAATGTCAAGGATCTGAAGTCTGAAAATCATAATCCAGTCACTTTGGAAAAAATCCTTAAAATACCCTTTACTAAGTCAGTCAAACTGACACCGACCGAGAGGGGTCTGTCCTCAAACGAACCAGGAGATTGACAACCCATACTTAAAGTATTAACCTGGGAAACGTGGCACAGCCGGTGGGGTGTTGGAGATGGGGATTGTTCCATTGCGATACAGATATGTCATATTATAATTAGATATGTCTTACGCAAGGCGTTCAGGTTCAGGTGAGGCAATTTATCACCTGGAGCGGAATACGTTGATCCCTGACAAATCACGGCATTCCACGGAGAACCAGACGCGCTGAACGTCCGTGGACAGAACCGTTCTATAGCAGTAGCCTACTAGTCCTATTGTAGGAGATATCATAGTTTATATCAGGGTTTTCCGAGAATCCCTAAAATGTAATTGTAAAGTTGTTTACGTTTTTATGTTAATCATTCAGTTTCAGGTCAAAGCGTAAATGTACACTAAGGGTTGGAGAGTAGATTTACAGAAATGTATTTTTTATTCAGCCGAAGACGAAGTGTCACAGAGGAATGCCAAAAGGTTTCCTGTTCCTTCCTTGTTTGAAGGTTAGACAACATTTCATACCTCGCATAACAGTATAGGTCAAATACTACACCTTAAAGATAATCAGTTTAAACAAGACTTATCTGATCGCAGGTATGTGATAGTAATAGCTAAATAGCTACGTTTTCTAATGTTATGCTTTGTTTTTTTTTATTAAAAATAAGAAGCCGTACTTGCTCATTGTCACATCTTTATTTTGTCTTTTGGTTATGAATTTAGCCACAAGACCTTTTTTGCCGACGAATCATCTTTTTCATCTCAAGGCATTTTCTTCTCCGGAGATGCACGTCCTGCACTGATTCGGTGTGCCGGACTGGGATCTGGGGGGGAACTGGGAGCCCAGGTTCTGGTGGTGGATGCTGGGAGGCTGGTGGGTCTGGCTCTGACCCGCCTGGGTCAGGGTTAGAGAGCTCCGGGGCTGGGAGCGGATGGGCTGCAGGCTGGTCCTGGAGGTTCAGACCCGGTTGGGCTGTCGGCTCTTCGGTTGGGTTCAAAACCTGCACCGACCCCGGGGGATCTGGATCGGGATTAAGGGACAGTTCCGGAGTTTCCAAGGAGAGGGTCTCTCTATCAGAGCCAGAGCCGGGTTCTGTTGTGGTGTGTATCTCCTCCTCCGAATCTGACCCTGGTTCTGTAGTAGTTTGTATCTCTTCCTCAGAATGGGATTCTGATTCTGTTGTGGTTTGTATCTCTTCCTCAGAATCTGACCCTGGTTCTGTTGTGGTTTGTATCTCTTCCTCAGAATCAGACCTTGGTTCTGTTGTGGTTTGTATCTCCTCCTCCGAATCGGACCCTGGTTCTGTAGTAGTTTGTATCTCTTCCTCAGAATGTGATTCTGATTCTGTTTTGGTTTGTATCTCCTCCTCCAAATCAGACCCTGATTCTATTGTGGTTTGTATCTCTTCCTCCGGATCGGACCCTGCTTCTGTAGTAGTTTGCATCTCTTCCTCAGAATGGGATTCTGATTCTGTTGTGGTTTGTATCTCTTCCTCAAAATCTGACCTTGGTTCTGTAGTAGTTTGTATCTCTTCCTCAGAATGGGATTCTGATTCTGTTGCGGTTTGTATCTCTTCCTCTGGATCGGACCCTGGTTCTGTAGTAGTTTGTATATCTTCCTCCGAATCTGACCCTGGTTCTGTAGTAGTTTGTATCTCTTCCTCCGAATCTGACCCTGGTTCTGTTGTGGTTTGTATCTCCTCCTCCGAATCGGACCCTTGTTCTGTAGTAGTTTGTATCTCTTCTTCAGAATCAGACTCTGGTTCTGTTGTTTGTATCTCTTCTTCAGAATCAGACCCAGCTTCTGTTGTGGTTTGTATCTCTTCCTCCGAATCTGACCCTGGTTCTGTAGAAGTTTGTATCTCTTCCTCAGAATGGTATTCTGATTCTATTGTGGTTTCTATCTCTTCCTCCGAATCGGACCCTGCTTCTGTTGTGGTTTGTATCTCTTCTTCAGAATCAGACCCAGCTTCTGTTGTGGTTTGTATCTCCTCCTCTGGATCGGACCCTGGTTCTGTTGTGGTTTGTATCTCTTCCTCAGAATCTGACCCTAGTTCTGTAGTAGTTTGTATCTCTTCCTCTGGATCGGACCCTGGTTCTGTAGTAGTTTGTATCTCTTCCTCAGAATCGGACCCTGCTTCTGTTGTGGTTTGTATCTCTTCTTCAGAATCAGACCCAGCTTCTGTTGTGGTTTGTATCTCCTCCTCTGGATCGGACCCTGGTTCTGTTGTGGTTTGTATCTCTTCCTCAGAATCTGACCCTAGTTCTGTAGTAGTTTGTATCTCTTCCTCTGGATCGGACCCTGGTTCTGTAGTAGTTTGTATCTCTTCCTCAGAATGGGATTCTGATTCTGTTGTGGTTTGTATCTCTTCCTCAGAATCAGACTCTGGTTCTGTTGTTTGTATCTCTTCCTCTGAATCAGACCCAGCAACTGTTGTGGTTTGTATCTCCTCCTCCGAATCTGACCCTGGTTCTGTTGTTTGTATCTCTTCTTCAGAATCAGACCCAGCTTCTGTTGTGGTTTGTATCTCTTCCTCTGAATCTGACCCTGGTTCTGTTGTGGTTTGTATCTCCTCCTCCGAATCGGACCCTGGTTCTGTAGTAGTTTGTATCTCTTCTTCAGAATCAGACTCTGGTTCTGTTGTTTGTATCTCTTCTTCAGAATCAGACCCAGCTTCTGTTGTGGTTTGTATCTCCTCCTCCGAATCGGACCCTGGTTCTGTAGTAGTTTGTATCTCTTCCTCAGAATGGGATTCTGATTCTGTTTTGGTTTGTATCTCCTCCTCCGAATCAGACCCTGATTCTATTGTGGTTTGTATCTCTTCCTCCGGATCTGACCCTGCTTCTGTAGTAGTTTGTATCTCTTCCTCAGAATGGGATTCTGATTCTGTTGTGGTTTGTATCTCTTCCTCAAAATCTGACCTTGGTTCTGTAGTAGTTTGTATCTCTTCCTCAGCATGGGATTCTGATTCTGTTGCGGTTTGTATCTCTTCCTCTGGATCGGACCCTGGTTCTGTAGTAGTTTGTATATCTTCCTCCGAATCTGACCCTGGTTCTGTAGTAGTTTGTATCTCTTCCTCCGAATCTGACCCTGGTTCTGTTGTGGTTTGTATCTCCTCCTCCGAATTGGACCCTGGTTCTGTAGTAGTTTGTATCTCTTCTTCAGAATCAGACTCTGGTTCTGTTGTTTGTATCTCTTCTTCAGAATCAGACCCAGCTTCTGTTGTGGTTTGTATCTCTTCCTCCGAATCCGACCCTGGTTCTGTAGTAGTTTGTATCTCTTCCTCAGAATGGTATTCTGATTCTATTGTGGTTTGTATCTCTTCCTCCGAATCGGACCCTGCTTCTGTTGTGGTTTGTATCTCTTCCTCAGAATCTGACCCTAGTTCTGTAGTAGTTTGTATCTCTTCCTCTGGATCGGACCCTGGTTCTGTAGTAGTTTGTATCTCTTCCTCAGAATGGGATTCTGATTCTGTTGTGGTTTGTATCTCTTCCTCAGAATCAGACTCTGGTTCTGTTGTTTGTATCTCTTCCTCTGAATCAGACCCAGCATCTGTTGTGGTTTGTATCTCCTCCTCCGAATCAGACCCTGCTTCTGTAGTAGTTTGTATCTCTTCCTCAGAATCTGACCCTGATTCTGTTGTGGTTTGTATCTCTTCCTCCGAATCGGACCCAGATTCTGTTGTGGTTTGTATCTCTTCATTCGGATCGGACCCTAGTTCTGTAGTAGTTTGTATCTCTTCCTCAGAATGGGATTCTGATTCTGTTGCGGTTTGTATCTCTTCCTCAGAATCAGACTCTGGTTCTGTTGTTTGTATCTCTTCTACAGAATCTGAACCTGCTTCTGTTGTGGTTTGTATCTCTTCCTCCAAATCGGACCCTGGTTCTGTAGTAGTTTGTATCTCTTCCTCCGAATCTGACCCTGATTCCGTAGTAGTTTGTATCTCTTCCTCCAGATCGGACCCTGGTTCTGTTGTGGCTTGTATCTCTTCCTCTGGATCGGACCCTGGTTCTGTAGTAGTTTGTATCTCTTCCTCCGAATCGGACCCTGATTCTGTAGTAGTTTGTATCTCTTCCTCCGAATTGGACCCTGGTTCTGTAGTAGTTTGTATCTCTTCCTCCGGATCTGACCCTGATTCTGTAGTAGTTTGTATCTCTTCCTCCGGATCGGACCCTGGTTCTGTTGTGGCTTGTGTCTCTTCCTCTGGATCGGACCCTGGTTCTGTAGTAGTTTGTATCTCTTCCTCAGAATGGGATTCTGATTCTGTTGTGGTTTGTAACTCTTCCTCCGGATCGGACCCTGGTTCTGTTATAGTTTGTATCTCTTCGTCAGATTCTGACCCTGCTTCTGTAGTAGTTTGTATCTTTTCTGTGGAATCGGACCCTGGTTCTATTGAAGTAGGAGTCCCTTCCATCACATCTGTCCCTGATTCTGTTGTGGTTTGTATCTCTTCTCCAGAGTCTGACCCTGATTCAGTTGTGGTTGGTGTATCAGCTTCATGTCCAGAACCGCGTGCTGGATCAGTTGTCGACTCTAGATTTTCATCAATCCCTCTAATTGTTATGTCCCAAATTGGTCCATCATGTGATCTAGGGGGCGTTACCTCTTTAGCAATTGTTTCCATTTCATGTGTCGGCTGCAACTCATGGCCGGAGAGTGTTACAACTGGTTCTGTTGATGTTTGTATCTCCTCGATTGAATCAGACCCTGATTCAGTTGTAGTAACCATCTCTTCCTCAGAATCTGAACCTGGTTCCGTTGTACTTGTTATCTCTTCTACCGAATCGGACACTGGTTCTGTTGTGGTTGGTATCTCTTCTACCGAATCGGACTCTGGTTCTGTTGTGGTTGGTATCTCTTCTACCGAATCGGACTCTGGTTCTGTTGTGGTTGGTATCTCTTCTACCGAATCGGACTCTGGTTCTGTTGTGGTTGGTATCTCTTCTACCGAATCGGACTCTGGTTCTGTTGTGGTTGGTATCTCTTCTACCGAATCGGACTCTGGTTCTGCTGTGGTTGGTATCTCTTCTACCGAATCGGACTCTGGTTCTGTTGTGGTTGGTACCTCTTCTACCCAATCGGACTCTGGTTCTGTTGTGGTTGGTATCTCTTCTACAGAATCTGACTCTGGTTCTGTTGTTTGTATTTCTTCCTCAGAATCCAACCCTGATTCTGCTGTGGTTTGTATTTCTTCCTCCAAATTAGAGCCTGATTCTGTTGTTTGTATCTCTTTCTCCGAATTGGATGCTGATTCTGATGTGGCTTGTATCTCTTCTGCAGAATCAGACCCTGTTTCCATAGAACTGTGCGTCTCTTCCACCACATCGGACGCTGGTTCAGTTGAGGTTTGAATCTCCTCTAAGGAATCAGACCCTTGTTCAATCATGATTCGAGACCCTGCCAACGTGCCATCATCCTTCTCAGGGCCAGATATTACATGGTCAGGCCCTCCTGCATCTCCCGTCCCTCCACAAACACAGGGATTGATTTCTATAATGTTCTTGATGAGCTCAGAGCTAGGGAAGTTCATGGTAATCACTCCCAGGCAGCTCATAAGGGAGCCACTCCTCCTGTATCCCAGAACCATGTCATTAAGGTAACTGTTGAAGCCTCTGGCCACCATTTTGGGGCTGGTTAAGATAGACGACGCCGTTGTGTCAGTCAGAACAACATGGCGGTCGCAAATACCTTCAGCGATCCACAGATATTCCTTTACTTTAGTCGCCTGGTCCTCAAAGCTCTTGAACTTGTGGTCATTTGGGAAGCCGGGCTCGTGGTAAACAATACCCGTGCTAAAACTGTCACTTTGAACCAACACAATCTTACCCCGGGCTTGTTCAAGGCTGGGAACAGAGAGTTCTGTCCACACTTGAGCCTTGTGCTGCCTGACCAGGTGAAGTATCAGCCCTTCGATTATCTTACGATATGCTCCGTGCAGCGTTAGTCTTAGCAGCACTGTCTCGCTGGCATGCATCTCTAGGAAGTCTAAGGCTGTCTTCACGACTTCGTCCAGTTCAGTTTTTTGCCACAACATCCAGAACCCGTCTCGGACGTCAACGCTCTGGTGGGTGAGGAACCAATTCCCAACGTGGATGTCGAAGTATCGCAGCCCGGCTTTGAGTTGTGTGCCGAAGGGCCAGACTTGACATATCATGTGGGGGCCCCCGTGGAGGGTGAGGCTTTCGTACGTTCCCGGGATGGAGAGAGTGGAAAGGGGTGTGTTGTCAGGGATGGACTCCATCCAGTTCAGGTTGTAGGAACCCTCGTTTAGATAATCGTCGTCGTTGAAGCCCGTCTCTGAGCATGAGGTGAGGGCTGCAACAATTCTGGGCAGGGGGACACAGATAGGGAGAGGGAGGGGGTGGAGAGAGAGAGAGAGAGAGAGAGAGAGAGAGAGAGAGAGAGAGAGAGAGAGAGAGAGAGAGAGGGAGGGAGGGAGAGGACATCTTGCTGAAAATATGCAAAGAATTTTTTTTTAAGAATTCTCTAATGTAATATACTGCAAATACTGCAATATGTTCTGATTAATTCCATTCGCTTCAGATGCAACAATAATCGAGATACTTACAAAAGCAGAACCCAGGGGTACCGATAAATACCCATTTTAAGTCTCCTGAACCATCCGTTGTCCGGGTAACCAATGGTAAAATGTCTTCTTCCGACTTTCTATCTACGTGACATCAGTTTTTCTTCAGTCATTTCACCATTCGCTGACGTCCTACGGTCGAGTCCCGAGACACCTCAGGCATGAAGCCGGCAGTGTGGTCACACAGCGTCGGAGGAGACTGCCCTGTCCCTGGAGATAGACTGCCATTTGCATCTTTGGACCTCGTCCTCTTTCACTACGAGAGAGCGAGACGACATGGAGACAGGGGGAACAGATAGGGCGGCGTGGACATAGTAAAACCTGTCTCTGGATCTCACAGTGTAAGAGGAGATAGTGAGTTAAATGAAGGCTTATGGAAATTACTAGGGCTGGGCAACAAGTAAAAGCTTTAATCGCGATTAATTGCATAGTATTGGTGAGTAAACTCGCATTAATTTCACTTTTAAAATTCTATTTTAAATCCACTCCAATTTAAGTTAAATGAGTTTATCAAATGGAATGACACATTATCATTCATACCAAATGTTCTTAATAAGCAAAAACTAGACCAAGTGATCTTGAGAGTTTTATTGACTCACTCAGTGTGGGTTGAATATGAAACTTACGAAACACCACAGATTTGGGAATTGTAAACAGGCAGTTAATTAGTAAAATTGTAAACCAACAGTTACTACAAGTGTAGTTTAATTCAAATAAGTAGGGCCACAGATTTGGGAATTGTAAACGGGCTGTCACTTAATGCAATTGTAATTTAATGTAAAGTAAGTAAAAAAATGATTTCTGATATGAATGTTGACATTCTGTGGGCAAAACCTTTCAAAAAAAGGAAAAGAAAAAGAGAAAATAATGCAAAAATAAAAATAAAATAAAAATAATAATAAAAAGAGAAAATAATGTGTTAACTTGCCCAGCCCTAGAAATAACACCAGCCTGTTCCCCCAGTTCTAACGTAGTGCAGCTTCAGAACATGCAGCACTGTTTGGAGGCGAGTCTTTTTACTGAAACTGAAGCATCACGACGACTTAGCAGATGCTTTTATCCAAAGCGCTTTACAATGAATGCGGACTCATGCCATTTAGAAGCAGGTAAGGTGAGGAGGCCCCTCGCTGTGGGATAGTGAACACAAGGTAGATTGTGCACACGAAGGGGATCCAACCCAAGGCCCATCAGCTGGGAGTACACACCAACCCCACCACTGAGAAAAAGTACACCATCTGATCTTCTCTGATACAGTGCCATAAAGGGTCCCATGAGGGCATGTATGTCTTTAAGATATCAATCCCAAAGAAACACGACCCCTTCAAGTGTCCTGCGTCCGTCTCCCTGTCTGATTGGCTGGGCCGGGCTTCAGATGTCATACTTAGGTGAACCAATCAGCTTATGACTGGCTGTCGCTAATCCTTCGGCCACCTGGACCTTCTTAACGAGGCTAGCCGTCGCTGTGTGTGTGTGTGTGTGTGTGTGTGTGTGTGTGTGTGTGTGTGTGGTACGTGTGTGAGTGTCAGTTGTTGAAAGGCATGCGTTGGTATTTTGGTATTTAGTCCAACGCTTGAAGCGATGGCATCTGTGCATCCCGTCACGGTTTGAATGAGATTCAACTGCAGCTGATTTGCCTACAACAACCAAACCATCCGTACAAGACTGGAGTCCGGGCTGTGGATCCTAGCTGCCTCGCTCATTCACACACACACACACACACACACACACACACACACACACACACACACACACACACACACACACACACACACACACACACACACACACACACACAGACACACACACACACACACACGCGCGCGCGCGCAGCCATGTCTATGAGGACTCTGCCGCTGGTTTTTATCAACATGGGAGGAGAAATGCTTTACATACTGGACCAACGGCTTCAGGCTCCCAACACGGCTGGGGACTGCCCAGAGAAAGGTACAGAGGAGAGAGAGAGGTAGAGAGAGAGAGAGAGAGAGAGAGAGAGAGAGAGAGAGAGAGAGAGAGAGAGAGAGACACACACACACACACACAGAGACACAGAGACAGAGAGAGGAGAGAGAGAGAGAGAGAGAGAGAGAGAGAGAGAGAGAGAGACACACACACACACAGAGACACAGAGACAGAGAGAGGAGAGAGAGAGAGAGAGAGAGAGAGAGAGAGAGAGAGAGAGAGAGAGAAATGTAGCGAGAGGGAAAGGTAGTGAGAGAGAGAGAGAGAGAGAGAGAGAGAGAGAGAGAGAGAGAGAGAGAGAGAGAGAGAGAGAGAGAGGTAGAGAGAGAGTGAATGAATTCCTGGCTAGTACTTGGTAGTTCTTGTGGGCCCAAAGTTACCTGCAAAAGCTTCCCCCTCACCTTCTATAACATAGTACCTTATACCCCCCCATCCCCCATTAGCATTATTATAGCATTATTTCTGAATAATAAGTTAATATGTTGTTTGTTTGTTTGTTCAGTTAATCAATCTCTAAATACAGGATAACTATAAAGAAAAAAAAAAAAAAAAAAAACACACCTCACAATTTCCATGCAACGTTTAAATTAGTCAAGGATAATTTGACATGGCAATATATCCTTCCATGACATTTGCAGGGTTTTTTACTGCCAATTTTTGCAAAATTTGCATTTTGGATATGATAGCACACACACCCTTGAGCACACCTAAGCATATCAAAACATTACAACACGTTTTTTCCAAAAAACACGTTTTTGTGCATTATCTCACGGTTGCAGGGGTCTGGTCGGAACAGGACAGAAAAAGAGGTACGTCTGTCTCTACTAAACTCTTGTTTTTATAGTTATAACTATCAGTAGTTATAGCTACAATCCACAAACATCTCCACACAGAATACTATGATTGTCCTGACTTATCACGCCCCCCCCCCCCGACAGTGATGACCACCATCATCAGGACCATGTTCAGTAAAGACTTCATGGACCAGCTCTTCAAACCGCAGCAGTTGTACTCCCACCGGACGCTAAAGACGGTGCTGACGCGGTTAGCGCACACCTCCATCATGAGACTCAGCCCCGCCAGCATGGACAGGGTGGGTCCCACGAGATCAACGCGGCCATTTTGTACAAAGTCACGTGCAAAGACACAATCACTATCAACGAATAGTCTCCCAAAGTCCCACAGTCAACACTAGTCTCTTACTAGTCACCACTGCTCTACCGTGTGTTTTTCTGGAACCCGGTTGTAGGCTCAACTAGCATGGACAGGGTAGGTCCTATGAGCAAAATGCGGCCATTTTGTTCCCGAGCAAAGACACAATCATTAGCAACGAATAGTCTCCCAAAACACATCATCACGTCTTCCCTAGCTTCTTCCGTTACTGTGTATTTTTCTGGAATGGGTTATGGGCTATACCAGTCGATAAAATGTTCTAATTTAAAACGTGGTTTTCGTAGCTTTACGAGCTGATGGCCATGGCGTTCAAACGCCAGCTGGTCCTGTGTCCCCGGCCCAGAGACCTGCTGCTCATCTCCTACAACCACCTGGACTCCGTCAGGAGGTTCGTGGAAGACACCCCCAACGTCCTGAACCAGGTGGACGTGACGCAGCGGCGGATCATCGAGGTGCGCAGGGAGGACGTTGATCGACAACAATGCTGAACTAAATGCGTCACATCTGGTGTGCTACGTTCACACTTTTGTAAAATCACTACCGGGGTGACTTAAGAGTGTTGTAGGGATGATTTCAGAGTTGTAAAGAGAGAGAACAAGAAAACGAAGAGAAAAGAACGCGAGCGCAAGATTTGTCAAATAGCCCAAAAGCGCCCCCTGCCTTGTTCCTCTACCTTTGAGAAGTGTCGCCTTAATGGACCTGAGGTGGAGAACGCCCATTGACAAGCAAGACCAGACAGGGAAGAGATGTGCTGATGGACGGCGATGGCATTTCTAAACCTCATTTTACAGCTCTTGAATCTTGCATCACCTTTAAAATTTCTCAGGATATTTAGGCCCTGCTGCTTTAAGGGGAAGCCTGACTACGACTAAGACTGGATTCACCCCAGGATTCTCCTGGGTGAATCCAGTCTTAGGTATTTTATTGTGTCGTGTTTGTGTGTCACGTGTGTGTGTGTGTGTGTGTGTGTGTGTGTGTGTGTGTGTGTGTGTGTGTGTGTGTGTGTGTGTGGTTCTAGGTGTACACAACCCTGTCTGACGCTGAACTTCAACTTCTAAGGCAAACACTGCTCATTTTCCTCCAGGACATGCACATTCGCGTGAGTTTTCTGCTCTGCTGAAACTGGTTTAACTTGGTTAAACTCAAACAGATTCTGTTTCACGGCATCTGTGTGTGTTTGTGTGTGTGTGTGTGTGTGTGTGTGCGTGTGCGTGTGTTAGTCCATGTCTGCGTGTGTGTGGAAATCTAGGTTGATGAAACCATCTATTGTCCAAAAGAACGAATACGAAAATAACGAATAATCGAAAATCAGTAGGGGTTCATTATTAACCAATGAGCTGTGATTATCACATATGCACACACAAATACAGCAGACCCAGGCTTATCGTCTCCACAGTAGAGTGTGTTTGTGTGTGTCCAGGTGTCGTTCTTCCTGAGGGACAAGGTGCAGAACCCAAACGGGCGGTTCGTGCTGTCCCGGTCGGGCCCCGTGCCTCCCGGGACAGAGGTTCCCGGGATTATACGGTAAGGGAAGGGTCCGCAAAGTCCACACAGGGAACTGAACCCTGCAGAATATTAGATAAATATCTCTCAAAGCGTTCCAATTCAAACTGTTGATGTCCAGACTGTGTTAGAATTGTTACTTTACTTTTGAAAGATGTGGAAAAATGTGGACTATTGAATAATTTTACTCGCATGGTATATTTCTATTTCATGGACATTTATTTATTTTTGTACATAGACATATGGCTGATATTTCCCTCTTATTTGAATCATATTCTACCTCTTTTGATTTGCTCTTGCTCTTTTTTGGCTGTAAAACCTGAACTTGAAAACCTTTTTAAATGAAAATCTGTTCCATGTCATCACCACAGTATTTGTATTTTTACATTGAATCATATTTCTGTGTTTCCCTTCCACTTCTCGGTAAACTATGTCTTTGGACGTTTGGACGTGCACTTCCTGTTGTTACAGGATGTTAGACAGCAGAGGGCGGGAGGTGAAGAGGGCCCACTTCCCCTCGGGGGGAAGTTACTCCAGCCCGGAGAGGGAGGGGTCCTTCTCCCTCCATGGAGACAGAGTCACCAGACTGGGCACCAACATGTAGGTCCACCTCATACCACACACTAGACAACAGTTACCACCCAGCTCTTATCCACGGTCTCCTGGTCCCAGCTAGAGGCCTCACTGCCCAACAGTGCAGACTGAGCACATTCAATCGCTGTTTTCGTCCCTCAGTCGCTAGGATCCTTAAATGGAAACACAATATAAACATCCAGAACAAGATAATGAACTCGCTCAAGACTCAGTTGTTCAGAGTTCACCTAGACTCTGCATAGCATCCCCCCTTAAGCCCACACCCCTCTTACGCACTTATTGTATGTTGTACGTCCTTACACTTAATAGTACTTGGTTAACCTAACAATTGTTAGTGCTTGGCACTTGTTTCTACAAACATCCCTACTGTACCGACAGCGATATATTGTTTCTCTTTCTTCTGACTAATGTACTTATTATAAGTCGCTGGATAAAAGCGTCTGCTAAATGTAAATGTAAATGAATAAAAACACAATATAAACATCTAGAAGGAGAAAATGACCTTGCATATTTTAAAAAGTTCAGCTTTAATAACCGGTTTGTTTTAATGATGACGATGTTTCTTATGTCTACCTTGACGCACTGTTCAGTGAGAGTCGGAAGGGATTTCTCAACAGATCTAATCTAACCTGTAGTCCTCTGACCTCGGTTGTTAAAGGGGTTCCTTGTTCTCCCTCAGACGTCACCTGAGATAAATACCTCTGTAAAGAGACTACATGCAAATGTCTCCCGACACGCACTGATGGCAGCAGACGGCTGTCTGTGATGTCATTCTTGACATCGTCTTCGTGACCCTGCGGTTTTCTGCTTCTGTGGTTTCATAGATACGGTGTGAGCCAAGAGGGGGAGACACACACAAACAGGAGCAGTGCCGCCAAGGTGCCACGCTCACACACACCAGTCTGTCTACCTGCAGTAACACAGGACTCTGATTGCATGCATTATTTATTTAGATCATATAGTACATCGACTTCTACCTTTTTTAATTTGGAGGGGTTTTTTTACTGTTTTTTCTAGCGTTTGTTAATTCCCTACTACACTTCACATTTTCCTTTGTATTCCCTTGCATAAACTAAGTTTAAATTGCGCTTTATGAATCTAAATATATCATATATGCATAATATATGTGTACAACAATTTTTTTACGTTTTTAAGCGTGCATAATTAAAAACAATGACTTAAAAAAACCGCTGGAGGTGGAGGAAGGTGGTTCACTGCTAGACTGTACCAGGAGGTGGAGGTAGGTGGTGGTTCATGTAACTCACTCTACCAGGAGGTGGAGGTAGGAGGTGGTTGATGTAACTCACTCTACCAGGAGGTGGAGGTAGGTGGTGGTTCATGTAACTCACTCTACCAGGAGGTGGAGGTAGGTGGTGGTTCACTGTAACTCACTCTACCAAGAGGTGGAGGTAGGATGGTTGATGTAACTCACTCTACCAGGAGGTGGAGGTAGGATGGTTGATGTAACTCACTCTACCAGGAGGTGGAGGTAGGATGGTTGATGTAACTCACTCTACCAAGAGGTGGAGGAAGGTGGTGGTTCATGTAACTCACTCTACCAAGAGGTGGAGGTAGGATGGTTGATGTAACTCACTCTACCAAGAGGTGGAGGAAGGTGGTGGTTCATGTAACTCACTCTACCAGGTCCGTCCTACAGGGCAGCTCCAGCCCTAGCCCTCTGGCCTCGGAGGAGCTCAACCTGCTGGCCCGTCTGATGGGGGGTCTGGAGGTCCTGCAGAGGCCCGGGTCCGACCCGGCCTACCGGTTCAACCTCTTCACCATGGATCCAGGGGAGGAGGGGGAGGCGTGAGTGGAGCTATTTAAAACTTTCTAGCTTAAAGTTAAAGCTGCCATCTTCTATTTTTGCTCCACCCACTTTCATTTGATTCAAATATTTTCTGATTGAGTCTCGTGGTTCATTAATTAATCATTAGTTGTCTGACTATTGCCCCGTTGCAGTGGATCCGCATGCACGAGAACCGTGAGACTCAATCAAAAGTGGAGCGAGAAAAAAAACATTGCCTATTGCAGCTTTAGTTTTACAGTTGCAACGTTAAGTTACGATAATAACCTGTCGTCCCTTTAATGTTAAAGGTTAAATTCTCTTCCTCTTGGTTTCTCCAGCGAGGCGGGGGACTCCTTGGGGGATGTGGTCACCATCGAGGCCACGCCGGTAAAGCACCTCACCTTTAATAAAACCCTGCTACGGTCCCCAGTGCAAATCCCTCTCATCCCGATGTCTGTCTATGCACCTTGTTCACCGGGTGGCCCTCTTGGTTAGTTAGTGGGGGAAACCTTCTAGGACCTTTGGAAACAATGACTACTCCACACGTTGCTTGTAGTTCCGCCAGCATTTAGAATGCAGTTCCATCGAGTTGTCTTGGTTGGTTTCCCCAAAGATTCTAGAAGGTTCCCCCGACCCACTCAACTAGCCAATATGGCCGCCATGTGAATGAGGTCTATTAAGCCGTCGAAGCAGATGCTCTCACAGGAGCCTCTCATTGGTTTGTTTGTGTCGTCAGGACGCCCAGGCTAGCAGTGAGCTAGCCAGGATAGCGGAGGAGTTCACGGACCAGCACCAACCGACAGAGGAACCCTGCGGCTCCAGCAGTAGCAGCAAGGGGGCAGACCTGCTAGCCCTCATGGACACCTGCTAGCCGCCATCGACACCTGCTAACACCGAGGCCCAGTGCTAGGTGTAACGTTAGCCACAGGGCTAATTCAGTTAGCAGCCTGAACGCGGCGTTTGGTTCCCCAGTACCCAGCCAGCGCTTAGAATGGTCTATCTATCAGTTCACTTTTCAAACCCATGGTGGTCCTATAGAATACTGTATACTATTTTTAATGTGCTGTGAATATGTTCTCTCATATTCTGTAATTTATTGAGCCAGGTGCACAAATATTTGCAAGTTTGAAAATATAAAGGTATTTTATTTATAAAATATACCCGATCATGTGTGACTTGTTTATAATTTTTTTATCATTTGCTTGGAAATTACTCATTGATAAAAATATAACATTATACCTTAATACATATAAACACATTTTGAATATCTGAATTTGTAATATCACAACCCTTAGGCCTACATGTCCGTACATGGAGATGGTCGCTAGATGGCGCTGTAGCACATTAACTACAGGAACCTGTGACGTCAGCACAGTCTCTTCCTTGCTGGTCATCTGTTTTGGTTTTGAGCGGCGAGCATTCCCCTCGACCATAACCACAGCGTCAAACAAGCGTTGATGCTCTGACGAACAACAGGTAACTTTACTTTTAGTTTTCGATGTGCGGTTAAGACCATATTCCGGGACCGAGGTGTGTAGTGTTGCTGGCTGTGCAGGGAACCTTTAGCAAGTATATTAGCCACATTCAGGAAGGAATTCCCAATGAAAACCATGAAACAACAAAGTGAAACCAGGCAAAGTGATCTAGTAACCAAAGTTATCCTCATAATAGGAGTTGTGTATATGGACCACCTTCTCATGCACAGCCGAAGTTGCTTGCGTCTTGAACTAGTCATCCAAGGACGTCTTATTTGATGTGCTTCCAGCGCAAAGCAGTTAAAATGTCCGCGTGTCCCTCTGACAGTAGGCCTACTTCAGTAAAAAACGTACCATAACATCAACCGACTCACCCGCATACTGATCCCCCCCCGACAGAGTGACCATGGACCAATCGGACGGGCTCGCGTACGACCAGGCGGAGGCGGCCAACTCCATGCGGGAGCGGACCATCGTGGAGAACAGCCTGGTGGTCCTGCTGCAGGGTCTACACGGCCAGGTGACCACCGTGGACCTGCGCGACGAGAGCACGGCCCGGGGACGCGTGGTCAACGTGGACGCCTACATGAACGTGCGCCTGGCCGACGTGCTCTTCCGCGACCGGAGGGGGCGCGTCTCGCGGCTGGAAGACCTCTTCATCACCGGCAGGAACGTGCGCTACGTGCACATCCCCGACAACCTGGACATCGCGGACACCATCGAGAAGCAGCTGGGCAAGATCAGCCGCATGCGGAATTATGCGGGAGATCGGGGTAGCAAGAAGAAGACGAATAAGTGATTTGTTTTGATGTGACGTCGAGACTGGAACTTGAACTTGGAGACGTGAACTCACGCATACACACATACACAACACACAAACGCACGCACAAACACGTTCGCCCTTATTTATTTGTCTTTTGAAATGTTTTTTTTTTCTTTTGTTGTCCGAGGATGAATACAGCCGCCCAGCCATGTGTTGACTTGGATATACTTTTTTCTTTAAATAACAGTGTTTGTGTTCTGTTACATAATATACTGTGTTGCGTGCTATAAGTCCTTCCCGCTGGGTCTATCCTTTGAACTTTAGAAATGACATTAATGAAGGAATCTGGAATGTTTCTGAATTGCAGAATAAACAACTTTTTAATTGAAAAGTGTTTTTAATGACATAACCACAGCAAAGGCCAGCTGAAGCCTTTATTGTTCATCTTCCTGTATGGTAGGCCTACGCCTTCGTCAGCCAGTGTGCTGTGTGGTGGTGAACATGTATAAATAATAGGTGTCTGAGTGACTCTGAATATGGCCCAGCATGTCAGACTCCTCCTGAAAGCAAGCCAAGAATCCCCAGTCCCAACCCAAGACATCTAAGATATGCACTTAGTGCAAACATTCTTGGCATCGATGAACCCAAGTGGGCCTCCAAACACTAACCCGGGGTGTTTTAATGCCATGTTGAACTACACAAAAACGCGTGTCTCAGAAGAACTCCCTCTAACCATTTCACCCCTCTCTCGAAGCCAAACATTTCTAACTCCAAGGATACGTTCCCCTCACTGAAAACACTTTCTCCGGTCGCACTACGACAAACAGCAGGTTCAGATCGACTCCTAGTGACCGAGGTGTTTACCGGTGAGAACACAGTGCTATCCAAAAACGCCATCACGATGACGCGATGTCACCATAATGTTGATGCCCTGCCTCGACCTTAATACTCATCCTGTTATTGTCGGGAGCGACCGGTCTAAGTTAATAACGATCCGCTCAGCCACGGAAAACATCATGTCACATGGGTCGGGGGGGGGGCAAACCGACGCGTGTTTCCACCGCGATGCCCCAACAAGCTGCTTTACACACACACGCACACACACTCACACACGCACGCACACACACACACACACACACACACACACGCACACACACACACACACACACACACACACACACACACACACACACACACACACACACACACACACACATCCTTTAACACCCTCTGACACAGCAGGAAGGAATTTTTACTGAGCCAATAGGAATTTACCAATAACAGAGAAAGGAAAAGAGAGTGTATATTCGGATGTTCTCTTCTGAAAAGGAATTGCCTACGTGTGTGTGTGTGTGTGTGTGTGTGTGTGTGTGTGTGTGTGTGTGTGTGTGTGTGTGTGTGTGTGTGTTTTTGAGAATTCAAGGAATTTGCAGAGCTGTGGATTGTGCGTTTTCCCAGCGGTGTGATGCAGAGGCCACAGCGGGCAGAGCCGGGGCGTTAGAGACGGCGAAGACAGTGTCCAGGAGGCAGGTGGCGCCCCACGCCAGACCCCGTGACCCGGCGGGCCCAGGCCAGGGACACGGAGACTCTAGTGTGTACACAATGTCCCGCACTTTGGAACCAGCGTTGCCAGATTGGGCACTTGTTGGAACCGAATAAAAAGGGGCGTCCCGCTTTTACAGCCGCTGGAATCTCCCGAGGTGGTTAGGGTTATTGTTCTTCGAGTCCATATTCGGCAGCGCTGCGGTCAGATTTGTCCTGAGACGCTTGTATCCCCCCCCGCCCCCCATAACTTCAACCATGGGTGTTTTCTTTACCGCGCGTCCAGACTCAGAGAGCGGTTTGAATGACAGCACGACCGCATAATGACTACTGCTCGCTGCTTCGCTGTGTGCAAGTACAGACGACTGAGTCCACACGGCCCGAGCCAGGAATAGAGCCCTTACGGAAGCCCTCCAGCTCTGACCTCACAAACAACTAACTTCTGGCCTGCGGTCGTCTCCAGTCATTCTCACACACACTCGCGCACACACACACACACACACACACACACACACACACACACACACACACACACACACACACACACACACACACACACACGCAAATAAGTGATTTATTCCGATGTGATGTCGAGACTGGAAGATGGACTTGAAGACACACGCGCTCGCGCGCACACACACACACACACACAAACACACTCGCACACAAGCACACACCCAAGCACCTGCTGTCTTGCGCAACAAAACGTCCAAGAAAAACATGAGGATCCCCTGTGTGTAAAGTAACGTGGCCAATAAACAGGTTCTATTGTTTCTGTGTGTATTAGTGTGCGGAGCTATGGGTATCACTGGACCCAGTTATAAAACGGACCGAATTTCAGAGTTTGAAATACAAAGAGGGTTATTAATCCACGCAGGGCCTGTGTGCCCAAGGTACGCCCCTCATGGCTTCCTGTTCCACCCTCCTGGATTAACACTGAACACTGCTTACTGTGGGGAGAGAGAGGGGGAGGGGGGGGGGGAGAGTGAGAGAGAGAGGGGGGGAGAGAGAGATAGAGGGAGAGAGAGAGGGGGGAGGGAGAGAGAGGGGGGGAGAGAGTGAGAGAGAGAGGGGGGGAGAGAGAGATAGAGGGAGAGAGAGAGAGGGCGGGGAGAGTGAAAGAGAGAGAGAGGGGGGGAGAGAGTGAGGGGGGAGAGTGAGTGAGAGAGAGGGGGAGAGAGACGGGGGGAGAGAGAGGGAGAGAGAGAGGGAGAGGGGGGAGGGAGGGCGAGAGGGAGAGAGAGAGAGGTAGGAAGGGGGGAGTATTTACAGTATTTACTCTGGAGAGAGGTGAGAGGGAAGAGTGGGAGGAAGAGAGAAAGAATCAGCTCACTGTGGACCAAGAGAGGGAGAGGAGCAAAGTTCAGTGTGGGAGGGAGGATGAGGGAGGTATAGAGAGAGAGAGAGAGAGAGAGAGAGAGAGAGAAGTGCTCAGTGTCCAGAGAGATCGAGGGGGGGAGAGAGAGTCAGAGGAACATTGCTCACTGGGGACCAAGAGAGAGGGAGGGAGGGAGGAAGATGGCGGAGATAGACAGGGGTGGGGGGGAGGTGGCAGGGAGGGGTCCAGCAGCAGAGGAAGTGAGGCGTTTGTTGTTTTTCTCAGTGTGAGTGAGACTCATCCTTTGTTTGTGCTTCTATTTAGTGGACTTGAAAGGGCCGCGTGCCAACACCCAGAAGAGAGGTTAGAGCAGGCTGGTCTGGGTGTGTGTGTGTGTGTGTGTGTGTGTGTGTGTGTGTGTGTGTGTGTGTGTGTGTGTGTGTGTGTGTGTGTGTGTGTGTGTGTGTGCGAGCGGCACTGCTAATAGTTATCTTCTGGCTCAGGAAACGCCTCCGTTTTAACGGGCGTCTCGCCCTCGTTCCTTCCCTCTATCACCGTCTCTCTCTCTCTCTTACTCACTCTTACTCTCTCTCTTCCTCGCTTTCCTCTCTCTCTCGCTCTCTCTTTCTCTCTCTGAGGAGAGGGAGTGGACCGGGGGAAGGAAACACACACACACACACACACACACACACACACACTCTCTCTCTCTCTCTCTCACTCGCTCTCTCTCACTCTCACTCTCTCTCCTCTCTGCCAGTCTCTCCACACAGCTCCACTGAGGTCCAGTGCTGACCAGAAGGTGGTGGAGACTCAGAGACACCAGACCTAGAGGAGAAGAAACAGCTCATGTACCCTCCTCTTCCACCGCAGCGATGAGGTCTTCCTCACTGGGGTGATTGACAGCTGATTATTGGACTTGCCACTGGTTTTGGTTGATCAGTGAAGCTCTTGACAATTAGCTGTGGAGAACTCTACTGTGGCTGGGGTGAGTGTTTCACTACTGTAGAGGTTTGGAATGAGCTTAGGAACAGCTTAGATTAGATAGGATGTTCTTTCTTTGTCCCAGACGAAGAATTTGGGAAAGATTACCATATTTATTTTTGGTCGAGTCTGCATAGGGTACATTATGACAACCAAGAAATACAGTTATTACGGTATGGTAAACCTTGCAATTGTATGTGCTTGCCACTTGTTTCTTCTAGCATCCTAATTTCTCTTTCTTTTGACAAATTTACGCATTGTAATTCTAAATTCCCTTAATGCAAATGAAGTGTCAAACAGTAAAAAGGTCATAAGAAAAGTAAAAAATGTCACAGATCACAGAGAAAATGTAACTATGGTGGCTATAGACCATCATGTACGCAGTGTCAAAAGACGACAGAAAACAATGTTATTCAAAGAGCAAGCAAAAGGTTGGCTTGATATTCTCCCAATTCCAAAAACCGTAAAAATTATTCATAGCTTCTACAGCTACTGAGATGCTCCACACTTTAACTGCAGTGTTCAGTAGCATAAGATTGTAAAGCATAGTAAAGCATGCAGAGACTGTGTAAATCAAAGAGCTGTCCACAGGGCATTGTGTTAGTGTCTATAAGAACTCCGCTCGGGTCTGTAGATGTGGTGAGATTACCAGCCAGTCAGCTGCTAAAGAAGTTACCCAAGCTTGTGATTGGCTGGTGTACAGCCTCCGGTGATGGAGAGGGGGGGTGAAGGGGGAGGGGGAGTTACTGTAAAACAAAGCGTTGTTTTTTTTAAACTGTCCCACGTCCCCCCCTGATTATTGGATTATCTAAACAGGAAGTGTGGAGGGGCTAGGGACAGGAAGGTGTTTTATGGGGCGACATAAACATCGCCAGCTGCTGCAGCCTCTGTGTGTGCTCCATGCATGTGAACCCGAGACGTGGACCCACTGGACTTTGTGTTCTAAGTCTGAAAGGAGTTTTAAAATGTCTCCCTGTGGACGACTTATCTTCTCAGACCCAGACAGTATCCACATCCCGCAAGAGGAGGTGTGAATGGGAGTTTTGTTATTTATATTCATCATACAACCTGCAGTCGCTCCATGGCACGCCACCCCAATGTATTAGGTTCTCAAACCATTCAGCCAGCATCCTTACACAGTATGTTGCGTTTCTTCCAACAGGCGTTGCACCGAACCACAATGATTCATAACACATAAGATATATAAAGAGTAGGTCTGGACGGTGGGCCAGGGAGGGACTGCCAGTAGCCGGGGCAAACAACATGTCATTAAAACGGAAAAGGCTGTTTCTTCTCACATAAACTGACCCCAAACAAGGCGGTGTACTCCACTGTTGAGGGCCTTGGGTAGCGAGCGTTCAGGATGCAGATGGCAACGTGCCGAATTAAACCAATAAGCAGACCACAGGAGTAGGAGAAGGGAGGAGAAAAAACACACTTGACATTGTTTCCCATGAGTCAGTGGACCGGGGCGGAGCCATGGTCACAACGCCGCCCACTCGCCACCAACACCAGCTCAGAATAAGGCCTGCGAGGGCCTGAATAGTCATGCGGATAAGGATCTGGACGACAGAGGGAACAGGCCAAAGGGCCCGATCGCTCAGATTAGGGCGGATGGGGTTGGGGGTGGGGAGTGATTTTCTAGTCCCTGGGGAGGACCAGTGTGGAAAGAACAACATTCTGGTCCCATGCACTGTTGTTGTTCCAGTGGCAGGAAAACAGTCCTTAGTGAGAGTGCGTGGAGCTCGACCGATCCTGGGATCTGACATGGCGGCAAAGCACTCCCCCGCGGCCTCGCAAAGTCAAAAGTGGCGAAACATCCGCTCTCGACATCCACCAAAGGCCCCAAGAGCACTCAACTCCCCCCCAAACGACAAACGCAATCGTGTACATGATTGCGACCTCCAAGACCTCCGCTACCGCTTGACTTCAAACCCCGAGTACGGGTTGTCGGTTCGAATCCCACGGTGGTTAGGCTCGGAGTCTCTGAGGTTCCACATGTGCCATGTAACACAAGACATGATGTCAGACCTGCTCACCCGCGACGGCAGTAAAGGGTTCCCATGCAGCCAGCGGAAATACCGTTCATCCAAACATGGCAATTAAACACAGCCGACCATGTCCTCCACGCACAGGGGTCCCCCACACACTGCGGTGATACGCACAATTAGTCCTATTTATGTCGTCCTGGTCGTTCGTCCATTCATTCGTTCTGATCGTTATATATGGTGCGTTATTTTCATTGTCGTTTCGTGGTGGCATGTGTCGATGTTGTCTGGGTCAATGTGCTCTTGAGCAACTCGTCCAGCTGCTACCACTCAGCCAGTTGTCTCTGTCTTCTGGCACAGTTGGCGCCGCCATCGGTGTGCAAGTATGTGCGGTGAATGTTAACATAGGGTAGACTCTCTAGTGGTTAGTGTGTTGGACTGCCAACCAAAAGGGTTGAGGGTTCGAACCCCCATGTCTCAATAGTCTAACCCTTAGGCATCCTTGAGCAAGATGCCTCCTCCTAACCGCTACCTGCTCACGTATGAAGAAAAATGATGTTCAATGTTTGCTGCTTTTGATGAAGGCATCAATTGTCAATCGTCATGTGAAATGTTAAGTCAGTAAAAGTAAAAGATTCAGTTTAAGTAAACGATTTTAAAAAGTGTTTCAAGTGACCCTAGTCGCCGCAACATGTCTTCCATCTAAATAGGCAAACCTCTATGTGTGTGTTTGTGCAGCAGTGATTTCTGGTCAGACCCCAGGAGCCGAGGGCCGCACGCTGTGAGCAGCTGCTTCCTGGAGACGTGATTGGGGGGGGCTCGACGAGCATGGAGCCCATCAAGAGAGACATGGAGCTGCTGAGCAACAGCATGGCCACCTACGCCCACATCCAGGGTAAGACACACCCCCCCCCCCCCCCCAGCCCCCTAACAAGCTCGGTGTTTACTGCCGTACCCGGCCGTTAAACCTTTGAACATGCAGCCTGCCCTCCAGCACTGCTGGGGAATTCCAAGTCTGTTTCAGTTTCTCGTCATTCACACTCCCCTCTCTCTTGAGGATCTTGGTGTCCCCCTCTCTCCCTCACTCTATATCTTTGTGTCACCCCCTCTCACTCAATCTATATCTTGGTGTCACCCCCTCTCACTCAATCTATATCTTGGTGTCACCCCCTCTCACTCAACTTATATCTTGGTGACACCTTCTCTCTCTCACTCTATATCTTGTTGTCACCCTCTCACTCACTCTTTATCCCGGTGTGACTCTCTCACTCTATATCTTGGTGTCACCCTCTCTCACTCACCTTCTCTCACTCACTCTATATCTTGTTGTCACCCTCTCACTCACTCTTTATCCCGGTGTCACTCTCTCACTCTATGTCTTGTTGTCACCCTCTCACTCACTCTATATCTTGTTGTCACCCCCTCACTCACTCTTTATCCCATTGTCACTCTCTCACTCTATTTCTTGTTGTCACCCTCTCACTCACTCTTTATTCCAGTGTCACTCTCTCACTCTATATCTTGTTGTCACCCTCTCACTCACTCTTTATCCCGGTGTGACTCCCTCACTCTATATCTTGGTGTCACCCTCTCTCACTCACCTTCTCTCACTCACTCTATATCTTGTTGTCACCCTCTCACTCACTCTTTATCCCAGGGTCACTCTCTCACTCTATATCTTGTTGTCACCCCCTCACTCACTCTTTATCCCATTGTCACTCTCTCACTCTATATCTTGTCACCCTCTCACTCACTCTTTATTCCAGTGTCACTCTCTCACTCTATATCTTGTCACCCTCTCACTCACTCTTTATCCCGGTGTGACCCTCTCACGCTATATCTTGGTGTCCCCCTTTCGCACTCACTCTATATCTTGGCGTCACCCTCTCATTCACTCTATCCCTCTCTCACCCTCTGGTTCTCTATCTCACTCTAAATGTTTCACTTTCACCCCATAGCACCTGTACAGTTCATCATCGCCAAAACCTCAAATATCTAATCTACATGACATCACCTCACCTTAAATTACATAGTGGGTTTCCAAAACACCTTAAACATGACTTTGAACCAGTAAAAGAGAGAGTGGACCAAGTATGACTACAGGCCAGAGACGCCAGCGAGCAGAAGGCTGAGTCGACCATAATCAGCGAATGGGCAGTGAGGCTTCTGTAGATAAGCTGCAGCTGGCGCCATGAAGTCAGAACCACAGGTCCCACAAGCAGGGACTCTAAAGGCCAAATCCTACTTCTGTGTCACACAGCCACAGTGGGTCTCTATGTCACCTGTGTAGCCAACAGGAGGCCGATGTCATAGCTCACAGGTGACACGCACCCCTCTTAAAAGTAACGGATGGCCAGTTTTGGCTTTCCAGCTACGTTTTACACTTCATGTTTGATAGACAAGTTAAGGATGTACAGTATATGCCAATTTGCGTGACTTCTTCATAGTATGAACATCCCTTAGATGCCACGAACTAGGCCCTGAAAAGTTTGTGACCTCGACACAAAACCATAAACCCACAAGCTACAGAGCAGAGACCGATGGTCGTCATGGTGACTGCATGTAACCGGTCTGCCTCTCTCCTTCTCCCTCAGCCAACCCCGAGAGCTTCGCCCTGTATTTCATGATGGGCGTGTGCTTCGGCCTGCTCATGGCGCTCTGCCTCCTGGTGACGGGCATCGCCTGCCGTCCGCGGCGCCCGGCCAAGGCCCCGCCCTCCCCCGAGAGGCGGCGTCTCAAGGAGTCCAGCGAGGGGGACGGCGACGACGACGACGACGACGACGATGAAGACGACGACGAAGACAGCATGGCAGACGACCGCACTCGCGAGCTGGCGGAGGTGGACGGCGGCGGCGGCAGCGGTTGCGGGATGCTCAAAGTGACAGTGGCGCCGGCGAGCGAGCACGGCAGCAGCCGCTCCAACGGGACGCTGCGGAGCGTCAACGTGTTCGCCTCGGCCGAGGAGCTGGAGAAGGCGCGCCGCCTGGAGGAGCGGGAACGCATCGTCCGCGAGATCTGGAGGAACGGCCAGCCGGACATACTGGCCACGGGCACCGGCACCATCGGACGGGTGCACTATCACTAGCGGGGGGGAGGCTAGGCCCTGAACCCGGCCTGGACCGCTGCCTTAAGGGGCCTACACACCGCCCAGACTCAAACCAACGGCCAACTGCCTTTATCCGACCACTCCATAGCCTCTCGTCTGACCTGTTCGGCAGAAAAGTTTCATTGAAACATACCGCAGTAGCATGTTTGTACGTTCGGTGCTTGCGCCTGATTCAATAATTCTCCTTTACATCAGGTGGCGCTAGTCTCATTGCAATAGTCCGCCCCTCCCACAAGCCACGTTGATTCGCTGGTCAACCAATCAGAGGCTCTGATTCTCAGACGTCAATGCTCTCAGACTTTGCATGTTGAATCGGACAAGACACCGTCCGTGCGGTTCAAAAAGCTTCCATCACAGCTGAACACACCGAACAGATTTGTTCCCGAACTCGTCAGTCTCCCCAAACGTGTCAGATTGCCAACAGTTGGGCCAGTTTGTTCAATGCTTTAATGACTACTAAGCTACTATGGTTTCACTATAGAGGACCCTGACCTGTCGGGCGCTTTGTCGCACCATCTTGGACGAACTGGCGTCTTCTTCTGTTCATTTTTTGTTATTGTTGCATACATGTGAATTTTTGCACAACCACTCGTGCGATTAAAGTTTTGTATTTCACCAAAAACGAATGCCTTTACAAGTACAAGATACAAGCTACATGTCTTGATTCTAACGAGCCATACCACTCACACTGCAGGAGTCTTATCTCAGTAGTAAATACTTTCCTAAATACCCCCCCACACACACACCACCACCACGTTATCATCGTCTCCCAGCCAGTCACTTCCTGTGTTTTCTTTCCCACAATTCCCAGCAGTCTCGTCCTATTTTAGCTCTTGCCCTGCGCAGTCTGTCTCCCTGTCTCGGCTAACTGAAGAGCAGTTTGTTTCGCGCCCATGAAAGAGGCTGTTTGTCCGCACAAGAGCAGATACCTCGGCCGGCGTAAACTGTAGGTGCAACCACCCAATGCTGCCAGCAAGTTCCGTGAGTGGAAAACTGAGGTTCCGAATTGGTATCCCCACCATGTGAGACTCATTTTATTCCCAGTCCTACTGGGACGGGACGCATGAAGCGGTTGGTTGTTGTACGTCTCGAGCGATCCCGGGCTAGGCGGGTAACCTGTCACGTGTGGAAGCGCGTGGCCCCGGGCCGGCTGAATCAGCGCGTGTTTTGGGTGCCAGAGAAAACAAATCAGGAGACTGTTGACCCAGACGGTGACTAATAGGTCTCTCCTGATTGGCGGTATGTGCACCTTTGGGCGGTAACAACTACTCCATATTAGCGAATTTACACGATTGTGTTACACTAATAAAAAAAAGTACAACATTTAGAAAGAGGAATAGATATGTACAAAAAGATAGATATAACGTTTGATAAAGATAGAGTTGGAAAGACAGACACATAGACAGGGGCGCTACCTGGCGGGGAAAAGTGGTACTGATTCTAAGGGCCCAGCCCAACGCAGCACGGCCCACGGCCCGCGGATGGCAATTAATAATATAATATATTATTGCCTTTTTTTTTTTTTTTTTGAAATGTCTTGAAATGTTTTTTGTTTTGAAAAAACAGTCGATAGATGTTGGGGGGGGGCCAAAATTAGAATCTTTCATAGGGCCCAAAATTCCTGGCAGCGCCCCTGCACATAGATATAAAAAATAGTCTGAACACAAAGTCAAATAAAAGATTTATTGAAAAGGACAAATAATTCAAAGATTAGGAAACGGTAAAAAAAAAAATAATACATTTCAGCTTCCAATTTGAAACAACCGATTCCATATATATGTGTTGCGTCAGTCCAGTCCAACAGGCTGCACGGACAGACGGATCAGACAACATGTTCTGCTACTCTGCCGCAGTCTCCCATCGTTATATCTTCACACACAGCCGAGCATCGCTTCTTTCCCTCTTCCCAGGCCATAAATTATAACAAAAAAGGGCACGATTTAACAGCCGCGTCGGTATGTTGCCAAAACTGAAGCGCAAACGTAAGACGCATATCTAAGTTATTCATCTCCTCGTAAAAAAAAAACAAATATTTTTGATCCTATCATAAAATGTGAACACAAAGGCCAGCTGTACTACCCTGAAGCAGTCACCGACACCTCTACAGCAAACGAAATGGCACGGTCACTAATCGTCTCCGAATTTAAAAGCAGGGCAGCATATCCACAATCAATGAGTACACGTCAAAACACAGATAAAACACCCACGGGTGACGAACGAAATGACCGAGTGGCACCGCGTGGAGGGAGATTGAACTGAAGACCCAAGAAAACAACGCAAGTCCGGCGGGTGCGAATGGTGACTTTCTTTATGGATATCGTGAAATCTGTATGTGTATTTATAATTGGTCCCGTGGAATAAACGCAATGAATTAACTTGATGAATCAACATCTCATGCAGTATACAGTTGGATTCATTAACCTAAATTAAAGTAAAAGTAAAACCCTTTGATCTTTCACTGTTTGCCCAACCCTGTTCAGTTGGAGTGGTACAGAGCTACAGCTAGCAGTACGGACTTCCTTTTAAGGTCAACTCCATGTTAATCTAAGGCACAAATGCAATTTGCTACTCATGCGTTTCTCAGAAGACCTGTCCGTCCGTCTGTCTGTCTGTCTCGTCCCCATTAACGGCCTCGCAAGGTGACCCACTGCTTCACCGGGGAAACCAAAACGGGCCTCAATATCACATGAGACCCAGCGCTCGCTGTCCATTTTAGGCCAATTAACTCCAATCTCTCCTTTTCCCGCTCCCATCTTCCCTCCAATTACAAAATTGCTGATACATTATAACCAACTTTAAACCTTAAGAGAAAGATGAGACGACTCGAAGTGCAACAAAAAAAAACGACAAATCAAAATCCCAAAACAGATCTGTGATCATAAACAGCGCTCTGAGAGTGAGGAGGGGGTGAAGCCGAGGGGGAAGAAGAGGAGGAGACCCCAGGACAGCCTGGAGGCGCATGAAGACGCACTACTTGGGAGCGGCGGTCTCGGCCTTGCTCTCTTTGTGCTCCAGCTCCATGGTGTCGTCGGCCAGCTCCCCCTCTTCCCCGCCCTGGAACATGTCGTGGGTCCACTTGGGGCTGGCCCCGCCCTTGCGGTAGACGAAGCGCCCCCGGCGGGTGGGAAAGGGCCCTCCCCGCCCGCGGCCCCGGGTGTCCACCCAGCCCTTCTCGCCGTCGCGGTCGTCGTGCTGGAGGGAGACGGGGGGGGGGGGGAAGAGGCGGACGGGAGGTTTAGGGAGAGGGGCGGCGGTGAGGAAGGGCTTTGGCATTAAGTGATGAAGGACGCGATTATCGGCGGCGTTGATATAGAAGGAAGATATAAGTGAATACATGAGGGGATATCTTCAGTAGCTTAAAGGTTAAAGGGGTGAAATCATTCCACCAGGTGGGAGTTTGATCAGCCGTTACAAGCCGTTTGAATGGGTAGACCCGCAACGTTTGCTGCTGTCCACTGTGGAGGCTGGTAGACTGATCTATCCCAGCATACATCTAGGTTGACACGCCCACCAGCGATGTCACTAAGGCATAGGGAAGGGCAGATTTTCAAACGGCTTGTAATGGCAGATCGCACTTGCACCTTGTGGCATGATGTGACCCCTTTAAAGTTATGGTAATCAAGTTTTGAATCATTAAAAAAGATTTACGTCATGTCATTTGTAATACTTTCTGAACCGCACGTTTGTATAGCAACTCACCAGCTCCACAGACTCACCAGGACACATTCCAGTGATCAGAAATCAATCAACAACGCTCAATACTGAGCTTCTCCTTTTGAGAGCGGATTCTGGGATTTGTAGTTTTCTAAAAGAAATCATCTTCTGCTTCACCACTTCAACTGATTGGGTATTTGCTATAAGATTACATCACATTCAATTAAAGGAAGTCTATGAATTAATGAAATGAATGGGGATGTTTCGGGGACTGACCAGGTAGTACTTCCGGCTCTTGGGGGTGTACTCGGGGTCCCACTCTTCGTCGGGGGGTCTCACGGGGGGGTTCATGTTGTTGGCCGGGTTACCGTTGCTGCTGTTGTTGTTGTTGTTGCCTGGGTAACCACCCCGGTTCCAACCCCGCCCCCGGACCCTGGGAAACTGAAACATCCAAAAGAAACGGTTGGGTTACTCGAATAAACAAATATAGGATAAATTTTCACTTTCAAATCAATGTGCAAAAAATATAGATTTTGATGTTAATCTGATCACAGCTGATGGGACTTTAGGAGCCAGGAATCAACAGAAAGGATTATCTGAACAGGGAGGGACGGAGACAGTCTGAGCTGGTTTAGGAACCGGCCCCCGGTTACATCCGGGTTACGCGGTGTGGTTTAGGGGCGAGGGGGTGGGTTTCTGGTGGGGTCACTTACAAAGCCACGTCCCCTGCCCCGGTCCATGTTGTGGCCCTCGTAGTCACGGGGGCCCCGGTCCATGGGGCCGCCGTAGTCCCGCGGAGGGTAGCGGCCGTGGCCGTAGCCCTCCTCCATGTGGTCCCCCGGGGGCCCGGGCGGCTCCCCCCCGTAGTCCTTCCCCCTGAAGGGAGGGGGGTACGGGGAGGGGGAGGAGGAGGAGGAGGAGGAAGAAGGAGAGCGATCCCGCTTCTTCTTGCTCTTCCTGCGGGCGGGGAGAAGATGTTGAGAGGAGGTACAGCTCCGACCGATGGCAGAGCTAAAACACTACGGGGACACCGATGGAGTCTAGTGGGGGGGGGGGGGGGTCCCAACCTTGGGGTCCCCTGATATACATACAGGGTCGCTGAAGATTACTGAAATAAGCTGAAATGGATTTTTAATGATTCATTTTAGCATCCAAGTCTCTTAGAATTCCTGTATATACGAACCAAATGACTTATGATTATGATTATTCATAACTACGCGCAAAATACCCTTCAGGCATTTAACACCTCCCTGGTCTTTAATGACCAGGGAGTCGGTCCTGCAGTGAATATTAAATCCCCTGCAAGTCGCTTTGTGCGTGTGTGTGTGTGTGTGTGTGTGTGTGTAGTGCCCGATAATTATTGAAACGTGCCCGGTAACAGTTCCCGATAACTGTTGAAACGTGCGAGATAAAAGTGCCCGTCAATTTATAAAAAGTGCCGGATAAAGTGTGCGACAATTGTTGATCACAATTTATGAAACGAAAAAACAAATGAGCGATAACATGGATGTATCCCGACGCGGGGGAAGGCCTCGGAGGTCCCCCGACGCACGGTGAGGACGTAAAAGCCTGGCTGCTCACTTGGACTTCTTGTGGTGCTTTCCAGCTTTCTCAGAGGAGCGCTCCCTGCTGGGTCCACGGGAACCCCCGGAGCTCTTGGCCCCGTCTCTCTTGGACTCCTTCCCAGCGAACCTCTTGCGCCTCTCAATATCCAGACGCAGGTCCATCACGTCACCTTTGACCTTTTTACTAGGGTCCTGCAGAGAGAGACCGCCGACGGACAGGTTAGCCAAACGCGACGAGGGACAGATTGAACAAATAATTGACACGTTGACTTAATTCATCTTTGTTGGCCCTGGTAGGGGGTTGTAATATGTGGAGTGTGTGCCGTTCATGAGGGAGGGTATATCAAACTGGGTTTCTGTTACAAGAGATGCAGGATGTACAATCTAAAGTGGTGCGATACTCCCTCTGCTGGTGATGTTGGAAAATACAGTTTTAAAATCACAGGTCACATGTTTTAGTGTGAGTAGTTCCAGTACTGCCATTAGTATTCAATCATCAAAAATAAAACTTAACAAAACCTATATATACACACACAAAAAGGTGCATCTCAATAAATTAGAATATTGTGGAATGGTTAATTCATTTTAATAATTCATTTTTAAATGGAAATAAATTCACTTTCCCACAAGATTCTAATTGATTGAGATGCACCTGTATATGTATAAATATTCACATTCCTCACATCTCCATCCAGCCATTCAGAAGAGGCCAGAGCGAGAGGCATGCACATAGCAGTTTCATAACAGACACGTGAATCACATTGGGTCAGTGGTAGCTTTTTTGGGTGGATTATCGGAGGAAATACTTACAAGGTAAAGGCATTGATAAGGGTTTCCTTGAGGACTCTGGATCTTAAGTCACCTCCTGACAGCCTTTGCTTGGGGCTCGTATGTACCCAATCAATAACCATATGTCATAGGCTTGGACTCGCTCGGCGCGTTACACAATACGCAATTGGGGCGCTTTTTCAACTTAGACTTTTATGCATCCTTTGAAAGAAAAGCACATAGCTGAACACTGCTGCCTTGCACGAGGCTCAAGGTTGACCTTGAGCTTTTGTTTTTGGTTTTGTTTCTCCAAAAAAAGAGGTGAAATGTTTGGTTATTAAAGACTGGGTCACCTTGTAGCTGGTGTCCTCCATATCCTCAAACAGGTGAGAGTGTCTCTTAAAGGCACTGGGAGAGAGATCGATTCTCCTGGAAGGGGGAAAGGAGACGGGCTTTATAAGGTGGGGTTATTAGAGACGCCGTGAACATCCAAACAGCTGTAGAATAAAGATGCTTTGCGCCGTTTGTGATGCGTTTAATCTATGTATGAATATAATATACAATACTAAATATAATGTATGTACTATATATACACACAATAACACACCCTGTGATTAAACAGGGTATTTAAAAAAAATACTGTACTCATGTTTACTAATGCAGTTTCTTTTTTATATCTTTGATGTATAATACTAAGCTGCTAACTTTGGTAACAAAAAACTATCTGAAGGCATGTCTACAGCATATTTACATAACCTACTTCAACTATAGCAAGATACCGTCAGTACATGCTGAACACGTGAGGTCAGAATCCGGTACAACAGCGGGACGCTACCTGTGGATTTCGGGGCTTTTCCTTGGCTTCATCATTTCTACCTCGGCCGCTTTCCTTTGGTAGATGGCAAACCTCTCGCTCAGACTCATATCCGAGGAGCGGAAGTGTTGAGCTGCACCAAACCAGAGACAGAAACACAGAGTTGATCATCCCCAGAAGGCCCCAAAACACAAATAAAATATAAAAATAGCAGTGGACCGATTTAGTCGTCGGCTTTACACCGTGTCATGGACAGACTCGCCCACTCTGCGCCCTACCGTGACCGCGGTGCGCGCCCGGTGCCCCACGCCTCACTGTACCTTTGATGTAGTGCACGATAGTGACAATGTGCTGAGCGAACAGATCCGAGGGGCTCTGGCGCAGCTGAGCCAGCTGCATCTGGTTGAACACCGAGCGGAACTCGGAGTCCTTCTTGGGGGGCGCGATGGCGGCGGCGGCGGCCTGCTCCCTGGAGGCCCGCCTCTCGATGGGCAGAGAGGAGCTGGGGACGGGGACACAGAGCAGGAGAGAGAAATACAGAGAGAAAGGCATGGGAGTTATAATAGTGTTGAGAGAGGGTGATTTAAATAAAGAGCGATAGAGCTGAGAGGTGTCTAAAGAGAGGCGGGTGAGTGGTACAGAAAAAGAGACATGGATGCAGGAGACCGATCCATATAGTGAGAGACGAAGGGGTAAGAACTAATGGAATGGGTGTCGGGTGTCGGTACAGGGATCGGCCCGGCGTTGCACGTACCCGGGCATCTCGTCCATGGCGGACATCTTCTGCTCAAAGTCGGCGCGGGTGATGGACATGCGCGAGGCCGGGGACCCATCGCGGGCCGCCATGGCGGCGGGGAACAGGGGCCGGTCCCGCTCCTGGCTCTTGGAGCCCCGGCGCAGTGGGGGCGGCAGCGGCATGGGCGAGGGGCTCCTCCGGTTCTTCTCCCTCTCCTTCTCCTTCTTCTCCTTCTTCTTGGCCTTCTCCTCCTTCTTGTGCTTGCGGCTGCGGTACACGCTCTCCTCCGGCTCAGCCTCGGCTCCTGCCGCCGCCGCCGCCGCCGCCGCCGCCTCCCTGCGGCTCTTCTCCTTGGCGGGCAGGGGGTAGGAGGTGGGGTAGCCCGTCTCCTCCTCCCACTTGCCGAACATCTCCCGCGACGACAGCGCGCTCTGGGGCTTGGCGCCGCCGGCGGCGAGTCCCTCGCCGCTGTCCTTCATGCCGTGGGCCTTCAGGAACTCCTCCTCTCCCGCGGCGAAGAAGGGCAGCACCTTCTCCTCCTTGGCCTCCCTGAAGGAGGCGCCGGAGGCCGGCAGGCTGTAGGCGGAGCCCGCCTTGCTGCTGCCGCTGCTCTTCTCCGGGTCGCGCTCCTGCCGGTCCAGATCCTTGTCCGCAGACTTGTTCTCCGCCAGGAACCTACAGAGGAAGAGGGGGCGCGTTTGTTAGGAAGGTTGTATGAATAGGTCGCTAATAACTTTAATACATTTACCCCAAAGAAAAGACTGTCCATACATTGAAGTCCAATAAATTAATGTTCTGGTTCCTTCAGCTCCTCCGCTGTGCTTTCTACTTATTGTTTTCAAAAAGGAGGCCATTGAGAACATACTTTTATCAGCTACCGCCGTCACGGATGCTTACGCTTCGTCAAGTCAATTTGGATAAAACCGACGTCAACTCAACATCCTCTCTACCAGTCCCAAGACAGGAACCCCAGAGCCACCCAGGAGAACCCTACAGCAGGGGGACCCCACAGAACCCTACAGCAGGGGGACCCCACAGAACCCTACAGCAGGGGGACCCCACAGAACCCTACAGCAGGGGGACCCCACAGAACCCTACTTTTTGAACGCGGAGGTGATCCCCGTCTTGTCCCCGGCCTTGGGGTCCTCCTTGGAGAAGAAGCCGAACCCTCCGAAGGTGGCCGTCTGCCCGGCCCTCGGGGGGCTCTTGGACGTGTCCTTGGGGGGCGGGTCGTCTCCGACGGTCCTCCACAGGGGTCCCTTGCTCCCGGAGCCGCCCGCATCCTCCTTGGCGCCGGCCGTCTTGGGGCTGGTGTCGTAGTCGATCCACTTCCCCCCGGCCACCTTCTCTATGGAGCTGCCGTCGGGCCGCTCCTGGCTCTTCTCCCGCGCTTCAGGCGGGCCCTCCCCGGCCTTCTCCTTGGGCTCCTTGGTGCTGGGCTTCCCCTTGCCGCCGCCGGCGTTCTTGCGGTGGCGGGGGGAGGGCGAGCGCGAGCGTGAGGAGTAGCTGGAGCGCCGCGAGTGCCGGGAGTGCCCCGACGACGAGCGGTCCGAGTAGCGGGAGCGGCTGCGGCTTCCCGAGCGCTTCCTGGGCGTGCGGGAGCGTCCCCGCCTGGGGCTGTGGGGCTGGGGGTGGTGGTGGGGGTGGTGGTGGTGGTCCTGGTCGTGCCAGCCCCCTCCTCCGCCACCCCTTCCTCCTCCACGGCCTCCTCCGCCACCGTCGTCCTGCCAGTTGTTGGCCCGGTAGCCGTAGTTGCCTCCGCGGTTCTGGTAGCGCCCGCGGGGGTAGTAGCCGCGGTTCCTGCCCCGGTACTGGAAGGGCCTGCGGTAGCCCCGGTTGTAGCCCCGGTAGTTGCCCCGGTTGTTCTGGTAGTCCCGGCTGGGGTAGTTCCTGTGGGGAGAGTGGGACCTGGAGCGGGACCGGGAACGGGAACTGGAGAGAGACAGAGAGAGAGACAGAGACAGAGACAGAGACAGACAGAGAGACAGACAGAGAGAGAGAGAGAGAGAGCAGGGAAAACAGGAAGAAATTAATTAGTTTACTAGTAGTAATATTTGCCAAGTACTCCCTTAGAAGAACCTTTAAACCAAAGCTAATATTTTAAACCAACACAAAGCTAAACCGTTAACTAGGTAGTTAAACAGGCGAAGGTGATACATTATTCATCTAGAGGGAAGACCCAAGGAGCAGGATGGTTTGTACTGTCCGACTACAACTAATAAACAATAAATCAACTGCTGCCTTTCAAAATGGCTGGCTAGCATATAGTTCTACTAGAGCAAGCTCACAACTTAATCTAGTCTACACTCAAACCACTAGCACTAGCACGGAGGCTAGCAATACAATATCAAAGTCAGTCAACAGTAAAAACTAAACCATACATTTAATATCTCAAACGAGGCCAATCAAATTCTAGACCTACAAACATTTGAGGCTTGCATGTTAGTGTTAATCAAAACACTGGTGCCAGCAGGGGGCGACACCGCAGGATGAAAGAATATTTAACACGGCCATGATCTGAACACATTCATTCTCACTATACCCTGTGTTATAGGTAGGTCATATGCAAAGAACACACATGTACTTCATGTGTAGTGAACACAAAGGATACAAACAGGACACAAAAGATACAAACATTTAAGGGAGTAACTATGCACTCTTTAAAGTTAGTCAATATTTGTTCAATGAAACTTCAGTTACTACGTGGCTTTTGAGAGCTGAAAGTTCAAATAACATGAATAAATATTGATATAGTATTAATGACGCAAATAGATATGGGAGTATATCAATAAGGGGTCGACTAGAACAATGCAATTTATGTGAAGAAGAAAAACTAGCAGACAAAGTTTTGAATAATAACTGAAACATAAAACACTGAAAGACCACACCAAAAATGAGACAACTAGTAAAAACCAAAACCAAGCCATATATATAAAGCCATCGAAATACATAGGACTAACAGTGCCTCACTGACTCCCCTTTGCATGTCAAACAGCAAGCAAATCTAAAGAGAGCTAGGCTCATGCAAATTCTGCTATTAGTATAACCAAAGCACAGTGATACTGACGCGCAAGGCAGTGGGGTCGATATTTAAATGAGCGATTGCTCAGCTTACCCCTTCTGACTCCTCATGACGATTATTCAACACACTTTACCAGCGTCAATAAAGAGCATAGCATGCTAGCGGGGATGTTCCCATTGATATGCTAGGTGGGCATAGGCAGACAATCCGATCTGGGCCGGTACAGCTCCCTCGCTGCCCTTTGACCAAGTAATCGATGACCTGCTGTGGGGTCCTCAAACAAACCACCACCCTTCTGACAGCCTGCGTTCACGGGGACAGGCCTATAGCAGAGAGGGCGGCTTGAGGCTCCTGGATCCCAGCCTAAAAACACAACCGGGAGTGCACAGCACCACGGCTACAAATCCACGGCCAAGGTGTGTGCGACGAGACCGAAATAAAACAACTGCAACCGACGAAACCTAATATTGAGCTCCTTAATCTGCCGCGGATCTCTTGTCGGACAGCCCTTCAGCGTCAGTGGTGGGGTGAAAAGACTGACACTTACGCATCAGTTTCAGTTTTAAAATAATAACTGTACTCCAACTGAATAACCGCACCGAGTCGTGTCTCGTCAGCGTGAACTGCCTTCAGGGCACATCCGGCTTCCGCGAGACGGCGGTCTCATCGAGGGAAACAGGTTAGTGCGTAACAAGACACAGGAGGAGGAATGTGGTTTGGTCTACGATTGGCTGACGGCAAATGTAAAAACGCCTGCCAGCCCCGCCCTCTGCAAGCCTCATCAACCGGGGCGTGGGAACAGTGGTTGAGGTGAAGAACGCCCTTTTCAACACGCAGTCACAATGAGACTTGGCGGAAGTAGAGTTTCACCATCAAGCAGGAGTTCTGTATTAAGTTTAACATCCTTCTAACGCGGAGGAGTTGGTTTGGTTTACCTGTAGCGACGCTTCCTGGACCTGGAGCGAGAGCGGCTTCGGGAATGGGACCGGGAGTAGGACCTGGATCTGGAGCGGGTCCGGGATCTAGTGCGAGACCTGGGTGGAGAATCCGGTGCCTTGGACATCTCTGTAGCCGTCTTTGTCTGAGTTAGTGGTCCCTGAAAATACACAAGAGAATCTCGGATGACGTTTTTGACAATTTTTGAAGCGAGTTACAAGTGAGGCTGAGTGAGAACAATCGAAGCATTTGAACAAAAGGAGTGTGGCTTTGATTATGCAAGGTTTGCATGAATAGTATTTTTTGTTAAATTATGATAGCATCAACGTTGCACAAGAGAGCTGATATAGAATAACCTGCAGCTCAAACTCTTTATTATTTGCGTGCACGCAGCATCTGAAGTCATGGTCACGAAACAGAGAAACACATTGTTAGTCGCAGCCCAACACCATTTTCCGAGACACATCACAGGGGGAAGTAAGCAGCTGTTCTCTAAAAAGTGCGTACTCAATGTCCCCCAGGTCCAGGCATCACCGGCCCTAATCGGGGCTCTATGTTTCCAGAGCCAAAGACAGCCTGGGTCTGGGGGAATGCCTGCAACGCCTGGAACCCTTTCAGCGAGATCCTTTCACCTCAGCCTCATGATCCTCTGGCCAACAGCCCCTCTGAACACCCCCTCTACGACCTTCATAGGAGCGCCAGTGGGGGGGGGGGGGGGGGGGGGGGGAATAAAGATGACTCCTTTATAATGGAACTTATTTACAGCATGGGGGGCGGGGGGGTGCCCTGTGGGTAAAGGCCTCTTAAATAGACCAATTACCCCAAGGACAGCTGCAGCCATCCCTGCAGTAGATAGGATCAGCAACGCAAGACCCTGCAGCCGGAGAAGAACGGAGAAAGATCCTCCTTACGGAGAAAGCCAACTAGGTCGCACTTCCAGTGCTCTGGCAATAACAAGGGACTCAGATTTCGGTTTTACCTTTAGTCACCCAAATGATAAAAAAGAAGAAAAGAGACAATACAAAAGATGGTAGATTGACACAGACAGGCTGAGGATGAGTGCATGGTAGTGTAAGACCCCGTGAAGAAAGCAACAATAAGATGGCGTAGTCATATTCCACTAAAGATCTCGGTTAAATAGAGATTATGATGATTAGTGTTCCAAAAGGACCACCAAATCCTGCCCCAGGTTTGGCGTAGCCAGGAATTCAGCTCTGCTTTCGTTTTGCGCTGCAGTAAGCCGTGCAGCTGTTGGTCGGAGGGTAGCAGCCACTCTCTCAACAGAATCCTTAAATCAATTATGATAACCGTATTACTGAATGAATAATCTTCCCAGCTCCTTAGAAAAACCGCTGAATACGTGCATTTCTGAAGGTCTGATGAGTGCAACACAAGATAGAAACGTGTGTGAAAGGCCAAGTCAACCTCAGAGGAAGGGGGTTGGGCAGCAACAGATAAAATCATCCAGTCCGACCCCATAAATGTGCGATGTAGGTCAAATAGTGTCCAGTCCCCATGTACACAGTCTACCTGTAGACATCCTACAAGATAACCCCAACTGTCCCTACATGCTTCTTATTGGCCTGCATCGGAATTAACTGTGTGTAGCTCCGGGAAAAGCATATTCTGGTGACTAAAGCATTCAATTCATGACAGAGAAATTACAACATGCACCACCCTTAAAAGGACAGGGAGTGCCTTAGTGTGTCACAGTTCACGGACCTCCTCCCCGCTGAAGGACCCTTGAGACCTTCAGAGCGGTGGGGCGGAACCATGTGTGACTGAGGACACCACTGGAGTGTCATCAGGTCAAGAGGTTGCTGATACGGCTACCTGGATTGTCCATTCAGCTGCTATCAAAAAAAACAACTGTTGCTCCTCAACTCCACAACCGACTGCAGGCTAAGGGCCCTCCAGAAACCCACTATCAGCATTTCATGTAGATGACTGCAATCGACAGGAGCGGATCTGTAGCACGCCACTCAGGAAGCTTATCTTGACTTGGTTGGGTTTGGTTGAGCAACTCTCAAAGCGGAAAACCGACTTTATTGAAACAGGACTTCCAGCAAATGTGGTCACCTGCACGTCAGCCCATCACTCGATTTGATGAAAAGGCACATGAGTATTGCAGGCAGGCTTTAGATTTTTTTGGGCCTCATAGCATAATTGCTTGAGTCTTATTTTAAGGTTAAGCTTGCATCAAGCATCAAAAATCCCATACGACTTAGGCAGATACTATTATGGAATGAAAAAAAAACACTCTGATTGGCTTAGGATATGGCCAATGGGGCACAGTGAATCAGAGGCGTTAGGAGAGTAGAGTTAGATATGACAATTTGGCCTGAATATTACTTTAATATGGCATTAATTTGTAACCACGATACCTTAAAATGGTTTCGTATAAACAGGTTAACACACCACAGGCTAAATAGTTCAACCAACTGAATTCTCAAATACCTAACTTGAACAAACAGACCCATCAAATCTAATAGGATAGGATTCCCGTAAGCCCAGAAAGAGATAAGGTAAACACTGTATTTGCCCTTTAGCAGAACATATGCCCACCCACATGCCTCAGGAGTAAAGGGCAACTGGATGATAGTTTACAAATATACAACTCAAACCTACTCATCCAGAATGCTTAATTACATATCGAGGGTGTGAACCAGTGCCTGATTTGACTGATACCAATTCATTAAATTAATAAATCATCCACGAGTGTTAATTCGAAGACACACTGCAATAGACCGAAACTGGCCTCCACAGCTAAAAAACAAAGCTATAAACCATAACAATAAAGCCAACGAATCAACATCTACAGCATCACACACAACTTTATTTTATTTATGAAACTGGCTTGAGTCTCATCTTCACATCATGCAGCCCAGTGCCAACCACCACCATGGTTATAAAAACAAGCTGTGTTGGTGCATCCGAACCCCGACCTGCCCGTCAATCAAGACGAGACCCGACCACGAGACCGACCTTGCCTGAGCACGAGACAAGACACACAATAAAAGCGACACTCGGGACCGCTGAGGACCCGTGTGATCCGCATGGTGCAGTCCCCAGCACATAGCCCTCTAGCCACACTCTCTCTCACTAAATAACACGCCAAGTCATTCGCTTACATTATTGCATTGCCGTTGAACGCCGTCCACTGTTAGTATTGACCCACTCGTTGAATGAAGCAGAACTAACCTTTTTGTGTAACACCGCAGACTCTCTCTCTCTCTCTCTGTCCGTGTTGACTCTGACCAGTGCCTTGCTCAAAGTGAGGCTACCGCCGAAGCTTAGCCGCTTGTAGCTTCCTGGTTGTGCAGGCTGATCCTGCGACCGTCGGCCCCCACGGTTAGCGCACTAACTAGCTGCTAGCTAGCTAGCGGCGGATATGTATTTTGTTAACCACTGGGAACGAGATTAACCCCGTTGGTTGTAGGGTGAAGCTCCGCCGTTGTAGACGATGCGAGTGTTAGCGACCGTAAAAACGTTTCATTTTCTGTTTGCTGTCGCTCGATACTACGACTAGCAACCGCCTCCTCGAGTGCGCTGAGTGGAAGTCTCGCGAGACGTGGCGAGGGAACGAGATGAATAGCGAAGTCAATTTCCTTACGATTTGTATAAAAATTACCTAGTCATTTTTTATCTCATAAATTTCCCTCAATGACAGTAAATACACTGCAATCTATGTTTTTGGCCCTTGAAGCCAATGGCAAAAGTCTGACTTTTTATTCAAGATATTTTTTATCTGTTTTATTTTTTATAGAAATCTCCTGGAAAATTGGACTATAAAGAAAACCCAAACAAAAGTAGTCTATCTGATTGGGCCTTTCATTGAGTGTACTCTAGGCTACATGTTTTTGTAATGGCATACTTTCGTCATTTGTTTGTGCCTTTCGCCCATGGTAACATGGTAACCCGTTTCCTCAACACCAGTTAGTAGGTGAGGGGTATTTATGCTGCACTATTTCCGTCTCTAATCACATCATGCCAGCCGTACTATCTGCAAAGCAGGCGTGAGAGGTGGTGAAGTGAGGAATTAATACTACTGAACTGATACTGTTCGGTTATAGACTTTGTAAATGTCGTCTTCGTGTAATAATTAAGAATCGTCTCAATCGCCACGTACATTAACTGAATCGTATTGTTTTCCTACTTACTCGTGTTGACATTTTTAGCAGTCGTCCTCACATGTTTAATATTTACTGGCTGAACTTGAAGTTAAACTTTGAGCATTTTATTTAATAGGACTAAACGGCAATTACTTGTGTTGGTTATGAGTGCAAAGGTTCTCTAGTTGACTACTGACCGTTGCCTAAAAGTTTACAACGTAAAGAAGACAACGTTACTATTATAGTTAGAGAAAAATGTTTACAATTGCAAATACGTTGTGACCAATCTTGCACTTCTGTGTTAGTTGGGTCCATCCATGATGTATCCGGAAATACTATGAGTACACTTTAAGCCTATTTTATGTCTTCAAATGTTAATGTGTTATGAATGCAAAGTCCATCCATAAACCGAGACAACAAGAACGCATCCACAGGTGTCTGTCCCTCCGCCCCCTTCTTTCCGACACCCATTATAATAACACCCGCGGCACTTTCCTGAAATGAATAGCTCGTAGTCTTGCTGTAAATCGAAATCCCCTCCAGCGGTTTCAGAGTGCGTGTGCTCTCAACCATGGTACTTCTGTTCCTCCCCCAGACACGCTCCTGCCAAACAGGCAGAGCAGGTGTGGCTGCCCGTGTAAACAATTAAACTGGATTATAATTGTTTTGAGTTTTTAATGAGGATGTCATAAGCCCCAGGGTGGAATAGCCCTAACGTGTTCATATGTGGGCTAATGGCAGACTAAATATAATATATTGAATTGTTTGTCAAGAATTCCCGGTCGGGAGCATATACAAGTGTTTTGGCGACCGGTTTTTATTTTCCTCTGGGTTTAGGACGTACATGTACAACAAGGACCTCTAGTGGTTTACACTAACACTTCACCCTTTATTTCGACCTTATTTCCTTTCAGCAAAATAGGTCGTCAGGACCTTGTAGTCTGTTCATCAGGGATATCAAACTTCACAGACTGGATCTCAAAACCAAAAATAGTTTGGCCCTCCTCTGGTATTAGATAAAACACTATGGAACCCCACGCTACCTGATCCAAAATGTCTACCCGTCCATCAGACAGGGCGTAGGTTCAAGGTGGCATCAGGCAGCCATTCTTCCACTGCACAAGCCTGAAGCCAAACATCCCACCACAGCAATGCTGGCTGCATCAGGCTGTTTAGACTGGATACCATGTTGGCACAGTCAGATGGAAAGAAGCCTTAATGTAACAAACTCCTGTCAGTCATTAAGAGAAGACATTTCCCTTCAAGCATTTCCCTTCAGAAATATCTGCCACCAAAAGAAACCAACAGTTTTCAGGTATGCAAAGAGGGCTGAAAGTATACTTTAATAAAGTCAAAGTAAAGTAATTTAGTGCAACCTCATTATACAAACACAACCCTATAATATTGCAAATACTGAGTGCAATTTTATGGGACTTCTTTTAATATTTGACGTCTGGTTCTTTATGTAGCCAGCGCAAATATTTTTTTTTAAAAAAATGCACTTCCAGCCAATCAACTTGAAGATAACATAACAAGCAGTAAAAACAATAAAATGGTAAAATACAGTATTTACAAATCTGTCCTTTGGGTCGAACTTATTCTCTCCGCCGGCAGAGTGTGGCCAGTTGAGTCTGTCAAGGAAAGAAACAAGAATTAAGAATAGTCTCAAATATCTACAGATCGTACTCCTAAACCTCCATACTGATGGTACTGCAACACGGCAGTACAAAGTACTAATGGTAGTAGGCCTACTGTAGTATCAAGTGTCATACCTCAATATAACACTAGTGCCATTAGGAGTACTATGGTACAGACCATACAGTACAACAATTAGTCTGGAACCAGATGAAACTGGAACCTCATGTTTTATTTGCTCTGGCATAGAAGTCTAGTCCCCCTCCTGTTCAGACAGAATTCCAGCTGACCAGGATTGGGTCGGATCAATCCTAAAAACGTATCTAATATGGGTCGGGCTTGATACCATGAGAGAGGAGAGCCCTATGGTAGCACGGTTCAGGCAGTTTCATAAACAACCAAGATAGCTGCCGCTGTTGTGTCACACGTTTCTTTGCTCTGATTGGCTGTAGGTCCATCCAATTGTGTCCAGAGGCATTTTGGTCTACGCCCTTTGATACCCAAAACGGCGATGAACTGAGGGGTTCCAGACTAATACGCATAGCATTTGCGATCAGCTCTGGTGATGGCAGGCCAGTCAGTGAATAGTACTGGTACCAAACCTAGGAGTGTGGTTGTGAGGGCCGTACCTGCAGGTTCCTCATGCCCTGGAGGGCCGTCGCATCCAGGGACGACAGGTCCACACTGTCCATCTGGCTGGCCAGCAGCTGGATGCTCTGCACACACAACACACACACTTAAGCAGAAGGTAGGGAATCTGGCTAAAGAATGCCTACAGGTAGACTGAAGTGTAGGGTTGAGGACGCCTTCAACAATGCTGAAGCAAATCACCAGCAATATTGCGAAACTGATGGTGCTTGGTCGAGGATCCATTGATCAAAGCTAAGCTTGAGTAAGATGATATTAAAACGATCCAAACCCAAAAATCTCACCCTTCCCTTCAAACCCATTCCAACAAGAGGTGAATAGCTTACTCGCTTTCTCAATAGGTCTTCTTAGTCTTGTAGAAGACTCAGGCTCAACGGAACGATTAGCCAGGCTTATTATGGGCCTACGACCGATAGCTACCCAACTATGGGGAAGTAAAGAGAATTAAAACAAATGTGAATTAAAATAAATCGCCTACACTACCTCGAAGTGTGTGTTTGTGTTTAAGCAACAGTGGAACAAGGAGATGAATTAAAGAAGCATCCATAAGCCATGTGAAGCCCCACCTCTCCGTTGCCGATGGGAACGTTGATGATGATGTCCTTGGTGCTGGACTGTATGGGAGAGCCGTTGACCGAGACGCTGTAGACCCGTTCTTTCTGTAGGGGGACCCGCACCGCGGGGGTCTCAGGAAGCCTGCAATCACAACCACTCATCAGAACTCCTGCTATGCTGCCGCTTGTTAAAAGACCAAGCGGGGTGTGATGAGAGGAGTGGCGCCCGTGATCGTAGAATAGTCCAGCACGTTTCTGGCAGGACTAAATAAATACTTCCTGGTGGACCTAGGAGACACACACACACATTTAGAAATCAAAATAATGAATAATTGATTCATCAAAAAAACATATTTGATCCACTGAAACAATGCTAGGATATGGACTCTCAACCATCTCTAAACCATTCGTGCTCTACTACTGGGGAGAAGGCCTTACTTCCTGGTGGAGGCGGCCATCCCGACCACAGACTGGACCCTGGTCTTCTGGGCGACGGGGGGCCTCTTGGACTTGCCCTGGAGGAGAGAAGGACCAGAGATTAGACCATACCCCAACCACCTGCATCAGGTTTTTTTAATCATTTATAAACACAAAGTATGCTACAACATCAACCTGATGAGGTTACATCATTTCTTCCTCTGTAAGGTCCCCCATTGTCTTTATTTTTCTTTCAAGTGACCCGAGCCCTCCAGCGAACCACAGATCCCAGGATCCAGTGGTTTGAACCAGACTGTGTGGTTTCCATTGAATGGAGGTGTCTTCTTGCTATCAAATAGGATTGGATGTGCCCCTCTTTGTCCACTAGGACCCTGAGCAGACGACAGGTTGAGGGGAAGCTCTATCCTTACCTTCTTGGTCGTGGTACAAGGTGTTGTGTTCTCATCTTCTGAACTAAACTTGGCGTTCTTGGACGCTATAAGACAGACGGAGGGATGATGTCATGAGCATTTGTACACACCTTAGTGCTACACACCTTTAAACTTACTATTCAGTCAATTAGAAGATACTTTTATCCAAAGACTCTTAGCCCCTAACCCTTACAGGGATTTAAAATACATGTCATTGAGGAGCAGGCAGCCACTTACCCTTTGGGGGCGTTTTAGGAGCGGCCAAGTGGTTCTCAACCAGAACGTTCTCCAGTTCAGGAACCTCTTCTTTCTAAACCCAGAGACACAACAATCACAAAGTTACGGGTGGCGAGAACATCAGTAGCTTCCTGAGCTGTGGTACATACTGAAGATGTGGTGATGTTGATACAGAGGGTGAACGTACCTTTGAGTCGTCCACCTCTGGGGATTGAGGTTTCTCTGGATCTGAAGGGAGAGGAGTAGAAACATCATACTATTATAACAGCTCATTCACAGAGAACACCACTCCGGCTGGGCTGATCTACCCATCATTCATCTGGGTGACACGCCCGATGTCACTAGAGGGTACATTTTGATAAAGCTTTTAAAAGCCAATCTACATCACACCCTGCAGTAAAACGGGAAGCCTTTAATAACACCATCTACTGAACCCCCTCTTTACCAAGCTCCTAACCCCTTTACCGTGACCCCAAAGGTCAGCAGGTACCAAGAGTGTCCTTACTGAAGTAGAGCAGCCAGTTCATCTGCCTGACGGCCTTGGGAAGCTTGATGATGGCCATGTTGTATCTGTGGTCAATCTCCATCAGCATTTGGTTCTGCTGCTCCTTCATAAGCAGAACCCTGGCCTTCACTGGAGACGCAACACAGAGGGTAACATAACACACATGGGAAGAATTTGATGCACGATGTAGCAGGACATGTCAAGTATTCTAAAATATTTATATTTGCTTGTGTATTTTTAACATTTATTGACTGCATATGGTTTAGTGAATACAGACATGGAATGATGCATAAGAAACCCTAAAATGGATTTCAAACGAGACACATGACACAGGCCGTTTACCTTCTGCGTCGAAGTCCTCGAGAAAAGCATGGATTTGGGCCCGTCTCTGGTTTGTTTTGGCTGGTTTTGTGTTCCTCTTCTTGGGAGCCATGGCTGCCTGGATGTAAACGATTCATTTAGACACTTTGGTCCTGACCCATGAGCACAAATACAATAATTCCTCAATACAATCGACGGGCAGCGTGAGTCATTTTCAACATAACATAACACAATAAACCGTGTCTAAAGACAGCGTGCTAATGTCAGATGTTCCAGCTAATTCATAACGAAACCCTGAAATTAAACGGTGTAAACGTATTTCATGACAGCATGTATTCAGTACCAAGCGAGCCAGTGCATTTATACATCCAATTGTACCTTATATGTTATTTTATTTTAGAGAGTCAAGTCTTCGAGTTCTCGTAGCTCACTCCAATAGGTTTTTAAATTTTGCACGCTAAGTAGAGCAGCCGGGCGATACGCCAATAAGAGAAATCCATGTGTTCAGTTGACCAATGAAATGGGCGTTGTAGGGCGCGTCACAGAAAAAAGATCCATGTATTTGATTTGGACCAATCACTTCCCGGAGCGAAGAGCAATACGTCATGGGACCGCCTCCTGACAGCAGCAGCACAGAAAAACGAAGCAACGCTTCAATTCGTTTCTGCTTATATCCCTCTTTTGATTTATTTTTGCAAAGGAAAGCTACCACATATGATAAAACAGACGTACTGAATTAAAACCGGACGAAGGACACCATGATTTAACGATTAAAGCATGACGTCGTTGTGTTGATGGGAGTTTCAGACACAGAATAGACAAGACGCGCCCATAGAATCCCTTCAATAAAGCTTTATTTCACAGATCCTCAGTAACAGCGGCCCAGGCAGCCGATATACATTTACATACGCTGTCTGGCCGTTCATTCGCTGCTTCTAAGTTAAATAAATCAAGAATTCCAGACGAAATAGACAAAAAAAGAAAAACACATCATTCAACTTAAGAGGAACATTAGCATGTCATTACAACGACAATAATAACAACAACCAGTCAAATATTATGTATGTCCAGGTTCGTATAGTTTACTAATAAATTGTTACAATGTCAGTCTTTTTTTTCTTAAGGTGCACCATAAAATCGGCGAGTGACATTTCAGTTAAAACTCGACTAATGCGGCACCGATACAAGAACACAGAGAATACTTTTGTTGCACTTATTTTTTTGTCTTATTATATTCATTTGTTTTCATATCTTTCATATTTTGATGGTTGCTGGCGGTGTTTCACCGGCTCTGCGTCGACAACAGCAGCGGCCGGATATTCTGGAAGTTTTTTCTGTTGGTGGTTGGTTTGGCACATCACTCCAATCCCTCCCTAATACAAGCGGCTTGTGTGTGTGTGTGTGTGTGTGTGTGTGTGTGTGTGTGTGTGTGTGTGTGTGTGTGTGTGTGTGTGTGTGTATGTTTGCGTGTGTGTGTATGTTTGTAGATATGTTTGTGTGTGTGTGTGTGAGTGAGGTGGGGTGCTGGAGATCAAGTCCCTCTGCTCGACGCGACACCCAGGGGTGGTATTCTAACCGTCCGAGGTTGGAGACTCACAGGACCTCTGGATCACCATGGGAACACAACATCATCATCATCATCATCATCATCATCATCATCATCATCAAAAGTACATTTGTCAGAAGGAGAAACAACATGTCGTTACAGTAAGGATGTTCATAGAACCAATTGCCAAGCACTAACAACCGCTAGGTTAACCCATTCCCCTTATGCAACAAAGTACTATTTTTAGTTGCAAGGACGTACAGCAAACAATAAGTGCATACATTAAGTGCGAGGACGTACAACACACAATAAGTGCGTACATTAAGCGCCAGGACGTACAACTTACATTAAGAGCGTACATTAAGTGCAAGGACGTACAACACACAATAAGTGCGTACATTAAGTGAGAGGACGTACAACACACAACAAGTGCGTACATTAAGTGCCAGGACGTACAACTTACATTAAGTGCGTACATTAAGTGCCAGGACGTACAACACACAATAAGTGCGTACATTAAGTGTGAGGACGTACAACACACAATAAGTGCGTACATTAAGTGCCAGGACGTACAACTTACATTAAGTGCGTACATTAAGTGCGAGGACGTACAACACACAATAAGTGCGTACATTAAGTGCGAGGACGTACAACACACAATAAGTGCGTACAATAAGTGCCAGGACGTACAACTTACTTTAAGTGCGTACATTAAGTGCGAGGACGTACAACACACAATAAGTGCGTACATTAAGTGCCAGCACGTACAACTTACATTAAGTGTGTACATTAAGTGCGAGGACGTACAACACACAATAAGTGCGTACATTAAGTGCCAGGACGTACAACTTACATTAAGTGTGTACATTAAGTGCCAGGACGTACAGCTTACAATAAGTGCGGACATTAAGTGCGAGGACGTACAACACACAATTAGTGCGTACATTAAGTGCGAGGACGTACAACACACAATAAGTGCGTACATTAAGTGCCAGGATGTACAACACACAATAAGTGCGTACATTAAGTGCGAGGACGTACAACACACAATTAGTGCGTACATTAAGTGCGAGGACGTACAACACACAATAAGTGCGTACATTAAGTGCCAGGATGTACAACACACAATAAGTGCGTACATTAAGTGCCAGGACGTACAACACACAATAAGTGCGTACATTAAGTGCCAGGACGTACAACACACAATAAGTGTGTACATTAAGTGCCAGGACGTACAACACACAATAAGTGCGTACATTAAGTGCCAGGACGTACAACACACAATAAGTGTGTACATTAAGTGCCAGGACGTACAACACACAATAAGTGCGTACATTAAGTGCCAGGACGTACAACACACAATAAGTGCTAACATTAAGTGCCAGGACGTACAGCTTACATTAAGTGCGTAGGAGGGGTGGGGGAAGTGGGGAGGCCATGAGAGTCCAGGTGAACTCTGAACATGGACACGGTGTCCTGGTTGTGTTACCTGCTACATGCTGTGGCTTCATGGGTCCCGTCTTCATCATGAAGGGCTCTCCTCCCTCATAGTCCAAGATGGGCTCGCCGAACTTAGCTGCATCCCCATTGGCTGAGAGGCCGTTCTGGTGCCCGGCGGGCTGCACGCCGTTGACCGCAACTGTCCCGGACACGGCTTGTGATTGGCTGACGACATTGGCTGCGCCGTTGTTCATTGGCTCCTGGGGGTTCGGCGAGCCTTCTGGTGCTAAAGAGATATAATAAACGATGAGTGGTTGTACTTCTAGAACTTAGCAGTACTTCTCCTTCTAGAAGAGACTAGAACTATTTGTACAATGTCTTTGAAATACAAGTAACAAAGTGCTCCACATCAAACGTTTAGAAAAAAAAGAAACAGGATTGGACGGATGGAAGTGTTGTCACCTTTCGTGACCTGGTTTGCGGCCTTGGTATTCTTCTGTGATCGGAAACACACACACACACACACACACACACACACACACACACGCACAAAAAAAAGCATCCTGTCAGAACCACAACCAGCAGAGAACAAAAAGGAACTGCAACAGTGTGTCTCTTTAGAAAATGATGATGATGATTAGGATGAAGCAGACCTTGTCTCCTGCATCGCTCTTCCTCGTCCTCTTCATGATCTCGTCCAGGCGCTGTGGGCGAGAACGTGTTGTCAATCACAGGTCCGTCCTCCACGCAACAAAACACAGTGAACCGCATCTTCACCTTGACAACATCGTGGTTGTGCAAAGGCTGCGTTGCCGTTGGCGACAGCTTAAAGGGCGATGGGCTGTTGTAGCGTCCCATCTCTATTTACCACGATTCTACCTTTTCTACTCCCCTCTATTCCTTTTTTTGTGCTTTACTATAGAGTGAGAGAGAGAGGAAGGCACGGGAGAAGGCGTAGAAGGGGAGGACATGCAGAAAATGACCACGGGCAGGATTTGAACCCAGGTGGATGCGTTCAGGGCGGAGCCTATATGGTACGCGCTCTACCCAGTGAGACACCGGGGCGCCCCTAAACCCCTCTATTCTTAACCCCTTTCTCTCTCTCACTCACTCCACCTACCCGTTTCCTCTCCAGCCTCTCCTGCTCCTCCTTCTGGAAATGCTTCTCCCTCTCCACCCGCTGTTTCTCCGCCTCTTCCTTGGCCTTCACCTCTGCCTCCTCCCTCTGAGGAAGAGAAACAAGAACAATAGGTTATTAGTTATAAAGGCAGACAGTGTACTCAGGGCAGGCTTTTGCATTCGAAAAACCATTCCACATTTTAAAAGGCAAAACCCTAGCCGTAATTCGTAGCTGACGACAGAGGGGTAAAAATCGTTTTGTGAATTGACGCGTTTATACGTCAGTTCACAAACTGACCACCAGGGGGAAGCAAAGGCCCGCGTCATTCTTCGGCGAAAACCTGACGTCTCCTTCTAAAGTTATTATACAATATATCATGGTTCTTTTGGCCATAAATCACTGCAGCTAACAAAGACAGACAAATAGCAAAAAGGAAGCTTGAACCATCAACAACATCTGCAATGAGCAAAAGAAAATCGAACTGTTATTACAATTATTCAAAAATCCTTCATAAAAAAGTGATTTGTTATAAATAATAAATATATTGATCCTCTTTTTCAGGATCAATATTCCTGAAACAGAGCTGGATAGCGTAGTGTACCCCACCACACTGGGGCACAGGGAGAACGTCGGTTTGAGTCACACCACTGGCGCTACAAAGGGGTCAAGCTAACCGACACCAGGCCCGTTGCCCGTTGCCCATGGCCAGCTCTGTCCCGGGCGCTACACCAGCATCGCCCTGCGTTATCTCACATTCCTCCACAAGGCCGAAGACAATCCTCTCGCTCTCTCTCCTGTCACAATAGCTCTCTCGCCCCCCACTCTGCCCGCCGCGACCAAGCTAACGCTAGTATGGAGGTCACCAGCTGGTATGTGTACACGGACGGGGGTCCCGTCTGACCTGCTGGTGCCTCGCGCATCACAAACACTCATGTACATGTACATGTTCATGTACACACACACACACACAGACAGACACACACACACACGCAAACACAGACATCCATACAGATGCATGCGCACACACACACACAAACACACACACACACACACACCCATGTAAGCGTACACACACACACACGTACATGTACATAAACATACACACGCACACACACACACAGGAATAGAGGAGGAGGAGAAGGAGGTGGGAAATGGAGGGGGGGGATGCTGGACTAAGGAGGAGGTCGCAAGGGGGAGATAGATGAGCAGGAGGATGGAGATATAGGGGGAGGAGGTGGGAGAGAGGGGGGAGGAGGTGGGAGAGAGGGGGAGGAGGTGGGAGAGAGAGGGGGGAGGAGGTGGGAGAGAGAGGGGGGAGGAGATGGGAGAGAGAGGGGGGAGGAGGTGGGAGAGAGAGGGGGGAGGTGGTGGGAGAGAGGGGGGGGAGGTGGGAGAGAGAGGGGGGAGGAGGTGGGAGAGAGAGGGGTGGAGGAGGTGGGAGAGAGAGGTGGAGGAGATGGGAGAGAGAGGGGGAGGAGGTGGGAGAGAGGGGGGAGGAGGTGGGAGAGAGAGGTGGAGGAGGTGGGAGAGAGAAGGGGGAGGAGGTGGCAGATAGAGGGGGGAGGAGATGGGAGAGAGAGGGATGGAGGAGGTGGGAGAGAGAGGTGGAGGAGATGGGAGAGAGAGGGGGAGGAGGTGGGAGGGGGGGGGAGGAGGTGGGAGAGAGAGGGGGGAGGAGGTGGGAGAGAGAGGGGTGGAGGAGGTGGGAGAGAGAGGTGGAGGAGATGGGAGAGAGAGGGGGAGGAGGTGGGAGAGAGGGGGGAGGAGGTGGGAGAGAGAGGTGGAGGAGGTGGGAGAGAGAAGGGGGAGGAGGTGGCAGATAGAGGGGGGAGGAGATGGGAGAGAGAGGGATGGAGGAGGTGGGAGAGAGAGGTGGAGGAGATGGGAGAGAGAGGGGGAGGAGGTGGGAGGGGGGGGGAGGAGGTGGGAGAGAGAGGGGGGAGGAGGTGGGAGAGAGAGGGGTGGAGGAGGTGGGAGAGAGAGGGGTGGAGGAGGTGGGAGAGAGAGGGTGGAGGAGGTGGGAGAGAGAGGGGTGGAGGAGGTGGCTCAGGACAGACTGTAACCCCCCAGCATCAACAGCACCCACTCTCTCAAACAAACACACACACACAACAAACACACACACACAACACACACACACACACACACACACACACACACACACCCCGCCCCAAGCTGAATCCAGTTTGTTTAATGGATCCACTTTAATACCACCAGTACCACCAGCAGCAGCAGCAGCAGCACTCCCAGTAATCTATAAGCCAGATGGCATAATGGGGATCAGGGAGTCAGGGGGGGGGAGTGGAAAATGACAACCCTTCAACTATAACGGCTGGGGTGGGGGGGTCCAGTGACGGGGGGCTGTGGTGTCTGGAGCCGCTATAGAGGAGGAGGTCTGGAGGGAGTTGTGAGAGCGAGGTCAGAGGTGTTTTGTAACCGACCCCCCAAAAAAAACAGATATCGCCATGAAGGGTTTATGAAGGTTTCAGTCTTTAGATCATTTTTTTTCTGTAGGTTAAAATTTCTTTACTTTGGAAAGACACTTCTGGGGTCGCTTACGAAGCAGCACGAGAGCAACCAACATCTCTGAACTCTAAATAAGTTAGCTAAACACAGAGTCCTAAGGGATAAATACTAATCCCGATGGATGTGATTGCCGGTGGGTCAGCTGAACCTCCAGGCCACCAGGGGGCACTCGCCTGTTTCTGCAGCTTGTCGTTCTCCTCCTGCTCGGCCTGGGCCTTCTCCTGCGCCTCCTTCTCCTCCTGGAGGCGCTGCTCCTCGTCCATCACGCGCTGCTGCTGGGCCATGAGGCGCGACTCCTCCTCCCGGCTCCTGCTCTCCTCCTCGCGCAGCAGCCTGGCGGCGGGGGGTAGCATCACATTAGCTTCATTAGCTTTAAATTAGACTTATATTAGCATTACATTTGCTGCATGTTAACTTTATGCTAGCTTTAGATTAGCCTTGTATAAGCTTTACATAAGCCTTATGTTAGCCTTACATTCACTTTACATTACCCTTATATAGGCTTTACATTACAATTTGTTTGCCCTACATTAGCATTACGCTAGCTTTACATTAGCCTTGTACAAGCTCCAAATTAGCCATATGTTAGCCTTACATAAATTTTACGCTAGCTTTACACTAGCCTTGTATAAGCTTTATATTAGCCTTACGTTAGCCTTACATTAGCTTTACATTAACTTTATTTGCTTTACGTCAGCCTGAAAACGAATCCATTACGGGTCACTTTAATTACCACCGCAGCGAACCCTGGACCCAACATCGCTCCCTACGCCGCGCTGCGGTTCGCGCTACCCCCCCCCCCTCGGGCGACCTTCGACCTCCTCACTTGTTCCTCTGCTCCTGCTCCTGGCGCTCCTGCTCCTCGCGCTCCCTCTGCTCCCGGGCCTGCCTCCTCTTCTCGGCCAGCGTGCGGGCCGCCTCCTCCGGGTCACTGGTCCCGGCCGAGGGCCTGCCCCCGCCCGTGGGCGGGGCCGGAGCTGAGGGGGCGGGGCTTGGTGCGGAAGGGGCGGGGCTCGGAGCCGAGGGGGCGGGGCTTGGTGCGGAAGGGGCGGGGCTTGGGGCGGAGGGGGCGGAGTCGCCGCTGGGAGCAGGAGCTGGGTCGGCGGTGGTGGGAATGCTGGGGCTTGGCCCTGGGGAGACCACGATGGAGGGGACAGCAGCTGGGCCTGGAGACAGGAGGAGGGAGGGGGTTTACATTAATGTAAGGCTAATTAAAAACGTATACAGGGCTAATATAAAGCTAGCGTACAGTTAACATAAAGCTACTGTAAGGCACACGTAAGGGTCAGTTTAAGCTTATATACCGACAGGGGTGAAGGTGATTACGAGCCAGTTCAAAGTCCGTCAACTTGTGACACCACAAGACGATGGAGTTCAATATATTCGTTATGCATTTTTTTAGACACTCCCCCAAAATAACAGGGGCCCTTTAATGTAAGCTTTATCCTGCTTGATGTTAACTAGGATACAGACTCCTCCTTACCCTCTATCAATCAGAGATTCAATTATTGAGAGGAAAATGTGCCAGATAAGGCCAACAGATCGTAATGAATAATTTATAACTGTGGCCATTATAAATTCACATAATAATTTCAGAATTCACATACTTCATTATTTCATCAAATATTTACTATAGTATAAAAAGAAGGGAAAAGGGAGATGTAAAC